>NW_028227267.1:85090856-85690856 GCF_978045245.1 Mus caroli | reverse complement strand
CTTTCTTCAGAGACTTGAAGTTCTTATCATACAGATCTTTCACTTCCTTAGTTAGAGTCACACCAAGGTATTTTATATTATTTGTGACTATTGAGAAGGGTGTTGTTTCCCTAATTTCTTTCTCAGCCTGTTTATCCTTTGTGTACATAAAGGCCATTGACTTGTTTGAGTTAATTTTATATCCAGCTACTTGATTGAAGCTGTTTATCAGGCTTAGGAGTTCTCTGGTGGAATTTTTAGGGTCACTTATATAAACTATCATATCATCTGCAAAAAGTGATATTTTGACTTCTTCCTTTCCAATTTGTATTCCCTTAATCTCCTTTTGTTGTTGAATTGCTCTGGCTAGGACTTCAAGTTCAATGTTGAATAGGTAGGGAGAAAGTGGAAAGCCTTGTCTAGTCCCTGATTTTAGAGGGATTGCTTCAAGCTTCTCACCATTTACTTTGATGTTGGCTACTGGTTTGCTGTAGATTGCTTTTATCATGTTTAGGTGTGGGCCTTGAATTCCTGATCTTTCCAAGACTTTTATCATGAATGGGTGTTGGATCTTGTCAAATGCTTTTTCTGCATCTAAGGAGATGATCATGTTGTTTTTGTCTTTAAGTTTGTTTATATACTGGATTACGTTGATGGATTTCCGTATATTGAACCATCCCTGCATCCCTAGGATGAAACCTACTTGGTCAGGATGGATGATTGTTTTGATGTGTTCTTGGATTTGGTTAGCAAGAACTTTATTGAGGATTTTTGCATTGATATTCATAAAGGAAATTGGTCTGAAGTTCTCTATCGTTGTTGGGTCTTTTTGTGGTTTAGGTATCAGAGTAATTGTGGCTTCATAGAATAAGTTGGATAGAGTACCTTCTGTTTCTATTTTGTGGAGTAGTTTGTGAAGAACTGGGATTAGATCTTCTTTGAAGGTCTTATAGAACTCTGAACTAAACCCATCTGGTCCTGGGATCTTTTTGGTTGGGAGACTATTAACGACTGCCTCTATTTCTTTAGAGGATATAGGACTGTTTAGATCATTAACCTGATCTTGATTTAAATTTGGTACCTGGTATCTGTCTAGAAATTTGTCCATTTCATCCAGGTTTTCCAGTTTTGTTGAGTATAGCCTTTTGTAGAAGGATCTGATGGTGTTATGGATTTCTTCAGGATCTGTTGTTATGTTTCCCTTTTCATTTCTGATTTTGTTAATTTGGATGCTTTCTCTGTGTCCTTTAGTGTGTCTGGCTAAGGGTTTATCTATCTTGTTGATTTTCTCAAAGAACCAGCTCCTCCTTTGATTGATTCCTTGAATAGTTCTTCTTGTTTCCACTTGGTTGATTTTACCCCTGAGTTTGATTATTTCCTGCCTTCTACTCCTCTTGGGTGAATTTGCTTCCTTTTGTTCTAGAGCTTTTGGGTGTGTTGTGAGGCTGTGAATGTGGGCTCTCTCTAGTTTCTTTTTGGAGGCACTCAGAGCTATGAGTTTTCCTCTTAGAAATGTTTTCATTGTGTCCCATATGTTTGGGTATATTGTGGCTTCATTTTCATTAAACTACAAAAAGTCTTTAATTTCTTTCTTTATTCCTTCCTTGACCAAGGTATCTTTGAGAAGAGTGTTGTTCAGTTTCCATGCAAATGTTGGCTTTCCATTATTTATATTGTTATTGAAGATCATTCTAAGTCCATGGTGGTCTGATAGGATGCATGGGACAATTTCAATATATTTGTATCTGTTGAGGCCTGTTTTGTGACCAATTATATGGTTAATTTTGGAGAAAGTACCATGAGGTGCTGAGAAGAAGGTATATCCTTTTGTTTTAGGATAAAATGTTATGTAGATATCTGTTAAATCCATTTGTTTCATCACTTCTGTTAGTTTCACTGTGTCCCTGTTTAGTTTCTGTTTCCATGATCTGTCCATTGGTGAAAGTGGTTTGTTGAAGTCTCCCATTATTATTGTGTGAGGTGCAATGTGTGCTTTGAACTTTACTAAAGTTTCTTTAATGAATGTGGCTGCCCTTGTATTTGGAGCATAGATATTCAGAATTGAGAGTTCCTCTTGGAGGATTTTACCTTTGATGAGTATGAAGTGCCCCTCCTTGTCTTTTTTGATTACTTTGGGTTGGAAGTCGATTTTGTTAGATATTAGAATGGCTACTCCAGCTTGTTTCTTCATACCATTTGCTTGGAAAATTGTTTTCCAGCCTTTCATTCTGAGGTAGTGTCTATCTTTTTCTCTGAGATGAGTTTCCTGTAAGCAGCAAAATGTTGGGTCTTGTTTGTGTAACCAGTTTGTTAGTCTATGTCTTTTTATTGGGGAGTTGAGTCCATTGATATTAAGAGATATTAAGGAAAAGTAAAAGTTGCTTCCTGTTATTTTTGTTGTTAAAGTTGGCATTCTGTTCTTGTGGCTGTCTTCTTTTAGGTTTGTTGAGGGATTACCTTCTTGTTGTTTCTAGGGCGTGGTTCCTGTCCTTGTATTGGTTTTTTTTCTGTTATTATCCTTTGAAGGGCTGGATTGGTGGAGAGATAATGAGTGAATTTGGTTTTGTCTTGGAATACTTTGGTTTCTCCATCTATGTTAATTGAGAGTTTGGCTGGGTATAGTGGCCTGGGCTGGAATTTGTGTTCTCTTAGTGTCTGTATAACATCTGTCCAGGCTCTTCTGGCTTTCATAGACTCTGGTGAGAAGTCTGGTGTAATTCTAATAGGCCTGCCTTTATATGTTACTTGACCTTTTTCCCTTACTGCTTTTAGTATTCTGTCTTTATTTAGTGCATTTGTTGTTCTGATTATTATGTCTCGGGAGGAATTTCTTTTCTGGTCCAGTCTATTTGGAGTTCTGTAGGCTTCTTGTTTGTTCATGGGCATCTCTTTCTTTAGATTTGGGAAGTTTTCTTCAATAATTTTGTTGAAGATGTTTGCTGGTCCTTTGAGTTGAAAATCTTCATTCTCATCCACTCCTATTATCCATAGGTTTGGTCTTCTCATTGTGTCCTGGATTTCCTGGATGTTTTGAGTTAGGATCTTTTTGCACTTTCCATTTTCTTTGATTGTTGTGCCGATGTTCTCTATGGAATCTTCTGCACCTGAGATTCTCTCTTCCATCTCTTGTATTCTGTTGCTGATGCTCACATCTATGATTCCAGATTTCTTTCCTAGGGTTTCTATTTCCAGCATTGCCTCACTTTGGGTTTTCTTTATTGTGTGTACTTCCCTTTTAAGGTCTTGGATGGTTTTATTCAATTCCATCACCTGTTTGGTTGTGTTTTCCTGCAATTCTTTAAGGGATTTTTGTGTTTCCTCTTTAATGTCTTCTACTTGTTTAGCAGTGTTCTCCTGTATTTCTTTAAGTGAGTTATTAAAGTCCTTCTTGATGTCCTTTACCATCATCATGAGATATGCTTTTAAATCCAGGTCTAGCTTTTCGGGTGTGTTGGGGTGCCCTGGACTGGGCAAAGTGGGAGTGGTATGTTCTGATGATGTTTAGTGGTCCTGGTTTCTGTTAGTAATATTCTTTTTTTTTTGATTTTTAATATTTTTATTACATATTTTCCTCAATTACATTTCCAATGCTATCCCAAAAGTCCCCCATAGCGCCCCCCACTTCCCTACCCACCCATTCCCATTCTTTTGGCCCTGGCATTACCCTATATTGGGGCATATAAAGTTTGCAAGTCCAATGGGCCTCTCTTTCCATTGATGGCCGACTAGGCCATCTTTCGATACATATGCAGCTAGAGACAAGAGCTCCGGGGTTCTGGTTAGTACATCATGTTGTTCCAACAATAGGGTTGCAGATCCCTTTAGCTCCTTGGGTACTTTCTCTAGCATCTCCATTGGGAGCCCTGTGATACATCCAATAGATTCTTATGTTTACTTTCACCATCTGGTAATCTCTGGCGTTAGTTGTTATCGTTGTCTCTGTTTAGAGATTGTTCCTCTGGTGATTTTGTTACCCTCTTTCAGCAGACCTGGGAGACTAGCTCTCTCCTCTGAGTTTCAGTGGTCAGAGCATTCTCTGCAGGAAAGCTCTCCTCTTTCAGGGAAGGTGCACAGTTATCTGACATTTGAACCTCCTCCTGGCCGAAGATGAAGGCCGAAAACAGGATAATTCGAGACGCTGTGTTGCTTTGGCCTGTCACAGAAGACCTTTTTTCAGTAGTCCACACTCTCCCCTGTGTAGACTACTTTCCGTGGAGTCCTGAAACCAAGGTGGCTCCCACAGAACCTGAGGCAGAAGCCTCCTGGGCCAGGCGGACATCTGACCTCTGGCCCCGAAAGTGGCTGGTTGTCTGGAGCCGAAAATGGCGCTGCCTCAGGAGCTCTGTTACTCTTGCCTGTCCCAGAAGCTGCTAGCCTCTGTAGTCCACACTCTCACCTGCAGACTGCCCACCACGGAGTCCTGGAACAAAGGTGGCTCCCGAGGAACCTGAGGCAGAAGCCTCCTGGGCCAGGTGGACACCTGTCCTCTGGCCCCGAAGGTGGCTGGTTGTCTCTCTTGTTCCCATTTATCAATTCTTGATCTTAGTGCATGAGCCATTGGAGTTCTATTTAGGAAAATCCCCCCGTGCCGATAACGGGCCACTACTTTCTTTTCTATTAGATTCAGTGCATCTGGTTTTGTGTTGATGTCCTTGATCTACTTGGACTTGAGCTTTGTAAAAGGTGACAAATATGGATCTATTTTCATTCTTCTACATAAAGACAGCCAGTTAGACCAACACCATACTGAAGATGCTTTCTTTTTTCCACTGTATATTTTTGGTATCTTTGTCAAAGATCAAGTGACCTTTAGTGTGTGGTATTATTTCTGGGTTTTCAAGTCTATTTCATTGATTGAAGTGTCTCTGTACCAATACCATGCAGATTTTATCATTATTGATCTATAGTAATGGTTGAGGTCAGGGATGGTGAGTCCCCCAGCTTTTCTTTTATTGTTTTTTTATTAGATGTTTTCTTCATTTACATTTCAAATGATATCCTGAAAGTCCCCTATAACTTCCCCATGCCCTGCTCCTCAATCCACCCACTCCTTCTCCCTGGCCCTGCCATTGCCCTGTACAGGGGCATACAATCTTCACAAGACCAAGGGCCTCTTCTCCCATTGATGGCCTACTAGGACATCCTTTGCTACATATGCAACTAGAGACACAAGCTCTGGATGGTACTGGTTAGTTCATATTGTTGTTCCTCCTATAGGGTTGAAGACCCCTTTAGCTCCACAACAATCAAAAGATGCAAAATGCAAAAAGATCCTAACTCAAAACATCCAGGAAATCCAGGACACAATGAGAAGGCCAAACCTAAGGATAATAGGTTTAAATGAGAATGAAGATTTTCAAATTAAAATGGCAATAAATATCTTCAAAAAATTATAGAAGAAAACTTTCCTAACCTAATGAAAGAGATGAACATGAACATACATGAAGCCTACAGAACTCTGAATAGACTGGACCAGAAAAGAAATTCCTCCCGACACATAATAATCAGAACAACAAATGCACTAAATAAAGATAGAATATTAAAAGCAGTAAGGGAAAAAGGTCAAGTAACATATAAAGGCAGGCCTATTAGAATTACACCAGACTTCTCACCAGAGACTATGAAAGCCAGAAGTTCCATGGACAGTTGTTATACAGACCCTAAGAGAAAACAAATGCCAGCCCAGGCTACTATACCCAGCCAAACTCTCAATTACCATAGATGGAGAAACCAAAGTATTTCATGACAAAATCAAATTCACACAATATCTTTCCATGAATCCAGCCCTTCATGGGATAATAAGAGGAAAACTCCAACACAAAGAGGTAAATTATGCCCTAGAAAAAGCAAGAAAGTAATCCTTGAAAAAAAATAAAAAAAGATAGCAGCAAGAACAGAATCCCAACTCTAAAAAACAAAAAAAACAAAAAAAACAAAAAAACAAAAAAATCAGGAAGCAACAATTACTTCTCTTTTATTGTTAAGAATCATTTTCTAGTTATGAGACAAATGGACTTAACAGATATCTACAGAACATTTTATCCTAAAACAAAAGGATATACCTTCTTCTCAGCACCTCATGGTACTTTCTCCAAAATTAACCATATAATTGGTCACAAAACAGGCCTCAACAGATACAAATATATTGAAATTGTCCCATGCATCCTATCAGACCACCATGGACTTAGAATGATCTTCAATAAAAATATAAATAATGGAAAGCCAACATTTGCATGGAAACTGAACAACACTCTTCTCAATGATACCTTGGTCAAGGAAGGAATAAAGAAAGAAATTAAAGACTTTATAGAGTTTAATGAAAATGAAACCACAACATATCCAAACCTATGGGATACAATGAAAGCATTTCTAAGAGGGAAACTCATAGCTCTAAGTGCCTACAAAAAGAAACTGTAGAAAGCACACACTAGCAGCTTGACAACACATCTAAAAGCTCTAGAAAATAAAAGAAGAAAATTCACCCAAGAGGAGTAGACAGCAGGAAATAATCAAACTCAAGGGTGAAATCAACCAAGTGGAAACAAGAAGAACTATTCAAAGAATTAACCAAATGCGGAGTTGGTTCTTTGAGAAAATCAACAAGATAGGTAAACCCTTAGCTAGACTCACTAGAGGGCACAGGGACAACATCCTAATTAACAAAATCAGAAATGAAAAGGGAAACATAACAACAGATCCTGAAGAAATCCAAAACACCATCAGATCCTTCTACAAAAGGCTATACTCAACAAAACTGGAAAACCTGGACGAATTGGACAAATTTCTAGACAGATACCAGGTATCAGAATTAATCAGGATCAAGTTAACAATCTAAACAGTCCATATCCCCTAAAGAAATAGAAGCAGTCATTAAGAGTCTCCCAGTCAAAAAAAAGCCCAGGACCAGATGGGTTTAATGCAGAGTTCTATCAGACCTGCAAAGAAGATCTAATTCCAGTTCTGCACAAACTATTCCACAAAATTGAAGTAGAAGAAACTCTACCCAACTCATTTTATGAAGCCACAATTACTCTGATACCTAAACCACAGAAAGACCCAACAAAGATAGAGAACTTCAGACCAATTTCCCTTATGAATATAGATGCAAAAATCCTCAATAAAATTCTTGCTAACCGAATCCAAGAACACATTAAAGCAATCATCCATCCTGACCAAGTAGGTTTTATTCCAGGGATGCAGGGATGGTTTAATATACTGAAATCCATCAACGTAATCTATTATATAAACAAACTCAAAGACAAAAACCACATGATCATCTCGTTAGATGTGGAAAAAGCATTTGACAAGATCCAACACCCATTCATGATAAAAGTCTTGGAAAGATCAGGAATCCAAGGCCCATACCTAATCATGATAAAAGCAATCTACAACAAACCAGTAGCCAACATCAAAGTAAATGATGAGAAGATTGAAGCAAACCCTCTAAAATCAGGGACTAGACAAGGCTGTCCACTTTCTCCATACCTATTCAACATTGTACTTGAAGTCCTAGCCAGAGCAATTAGACAACAAAAGGAGATCAAGGGGATACAAATTGGAAAATATGAAGTCAAAATATCACTTTTTGAAGATGATATGATAGTATATATAAGTGACCCTAAATATTTCACCAGAGAACTCCTAAACCTGATAAACAGCTTCGGTGAAGTAGCTGGATATAAAATTAACTCAAACAAGTGAATGGCCTTTCTCTACACAAAGAATAAATAGGCTGAGAAAGAAATTAGGGAAACAACACCCTTCTCAATAGTCACATATAATATAAAATATCTTGGCATGAATCTAACTAAGGAAGTGAAAGATCTGTATGATAAGACCTTCAAGTCTCTGAAGAAAGAAATTATAGAAGATCTCAGAAGATGGAAAGATCTCCCATGCTCATGGATTGGCAGGATCAACATTGTAAAGATGGCTATCTTGCCAAAAGCAATCTACAGATTCAATTCAATCCCCATCAAAATTCCAAATCAATTCTTCAACGAATTAGAAAGAGCAATCTGCAAATTCATCTGGAATAACAAAAAACCCGGGATAGCATAAACTCTTCTCAAGGATAAAAGAACCTCTGGTGGAATCACCATGCCAGACCTAAAGCTTTACTACAGAGCAATTGTGATAAAAACTTCATGGTACTGGTACAGTGACAGACAAATAGACCAATGGAATAGAATTGAAGACCCAGAAATGAACCCACACAGCTATAGTCACTTAATCTTCGACAAGGGAGCTAAAACCATCCAGTGGAAGAAAGACAGCATTTTCAACAAATGGTGCTGGCACAACTGGTTGTTATCATGTAGAAGAATGGGAATCGATCCATTCCTATCTCCTTGTACTAAAGTCAAGTCTAAGTGGATCAAGGAACTTCACATAAAACCAGAGACACTGAAACTTATAGAGGAGAAAGTGGGGAAAAGCCTTTAAAATATGGGCACAGGGGAAAAATTCCTGAAAAGAACAGCAATGGTTTGGAAGGTAAGATCAAGAATTGATAAATGGGACCTCTTGAAAATGCAAAGCTTCTGCAAGGCAAAAAACACCGTCAATAAGACAAGAAGACCACCAGCAGATTGGGAAAGGATCTTTACCTATTCTAAATCAGATAGGGGACTAATATCCAATATATATAAAGAACTCAAGAAGGTGGACTCCAGAAAATCAAATAACCCCATTAAAAATGGGGCTCAGAACTGAACAAAGAATTCTCACCTAAGGAATACTGAATGGCTGAGAAGCACCTGAAAAAATGTTCATCATCCTTAATCATGAGGGAAATTCAAATCAAAACAACCCTGAGATTCCACCTCACACCAGTCACAATGGCTAAGATCAAAAATTCAGGTGACAGCAGATGCTGGCGAGGATGTGGAGAAAGAGGAACACTCCTTCATTGTTGGTGGGATTGCAAGCTTGTACATCCACTCTGGAAATCAGTCTGGCGGTTCCTTAGAAAATTGGACATAGAATTACCGGAGGATCCAGCAATACCTCTCCTGGGCATATATCCAGAAGATGTTCCAACCGGTAAGAAGGACACATGCTCCACTATGCTCATAGCAGCCTTATTTATAATAGCCAGAAGCTGGAAAGAACCCAGATGCCCCTCAACAGAGGAATGGATACAGAAAATGTGGTACATTTACACAATGGAGTACTACTCAGCTATTAAAGAGAATGAATTTATGAAATTCCTAGGCAAATGGATGGACCTGGAGGGCATCATCCTGAGTGAGGTAACACAATCACAGAGGAACTCACACAATATGTACTCACTGATAAGTGGATATTAGCCTAAAACTTAGGATACCCAAGATATATAATACAATTTGCTAAACACATGAAACTCAAGAAGAATGAAGACCAAAGTGGGGTCACTGTACCCCTTCTTAGATTTGGGAACAAAACATCCATGGAAGGAGTTACAGAAACAAAGATTTGAGCTGTGACGAAAGGATGGACCATCTAGAGACTGCCATACCCAGGGCATCTAGAGACTGCCATACCCAGGGATCCATCCCATAATCAGCTTCCAAACGCTGACAGCATTGCATACACTAGCAAGATTTTGCTGAAAGGACCCTGATATAGCTGTCTCTTGTGAGACTATATCGGGGCCTAGCAAACACAGAAGTGGATGCTCACAGTCAGCTAGTGGATGGATCACAGTGCTCCCAATGGAGGAGCTGGAGAAAGTACCCAAGAAGCTAAAGGGACCTGCAACCCTATAGGTAGTACACCATTATGAACTAACCAGTACCCCGGAGCTCTTGACTCTATCTGCATATGTATCAAAAGATGGCCTAGTAGGCCATCACTGGAAAGAGAGGCCCATTGGAGGCACAAACTTTATATGCCCCATTACAGGGGAATGCCAGGGCCAAAAAAAAAAAAAAAAAATGGGAATGGGTGGGTAGGGAAATGGGGGAGAGGGGGGAGGGTATGGGGGACTTTTGGGATAGCATTGGAAATGTAATTGAGGAAAATATGTAATAAAATATATTAAAAAAAGAAATATATATATATAAAGAATCATTTTCTCTATTCTGTTTTTTTTTTCTTTCCAGATTCATTTGAGAATTGCTCTTTCCATGTTTTTTAAGAAATGTCTTGGGATTTTGATAGGGATTGCATTGAATCTATAGATTGCCTTTGAAAGTATAGCCATTTTTAATATGTTAATTCTGCCAATCCATGAGCATGGGAGTTCTCTCCATTTTCTGAGATTTCTTTTTTAAGGGACTTGAAGTTATTTAGTCTTACAGGTCTTTCATTTGTTTGGTTAGAGTTACCCCAAGATATTTAACGTTATTTGTGGCTATTATTAAGGGAGTTGTTTCCCTAATTTCTTTCTCAGCTTGTTTATCATTTGTATAAAGGAAGGCTACTGATTTATTTGAGTTAATTTTATATCCAGCCACTTTGCTGAAGTTGTTCATTTCTAGTCAGCTATTAAAAAACAAGGATATCATGAATGTTGCAGGCAAATAAATGGAAATAGAAAATACTATCCTTATTTAAGTAAGACCCAAAGATCATGCATGTTATGTACTCACTGATAAGTGAGTATTAGCTGAAATATATAGAATACCCATGATATACTCCACAGACCCAAAAAAGTTAAAGAAGGAAGAAGGCCCAAGTAAGGATGCTTGAATACAACTTAGAAGAGGAAACAAAATGATCAGAGGAGGTATAAGGAGGGAAGGAAATGGGTGGAAAGAGGAAGGTGGAGGGAAATGGTGAGGCAGGATCAGGTGCTGGGAAAGAAGGCCAGGCTAATGAATGGAAATTTTTAGCTGCTTGGGGGGTGGGAATGGGGGGCTAGGAGTTCTCTTGGAAATTCCAGAGACCAGAAAAGCGAAAGCTCTCCTTCTTCAATGCTGGAAACTTTTGCTGAGGTGCCAGGATGTGGAACCTGAAGAGGTCACCTCCTGTAGTCAAGCAGGATGCCCCAAGGAGGATGAGGACACCATCCCACCACAAAACTTTTCCCCCAAAACTTATCCTGTCTAAAAGAAATGCAGGGATAGAGCACAGACCAAAGGAAAGACCAACCAATAAATGACCAAGACCATACCCATTCCATGGAAAAGCACCAATCCCTGATATTATTAATAATACACTGTTATGCTTGTAGAGAAGAGTGTAGCATGCTTTATTGTATTGTTATTATTATTATTATTATTATTATTTCTATTATTATTTTGAGACTTGGTTTTTCTGTGTAATCTTAGCTGTCCTGGGACAGCCTGTAGATCAGGCTGGCTTTAAAGTAGGATAGATCCATATGCCTTTGCTTCCCAAGTGCTGGGATAAAAGATGAGTACCACCCCCACCCATAAATATCATGATTTTTCAAGACAAACCTGAAAAGTCTTTATTTTAACTCAATATAATTCCTGTTGTATTATTTCTCATGCATTATGGATGTCACTTTTATTGTTAAAGTGTACTGTTAATAATTTATTTCACCAATAAATTATAGTTAGATTTACATCATCACATCCTTATCAAAAGCAACAAATCATTAGTAGATGTTAGATGAAAATCAAAATTACCTAAACATAATGACAAAAATGTAACTTCTCACTACTGACCACTCATTATGATATTAGGCAACATGATATTTATATAAAGCATAATATTATATATATTCATTTTAGATACACTGACTTTAACAATATTTTCTCCTTATAAAATGTCTTGTATTCTATAGTTTTACATTTTGATTTCTACCTTTTATTTTAATGTACTATAAGCATATATTAAGACAATCTAAATGCATTGTTTTTATTTCCTGAAATTTATATTTTTTAAAGCTCATGTTTGATGTGAAGATAGATTTGATATTAAAATTTGAACGCCAAAAATAGGTAGGCTAATTCATATTATATATTACTTCATTACTGATTATAAAAGGAGATCTTAATGAGAGTAAATTTGTTGTATTTGAATGTGTAAAAGTGCAGTGTTCAACTTTGTATATTATCAGAGAAATGCTAGATCAATTATTTAGGCCATTGCCATTGAGAAAATGTGAAATAAAGGTTATTGCTGTGACAAAGAGGAGCACTGAACATTGATAGTCATTTGGGTATAATATTGTTAAATGAGGCCACATTACCACTGTAACAGTTGGCTGTCTAATAAGCTGGGATATTTCATCAGGAATATTATAACAAGATGTGCTCTGAAGTGTCTGCTGGAAAACAATAGCTTGATGTAGCTCATTTAAGGTTCAGGGCCATCACTCCCATTTTCCTTCCTCATATTGTCTCCTTCTGCAAGGGTAACAATGAATACTAAGCATGATGCTCATAGCAGTCTCTGGCATTGTGACTTAGTCATACTTTGGAAGAGTGTGCAAAGAAAATATGTTTAACTGAAAGATATCATGATGATAAAAGAAGCAGTATGGCAAATAAGACTGGAAAAAAAAGTTCAAATACAGAATGCAAATAGAAAACCTATTAGTTCAGTGACATTTCAGAATATGTTCAGCATTTGCTATCAAAGAACTGGCTATCTTGTATTTATTATTTCCAAGTCATATGCTAATATAAACTCTACCAGTTGGAGGTATCATTATTTTTAAATTACTGAAGGACCTTTAACATAAAAGTACATCATCTTACCTTAGGAATATGATTTTGTAGTTATACTTCTCATTTTAATTATACTGAACAATAGCCCATAATTTTATGTATTTTCCATTAAAAATGTATGCATTGCAAGTTTATGAGATTTATCAAATATTATATAGAAATTTACATATCTGACCATTTTGAACATTTTAGATTAATACAGGACAGTGTGAAATATTAGAAAAAAATGTTAAAATCTCAGTAAAATTATGAGTCTCATAAATTATAAAAATAAAATACCTCATTGAAAATTTTGTATAATTATAATGTCTCACAGAACACCTCTTTAAGACATACCATGTTTTTCCATTGCAGCATACTTTAGAAAAAAAAACCTGGCAGATTTTAATAATGTGCAAATTAAAGTTTCTAGAAATCTAATACATGGTGTATTTCTACTTTCAAGGATGAACAAAACCTATGCATTAAAAATGCATGCTTTTCCAATAAAATTTTAAGAGGTTTCTTTTTTGGTGTGTTTTATCATTCCCAAAAGTGCACTGAAGATGTTTGGTTTGAGATTAATAATACCCCTTGCATTTTCTACACTGCTTTAAAATTTGCACATTTGAAATCCTCATGTTTTGTTGATTCATTCCTGATAGAAACCACAAACACATAAATGATCCACATTACTCACCCCTCACCCAGAGAACCAGAATGAAAACTCTTCATATATTTCTCTTTTTAAGTGCTAATTTTGCTTCAGTCAGACCTACCAGTGACAATGACAGCAGTGGGAAAAAAGATAACAGCATTGTTTTACAGTTGCTTTGAGCTATCATCTGACAATATAATCCAGACTGAACTAGAATCAGCATCCACATATTCTCAGCCTCCAGGATCTGGGATTACAGGGTTCTGTCATCTCTTTGACCATGCTCCTCTGAATTATGGGCTTAGTCCTATTAAGAAAATACACCATGAAAGAAATATCATACTGATTCTTCTTAGAGGACAGAGAGGCAGATAGGTTTATTAAATAATATAACATGGTGTGATCCTATTAAAAATTAAACGTTAAGTTATCCTGAAGAAGTATTACTTCAGTTAAATGATAAACATGCTTAAGAGGGCAAGTTCCTATGTATGGAATCTATATAGAAGTGTCACAAAGGAATAGGTTTCTGAAACAAAAATTCTATGGTAGGAGGGTGTATGGAATATTTGAGATCCAGAAAGTAAGATTGTCTAAGAAGAGAGTATACTGAAGAGACTGTGAATAATTATTCCTCAAATCTCAGATAAGCTTAGAGTTATCTCTTCATGTGTAATGCCACAGTTTTGGTTGTACTGTTTGTTTGTTTTCCATAAACTTAGGAAAAATCCTGGCTTTGGTTTTTTGTAAGCTATCATGATGATAATGCTAAGGAACACTGAGAGAGTACCTGAGGAAATGTGTTTAGGAACTTCTCTAGGAAATGGTTAAAGAGTCGATTCTGAAGAGCAGGTAGAGGACGTGGCGTCAGGTAGAAAAAACACATTCTCTCTAGTAACAGCAGGTTGACAGCAGGTGGATTCATTTCTGCTGTTCAATCAATGGTGGTAGGCACAAGGCCTAATGGCTGGAGAACCTGGCTCGCTGATTGTGAGATAGCATTAGTCCAACCTTTGAAATTTCTGCTTGCACTGAATGGTCATTGTTATATAAAAGTATTATTTTTATGTCTTTATTTTTGTAGAAATCATCATTCCCACTATGGATCAGCCTTTTAAAAAATTTGTCAACACATTCATAGAAAAAATGAATAAGGTAGTAAAATACTATAATACTCTACCCAGTATTTGAAAAGAAAGTACAAGTTTGTCACACAAAACGATGCTCTCCATTAACTGAAAAGTTCGTCACAGCTCTTATTTCCTCTTAGAGTTACTCATCATGAGATAATGACCCGAGAGAGGTTCATTACCAATACTGACCCATTTGATCTATGCTAAGGTAATAAAAAATGATTGAACAATTGTCACTAAAACATAATTCTGCTTGAAATGTATATTTGAAAATTGACAGATACATATACTATTGTTAATTGTTCAAGGTATAATCAGATATTCAAGTTAATAGTGACAGGGACAATGTTCAGAAACTAGATAAAGTCAGCAGCTATTTTAAAGGGCAAAGGCTTTAATAGTTACATGTGTTGCAAGTATTGCTCATTATATAGTGAATATTAATAATTTAACAATAGTAATTAGAATGTATAATTTATACCAAACTTGTATTTCTAAAATATGAAAGTCACTTTATTTACAAATTATTGTACGAGAAGAAAATTGTTTGTATTTTAAGTTTTCTTTAGTTAGCAAGCATTATTTCATTTCTTCATTATAAAAGGTTGCCACCAATACAAACCATTCATTTTTATAATAAATATTTAGAACATTATTAAATATTTAAATACATAAAGTACTCTAGCATACCGATGCCTATATTCAATTGAGATCCTGGGTATGATACATACTTACATACAGTTAAAATGGCATTTTTGTGTTATTGATATTCTTAAATGAGATATTTAAACAAACTTTATTATTTTTTCCTAAACAACTTACCTCATACAAATGTCTCCTCATAAAAATATTCTAGTAAATATACATGGCAAGGAGTACTGATCAAATAGTAGATTTCATTGCAGGTCCTCAAATTAATTGAGTGACAATTGCATACTGGAATGGTAATTAATTTAGTAAAATCCCATCCAACTTCACAATATTTTCTATCTGATCAATGTAATCATATTATAGTTCCTTTATCATTTTAAGTGGGAACAAAGCTTACCAGCAAGAGCAAACAATCAGCGAATTCATTTCATTATGGTGTAGTAGTTTGTGAGACTAAAGATCTGCTAGTCATGAAGTTTAAAAGTATCTGAAGTATGATTTCCATCTGACATGACTGACAGCACATACTCAAAATGCATGAAGTGGGTCTTCTATGTGTTCTACGTCTCTTCATGAATAACTTGCTATGTAATCCCTTTAACTAACCTTTTAATTTATCAGGAAGTGTTCTTTTCCAGCAAGCTAAATCTATACCATTAAAACACTGGCAATGGTGCTGAAAGCTAAACTATAATCTTTAAAGAAACAAAATAGAAAAAGTTGACTGGATGAAGTTAAATAATTTTTACATGGCTCTCATCGAGCATGGTTTTGGTTGTGACTGCCTCAATACTGTAACTTGACATATAATTTCAGAAAAGGACATCAAATCATATATTCTTATCAAAAATGAATCTAGAATACAAAGATAAAGAGATCCGTTAAAAGTTGTCTTTTTTTCTTCTTTGCTATAAAACCAATAAGCTCCATTTTTCCTGGAAATTAGATGTAATTAAAGATTTGAAATAGTTTCAGCATACAATGACACATAAAAGGCATAATTTGTTTCACCTTTCCATTTGCCTGAATTTTTGGAAGCTTAAAAATGCAAATTTTTATTTTTCTCCAGTACTCTGCAGTTAGTTGTGGTCTAGAAGAAGTAGTACTCTCTGAGCTATAACAGTATATCTGTAGAAGCTCATGAGGAGTGAATTAGATTCATGTAAAAAGACAAGCATCATTTTATTCTGATCGTTTTCTTTTTCTTTTTCTTTTTTTTTTTTACTTACTCATTTTCATCCTTCTCACTACCTGTGTTCTGATCATTCCCTCCCACAATCCTTCCCCCATTTCTGCTTCTCCTTCTCCTCTGAGTTGCTGAGTCCCCGCTGGATATCCCTTTCCCCATCCTGACACTACCAGACTACAAGACTACAAGACTAGACTACAAGACACTACCAGACTACAAGACTACAAGACTAGACTACAAGACACTACAAGACTACAAGACTACAAGACTAACTACAAGAAAGACTACAAGACAAGACTAGACACTTCCTCTCTCTCTATAGCCAGACAAGGCCACCCAGCTAGAAGAACATATTCCACAGGTAATCACAAGCTTTTGGGATAGCCTGCACTCCAGTTGTTTGGGACCCACATGAAGGCCAAGCTATACATCTGCTACACATATACAGGGATGTCTAGCTTCAAATCTTGTATGTTTTTTGGTTACTGTTTCAGACTCTGAGATCCTCAAAAGTCCAGGTTAGTAAACTGTTGTTTTTCCTGTAGAGTTCATATCCCTTTCACAGTTCACAATCCTTCCTTCTATTGTTGCATAAGAGTTCCCAAGCTCCATCCAGTGTTTGGCTGTGGGTTTCTGTATCTGTCTGAGTCAGCTTCTAGGTAGAGCCTCTCAGAGGTCAATGATGCTAGACTCTTGTCTGCAAGCAAAACAGAGTATCCATAATAGTGTCTGGGATTGTTGTTTGCCCATGAGCTATTTAGTCACTGTCAGGGGTAGTTTCTTTCTCTTGGCACATGTCTCAATTTGGACCAGTTATTGGTTGGTCACTTCCACATCTGTGCCACCATTACTTCAGCATATCTTTCAGGCAGGACAAATTGTACGTTGAAGGGTTTTGGTTGATTTTCCACGCAAATGGAGCTAAAAAGCAGCTGGTTTAACCATTCGAATATTTAGTCAAACTTGTCTTCAAATTAAAATCAATTAAAAGAGACTGGGAAGAACACATTATATCCATTAAAGGAAAAGTAAAACAAGATTATGTTTCAGTCTTAACATCTATGGCCTAAATTCAAGGATACCCAGGTTTGTGAAAGAAACATTACTAAAAGTTAAATCACACAGTGACCCACAGACATTGATAGTAGGAGACCCATAATCAAATGTTATGTGGAACTCAGGAAACCATGCAGAAGATGGAGAGGAAAAACTGTAGGACCCTAAAAAGTTGAGGACATCACAAGAATCCATTTGAGCAGAGCTCATTGGGTTTGCAGATTGGACTGAAAAATCACAATTTCTGTATGGGCCTAATCTAGGTCCTCTGCCCATAGGTGATGATTGTGTACCTTGTTGTTCTTGTGGTATCCCTAGCTGCTGGAATGGGTGGATCTCTGACTCTACCACCTTCTCTTGGGACCCCTTTCCTCTGACTTGCCTTGTCAAGCCTATATATAAGAGCATGTGCCTAGTCTTTTTTTTTTTTTTTTTTTTTTTTGGTTTTTCGAGACAGGGTTTCTCTGTGTAGCCCTGGCTGTCCTGGCACTCACTTTGTAGACCAGGCTGGCCTCGAACTCAGAAATCCGCCTGCCTCTGCCTCCCGAGTGCTGGGATTAAAGGCGTGCGCCACCACGCCCGGCTGTGCCTAGTCTTATTGTAACTTGTTATGCAGTATTTGGTTGGTATTCCTGGTAGGTATGCTCTTTTCTGAAGAAAATAGAGGAGAAGTTTATCTGAAGGAGAGGAACTGTGAGGCTTATTTAGTGGAATGAAAGGAAGAGAAACAATGGTCTGGAAGTAATGTATCAGAGTAGAAAAATATTTAAAAACCAGTTTATTTTGGGGGTTGTTTGGAAAAGGAGGTTGTCTCAGAATCCTCCTGTGTTTCATTCATAACTGTGTTTGCACTCACTGGTGGAACTGAAAAAGAATCTAGAGCAGTCTAGATAGGAAACCAGTGAAGAAAACTCTTAAAAATTGTGACAAGGATGTCGAAATGTAACTAATCACAGATGACGGTTTCTGCCAGGGTTCAGATGTCCGCCTGGGGTTTGACCATGCTCCAGGAGGTGTATACACAAAACAAATTAGACTATATAGTTTTTTTCTTTTTACTTTTTTCCCTCATGGTTTCCTTATTTTTCTGAATTTTTTTCTTTTGTTGGATATTTTTTTATAATTATGTTTTGTTCCAATTTTTTATTAGATGTTTTCTCCATTTACATTTCAAATGCTATCCCAAAAGAAAGTCCCCTATACTGTGCCCCCCGCCCTGCTCCCCTACCAACCCACTCCCACTTCTTGGCCGTGGTGTTCCCCTGTCTTTTTTTTTCAACTTTAAACATTTTTTTGTTTTGAAAACTTACATCATTTATTATTATTATTATTATTATTATTATTATTATTATTATTATTATATTCCAGATTTTATTATCTTACTGGTCAAACCTTCAATTGTTCCATATCACTTACCTACTCCCTGCCCCCTGGCTCCACAAAGATGTCCCCACCCACACCCCAATACCACCAGACCTCTAAACTCCCTGGGACCACCAGTCTCTTGAGGGTTAAGTGCATCTTCTCTGACTTAGATCAGACCCAGCAGTTCTCTGCTGTATATGTGTTAGAGGCATCATATCAGCTGGTGTATTCTGCCTAGCTGAGAGACCTCCAGGGGCCCAGGTTAATTGCTATGATTGGTCCTCCTTCTGGGTTGCCTTCCTCCTCAGCTTATCCCAGCTTTCCCCTAATGCCACCACAGGAGTCAGCAGCTTCTCTTCAATGGTTGGGTCCAAATATCTGCATCTGACTCTTTCTGCTGCTTGTTGGGTCTTTCAGAGGGCAGTCATGATAGATCCGTTTTTGTGAGCGCTCCATAGCCTCAATATTAGTGTTAGGCCTTGGGTCCTCCCCTTGAGCTAGATCTCACTTTGGGCCTGTGGCCGGACCTTTTTTCCCTCAGTCTCCATTTCCATCCCTGCAGTACTTTCAGACAGTAACAACTATGGGCCAGAGTTTAGACTAAGGGATGATAACACCATTCCTGACTTGATGCCCTGTCTTTCTGCTGCAGATGGGCTTTACAAGTTCCCACTCCCTAGTGTAGGGCATTTCATCTACAGTCCCCCTCTTTGAGTCCTGAGATTCTCTCACCTCCCATGTATCTAGTAACAGCAGCACATGTTGGTGAGGATGTGGGGAAAGAGGAACACTCCTCCATTGCTGGTGTGATTGCAAACTGGTACAACTACTCTGGAATTCAATCTGGAGGTTCCACAGAAAATTGGAAATAGATCTTCCTGGGGGTGGGCAGAGAGGGGAACATGATCTGCTATTAGGGGGGGGGGAGAAGGACTGAAATCCCTGAGGGCCAGCAGAAAGAATAGAAACATTGATATCCCATCTCTCCTTTCCCTGACTCTATGAGGGAGTTCCCCCACCCAACTACCCACCCACACACTCCCACCTTCCTGCCCTGGCATTCACCTACACTGGGACATCAAACCCCTCAGGACCAAGAGCTGCTCTTTCTACTGATGTCCAACAAGGCCATGCTCTGAATCATATGTGTCCTGAGCCACAGGTCTCTCCATGTGTAATCTTTATTTGGTGGTCTTTTCCCTGGGAGATATGGGGTTCTGTCTGGTTGACACTATTGCTCCTCCCATTGGGGGTGCAAATCCTCTCAGCTCCTTCAGTCCCTTCTCCAATTCCTCAATCAGGAACCCAGCATTCAGTCCAATGTTTGGCTGTGAGCATCTGCCTCTGTATTTGTCAGGCTCTGGCAGAGTCTTCTTATGTTTTCGGGGAGGTCCTAAGGGGATGGGGTTGGAACTGGGAGGAGAATGTGATCAAGGTGTACTTTGTGAAGTTTTCAAAAAATCCACAAAATGCTATGGTAAAAACAGCTTTTCTAATATATATATATATATATATATATATATATATATATATACAGGTTTATTAATACAATGTGTATTTATTTATTTATTTTTATGTTTTTATTTTTATTCTTTTAAAGATTTATTTGTATGTGAGTATACTGTTGCTCTCTTCAGACATACCAGAAGAGAGCATTTAGGTCCGATTACAGATGGTTGTGAACTACCATGCGGTTGCTGGGAAATGAACTAAGGGCCTTTGGAAGAGCAATCAGTGTTCTTAACCACTGAGCCATCTTTCTAGCCCCCAATATGTATTTATATAATAAAATATGTAAAATTTTATTAGAAAATAAAATGGTAACAATTCACAAAAAAATCAGACAAATTGAAAAAATAAAATCATAGAATTCAATCAAATATGTTGAAAGAGCTTAAAGGTTGACTAAAAGATGAATTCATCATGCATTAAATGTGTTAGACAACATTCTTAGGCAAGTGAATATTACAATTATTCTGTCTGTTGCAGATTGACACAGAAAAGTAAATCCATTCATTTTGAAAATCCCTCATGTTTGGTAGTGGTGGCTAAGTAACAAAGATTTTAATCCCCACTGCTTAAAGACTGCAACAAGGTATCTGAAACACAAATGAACAAAACCTGAGCAATGGATGGATTTCTTCAGATCATGATGATCACCCAGGTACATTATACTAATGATGTGCTCATTAGCAGCAATATACCATCTGACTTTCCCAGTAGGTTGCTTCAATTTTGAATCTTGTCCTGTTCACATTACAGGATGTTAGAAAGAAAACATGTGCAGTGACCAACTGGAAGAATTTGAATGACTTCATTTACAAAGTTGTTTGATGTTCTTGAATTTCAGTATCTCCATGGGGAAACTTGAAAATGATTTTCTTTGTTGTTTGTTATTTTTCCTTTTTGTACTGAATGCAGATAAGAAAACCAAAGATGGTAATGAGCATGCAGCATACTGGCCAAGTATTGTAACACTCACTGTCTTTATGGTTGCTTTAGATATGAAAGGTCTGTGTGTATGTGGGTGTATGTGTGTGTGTGTGTGTGTGTTTTTGTGTGTGAATTCATTTACATTTCCAGGACTGATCTATAAATACATAAATAGATCTGATATTCAAAAACATAAAACTAGTGGCCTATCTCTAATATTATTGACTTTAGGTCACAATGCTAAATTATTTCTAAGAGTATTACTCCTGGTGCTAATTTATCAAAGATACAGTGTAATTTACATCTCATTCATAGCTTTCCAGTATCTTAGAAATATAGGGAACTTAAAAATTCCTACTAATTCTAGTGTAGATTGCTTTGTTAAAATTTAGGAATAACGATATTGCTCTGGGAACACACATGGTACAATTACATACAGGCATGTAAAATACCAACGTGCATAAAATTAAATAAAATAATAGTTAAGAAGCTTTTTAGACTGTGTTATATGTTTAGTTACATAAATATGAAATTACACATTGAATTTATCATGTAAATAGTGAACTATTAGTAGGACCTATCACACACACATACACACTCACACACACGTTCCCTCCCTCCAAAACAAAATTTTAGTCTAGTATAAGGTAAGTATATGCATTGGTCCTGATACAATATAAATAGGGGAAACAGGGGATGTTTTTGTCTTTCCACAGGATGCTAAAAGAATATAGTGGCTGCCAGAATGATTGGACAGACATGCCAATGCTAGGGCAAAAATGATGCTGAATGTGATGTCACTGAGTGCCTTGATGATGGCGACAGGGAAGCTGTATGGGGCATATATTTCTGACCCATCTGTGTTATATCCTTCTGTGTGGTCAAGGCCAGAAGTACATCTAATAATACTCAGCTGTTAGGATTCCCATAGTCTTAGAGTAAAAAAGTATTGCAAACTGGTGAATTACATTTCTATTGGTTAGGGCCTACTTAACTGTTTGACTAGAAATAATACTGTGGGCCTGAGAACCAGAGGTTTTCCACAGAGATCTCTGGCCAGGCCTCTGGTGAGATGGTTCTGCCAAAAGGAAGCAAGTATGGGCAGGGAGGCGAAGTCTCTGCCATGCCTTCCAGGTCACTTGGAAACTCTGAGCTGCTCTGCACTGAGTCAGGGCAGACTGGGCTGAAGAGAAGCCAACTATCCAGTGAACAGTGTTGCGGAACCTCAGGTGGCACTTTGGGGAAACAGATCTCTTCTCAAATGTTACAGATTTTTGAACAAAAGACTCAGATGACAGAGTAGTTCTTGCACACCTTTAATTCCCTGGGTAGAATTTATATGCAGTTTGGGGAGAGGGGTGATTCAGGGTAAGACAGCAGGTACCTCTCATTGGCTTGGTCTGAGAGCTTGGGAAAAACCTTATTTGCATGTACGAAGGATTGGTGCTGCTCCTAATGACTGATAGCCACACACCTCTCCTGCTGCGGGCTTTGGAGGCGGTAACTTCAGCAGGAGACAGGAGCCCAGGAGACATGATTGAACACCTTCCATAGGTGGAAATCGCCACCCATTGGGTTCATAGGGTTCAAGACCTTTGCTAGACTGGAGACCAGGCTGTCTGTGTGCATACCACTACCCCACATAATACTATTGATTGATATGTTTCTGTGTATTCCAAGACTTAGAAGAAAAAATATCTAAGTCTGTAGTGCAACACATTAAGATGGGAATGTCTATATTCAAAATTGGACAAGTTGCCTTGCCTCAGGCTTTTAGGACTTGCAGGACAGAGAACACAGAGACTGGGGAACTTGCCTTCAAGAAAAAAATCATTCAAATGGAAAAATTGTTGTAATGACCCTCCTCTTTCTTTTATTGAGACTGGTTATTCTGATTCAATTATAGATTTATCTAGAAATCAATTCAATATTAGACAAGAAGAAATGACCATGGGCATTTGGAGGACTGATTCTGTACATTTTCAGGGACATATTTAGAAATTGGCAGCTACCTTGTATTGTGTGGTATTTGCTGTGGAAAAAAAAAATGGAATGGTTCTGGGCTTAAGATAAATATACCATCCTGAATTACCCCACCCAATCTTTTACTAATTGGAAATGTTACCTTTGTTATTAGCTCTAATAATGAGTTCAAAGTTTCTTGTTTTAATTGTGTTTGTCCACGTGTGTTTCTGTACTGGATGATGGTCTAACAGTAATAGCAGTGCATCAATAGGCTTTTATTATGATTCATGTAAATTTGTCTAGATCTAAGTATTCTGAAAGAGGCTTATAAATATTGGAAGAAGTAGAATGCAGTCCGGTAAGAAGCAAACATCTGGTTGGGCTGATCATTGCTGGTGTTGCTTTCATAACACTTATAGCCAGTTCTACTACATCTGCATTAGCTTTCACACAAGAGGTTCAAACAGCTAGCTTCATTAGTTATCTTGCTAAAAATGTAACTAATGCCTGAGCATACAAAGGAATTAGGCTTGATGACTAGAACAAGAATTGAAAAAATCATATGATGAGGTTCAAGAATTGAAAGTCAGATGCCATTTGGAATGTCATGTTCAATATCTATGAATTTGTATACCTCCAAAAATTTATAATGACAGTCAATATAACTTGATCAAAGTAAAAAGGCACCTTCCAGGTCTATGGCATATATGAATACTTCTTTGGAATTGTTAGCCCTGCATAAGGAGGTTTTAAGTATAAAAATTCAAAGCCTTTGTCTTTTGACACTGTTAGCATTGCAAATATTATTCTAAAAAATGTTACAGGCCACTTTTCCTTCATAGTCTTCATTTACATCTCTTTTATTGGACATAGTATGACATGGCATTGTGATTCTTTTTATGGCATGTCTATTACCTGTTTGTTGTTTTGTTTTGTGTTTTGGACTCATCAGAGCTTTTACAGACTTCAAAGTAGGAGAAGTTGGTAGTAGTCAGTAACCAATAACAGGTAAGATCATCTTGAAAACTTTCTCAACCTAACACAGGCCACAAATACAAGATTATTCAAATGGCAATGATCAGTAAGAGCTGTGTTTTCAGATAGCAACCTAAGTCAGGCACAGCTTTATGCTCTGTAACTGATAAAGTGCCTCCTATCGATAAAAAAAGACAGGTAAAATTCTCTCAGAGGTGGAATCAAGCTAAGACAGGGCATGAGTGCTAAGATTATTTTACTGATGACAGGTAAGGTTCATACCTTTTGAGTGGACACCTAAGATAGGCACCAATAGCTGAGACAGCTTTTGCATATGTAGATAAAAAGGGAGACATGTGGGGAATACTTCTGGAGTCAACTTAGACAGAGTTCTTGCTTATGATTAATCATTAATGAGACTGAGACTGTCAACATCTGTCTTCGTTTTTAATGAAAAAGTGCATTATATCCTGCCAAGATTCTCTGCTTACACATATGTCCTTGAAAGACTGTCCTAGCCTGAAGGAAACAGCCTTAGTCAAAAATAGGTACTATATACCATAAATTTGCCATGTAAGGATTTGTGGTCATTGTTTATCTTCCTGGAATTGATCATTCTTTATGTTGCTTTCCTCTAAAAGACACTGAGAAAAATACACTTGCTCACTAGCATGGTATTAACCAAGCAACCTTCCCATACTTGTCTCTTCCATCTTCTTTTTGCTTTTACTATAATCATCCTCATTTCCTCAGCTGAGGTTCCCAAGTTGGCTGAACGGCTGGCTCCTGCATTAAATACTGTGATAGATGGAATAGTCAAAACTGATTTTCTGAATTATCAAATACTTTTTACTATTAGAAGTATGAGCCTTGTACAGAATAAACTTTTCCAGGAATCATTTATAATCAATAATATTGGTAATATCAGAATTCAAAATCCTAATTGTAAATTATGAATCAATCTTAAATTATTTGTAGCTGGAAAGTTTTCTCAGAAGCTCATTGTCAGTGTGACACAATTCATTATAAGGCTGATTTTTCACTCATGTTGGATTCACAACATACACTGGATATCTGAAAATTACCTTTAACTCTAGTTTCAGGAGATTTTAGACAATCTTCTGGTTCCACAAGGTGCAATTACATACAAGGTTGCAAAATATCAATAGACACAAAATTAAATAAAATAATACTTAAGAAACATGTTAAACTGTGTTGCATCTTAAGTTTCATAAATATGAAATTATGCATTAAATTAACTATGTAAGTAGTGAAATATTAGTAGTACCTATTACATACACACACACACACATACACACATATTCCCACAAATAATTTTAGTCCAAAATAAAATTTTAAATTCTTTGAAATTTTGAACTGTGCATACAGTTACCTCATTGTGTTTTAAAAATAGAACATTGATTTGTTCTTTTCAATGTTATTATATCTACATAACACATAGAATCCTAATTCTTAAAGTCAGTTTATAATTTTTTGGGTAAATCCATGATTTTTGTTTTACTTTGGTTTCATCTGCTAAACCATTTTTCCTTTTTTGGAAAAACAAAATGCTTTGACAATGATTTGTAACTGAAAAAAGGTATTGCACATATTTATAAGAATATAAAATTAGAATATGTATCTCTAGCTATATATATATATGCAAATATAGTAATTTACAGATATTTTGATTATATAAATTCGGATATATTGAATGTACATGAATAACTATAAGCAAAAATATTTGGGAAATTTACTTTGGCACTTATTTTCACACTTTCTCAGTTTTGGACCGCTGTTATGAGAAACATCCTGATATAACATGGAAACGGGGAAGCTGTCAATACTCTTAGATAATATGACAAAAAAAGTATGGAAATCATTTGTTTAAATGAAAAAGAAAAGTGTTGTGTAATAGCAAATAGATGGAAAAATGGTTGAGCAGAAATATTTTTAGATATTATATACTTCGCATTTATTTATTAGTTTGTAAATTGTGTTATACATACATATGGATACATTTATGTTGATAAGCTGGTGATGTTAGATGTGTGTAAATGATGCATGTATATTGTTGACCCCTGCCTTATTGCCTTCATACTGCTTATCTCACTGAATTGGAAATAGACTTTTTCTCATGGAGCTCTATCTGTCTGACACACAGACACCCCAGGATATTTATGTGTGTGTGAGAGAGAGAAGAAGCTTCATTTTCAATTTCTGCAGACCAAGATTTCTTACCTATCTGAGCCATCTCCCCAACACATATTTATATTCTAATATGAAATACATGTTAATATTCAAAAGAAATATTTTAAATGAAGAACATTAATGAAAAGAAATAATAAATACATGATTCAGGGATTTCAGAGATTGCAGTAACTTATTCCCTAGTTTCATCATTTGTTGGCCATAGTAAGAAAGTGGATGGATCACACCAGGAAGACATTCCCAGGCAAAAGCTGATCACCTCAGGGAAGCAAGGAGGAAAGTAAGAAAATAGAATAGGAGAACAAGGGAGGGAAAGAGAGAAGAAGGCATTGAAGATGAGACAAAGCAAGATAAGGGGAATAAAGGGTGGGGAGGGAACAAAGCAGAGAAGGGGAGGAATGGAAAGAGTAGTAAATGGAGAAGAGCAGAGGGGATGAAGAGGAAGTAAGTCTATAATGTTTCAGCCCCACTGCTCTGCTTTCCTCAGCAGTGTTTTCGTCTAAAGCATGACATCTTTCAATAACATAACCTAATTCTGAGTCCATTATTAGAACCATACAAGAGCTCTTCTGGCCTGAACAACACCGGGGTAGCTAGAGCACAGGGTCGGGTGACACCCGCCAGCTATCCACAACCACCACCACAGGATTTTGAGACTCTGGTGAGTGGAACACAGCTTCTGCTCCAGTCCAATCACGCGGGACCTGAGACTGCTTTGGTTGGGGAGGCAGAAATCCGGCCTGAGTAGGGCCACAAGCCTCTTCTGGTCAGAACAGCACCAGGGTAGCTAGGGCGCAGGGTCAGCTGAAACTCGCCAGCTACCCACAACACCCACCATAGGATCTTAAGATTTCTGGTGAGTGGAACACAGCTTCTGCTCCAATCCAATTGCGTGCGGAACCTGAGATTGCATTAGTTAGGGAAGCAGAAAACCGGCCAGAGTAGGGCCACAGGCCTTTTCTGGCCGGACCAGCACCGGGGTAGCTAGAGCGCAGGGTCGGCTGACACCCGCCAGCTACCCACAACACCCGCCACAGGATTTTGAGACTTCGGGTGAGTGGAACACAGAGTCTGCTCCAATCATTAAACAGTGACAACGACAACAACTAACCCCAGAGATTACCAGATGGCGAAAGGTAAACGTAAAATCTTACTAACAGAAACCAAGACCACTCACAATCATCAGAACCCAACACTCCCACTTCGCCCAGTCCAGGGCACCCCAACACACTGGAAAAGCTAGACACGGACCTAAAAGCATATCTCATGATGATGGTAAAGGACATCAAGAAGGACTTTAATAACTCACTTAAAGAATTACAAGAGAACAGGGCTAAAGAGTTACAAGTCCTTAAAGAAAAACAGGATAACACAATCAAACAGGTACAAGTCCTTAAAGAAAAACAGGATAACACAATCAAAGAGGTAGAAGTCCTTAAAGAAAAACAGGATAACACAATCAAACAGGTAGAAGTCCTTAAAGAAAAACAGGAAAACACATCCAAACAGATGATGGAAATGAACAAAACCATACTAGACCTAAAAAGGGAAGTAGACACAATAAAGAAAACCCAAAATGAGGCAACACTGGAAATAGAAACCCTAGGAAAGAAATCTGGAACCATAGATACAAGCATCAGCAACAGAATACAAGAGATGGAAGAGAGAATCTCAGGTGCAGAAGATTTCATAGAGAACATCAGCACAACAATCAAGGAAAATG
Source organism: Mus caroli (assembly GCF_978045245.1). Taxonomy (NCBI): domain Eukaryota; kingdom Metazoa; phylum Chordata; class Mammalia; order Rodentia; family Muridae; genus Mus; species Mus caroli. The sequence goes on along the minus strand of NW_028227267.1, from coordinate 85,662,913 downwards.
TAAAACACAAAAAGATCCTAACTCAAAACATCTAAGAAATACAGGACACAATGAGAAGACCAAACCTACGGATAATAGGAGTGGATGAGAATGAAGACTTTCAACTCAAAGGACCAGCAAACAACTTCAACAAAATTATAGAAGAAAACTTCCCAAACCTAAAGAAAGAGATGCCCATGAACATACAAGAAGCCTACAGAACTCCATATAGACTGGACCAGAAAAGAAATACCTCCCGACACATACTAATCAGAACAACAAATGCACTAAATAAAGATAGAATACTAAAAGCAGTAAGAGAAAAAGGCCAAGTAACATATAAAGGCAAGCCTATCAGAATTACACCAGATTTTTCACCAGAGACTATGAAAGCCAGAAGATCCTGGACAGATGTTATACAGACACTGAAAGAACACAAATTCCAGCCCAGGCTACTATACCAAGCCAAACTCTCACTTAACATAGATGGAGAAACCAAAGTATTCCACGACAAAACCAAATTCACATATTATCTCTCAACGAATCCAGCCCTTCAAAGGATAATAACAGGAAAAAAACAATACAAGGACAGGAACCACGCCCTAGAAACAACAAGAAGGTAATCCCTCAACAAACCTAAAAGAAGACAGCCACAAGAACAGAATGCCAACTTTAACAACAAAAATAACAGGAAACAACAATTACTTTTCCTTAATATCTCTTAATGTCAATGGACTCAACTTCCCGATAAAAAGACATAGACTAACAAACTGGTTACACAAACAAGACCCAACATTTTGCTGCTTACAGGAAACTCATCCTGTACTCATCCTTTTTGCTTACAGGAAAAAGATAGACACTACCTCAGAATGAAAGGCTGGAAAACAATTTTCCAAGCAAATGGTATGAAGAAACAAGATGGAGTAGCCATTCTAATATCTGATAAAATTGACTTCCAACCCAAAGTCATCAAAAAAGACAGGGAGGGGCACTTCATATTCATCAAAGGTAAAATCCTCCAAGAGGAACTATCAATCCTGAATATCTATGCTCCAAATACAAAGGCAGCCACATTCATTAAAGAAACTTTAGTAAATCTCAAAGCACACATTGCACCTCATACAATAATAGTGGGAGACTTCAACTCACCACTTTCACCAATGGACAGATCATGGAAACAGAAACTAAACAGGGACACAGTGAAACTAACAGAAGTTATGAATCAAATGGATCTGTCAAATATCTACAGTACATTCTATCCTAAAACAAAAGGATATACCTTCTTCTCAGCACCTCATGGTACCTTCTCCAAAATTGACCACATAATTGGTCACAAAACAGGCCTCAACAGATACAAAAATATTGAAATTGTCCCATGCATCCTATCAGATCACCATGGACTAAGGCTGATCTTCAATAACAAAATAAATAATAGAAAGCCAACATTCACGTGGAAACTGATCAACACTCTTCTCAATGATACCTTGGTCAAGGAAGGAATAAAGAAAGAAATTAAGGACTTTTTAGAGGTCAATGAAAATGAAGCCACAACATACCCAAACGTATGGGACGCAATGAAAGCATTTCTAAGAGGAAAACTCATAGCTCTGAGTGCCTCCAAAAAGAAACTAGAGAGAGCACACATTAGCAACTTGACAACACACCTAAAAGCACTAGAACAAAAGGAAGCAAACTCACCCAAGAAGAGTAGACAGCAGGAAATAATCAAACTCAGGGGTGAAATCAACCAAGTGGAAACAAGAAAAACTATTAAAAGAATCAACCAATCAAGGAGCTGTTTCTTTGAGAAAATCAACAAGATAGATAAACCCTTAGCCAGACTCACTAGAGGGCACAGGGAAAGTATCCTAATTATCAAAATCAGAAATGAAAAAGGAGACATAACAACAGATCCTGAGTACATCCAAAACACCATCAGATCCTTCTACCAAAGGCTATACTCAACAAAACTGGAGAACCTGGATGAAATGGAGAAGTTCCTAGACAGATACCAGGTACCAAAGTTGAATCAAGATCAGGTTAATGATCTAAACAGCCCTATATCCCCCAAAGAAATAGAAGCAGTCATTAATAGTCTCCCAACCAAAAAAGCCCAGGACCAGATGGGTTTAGTGCAGAGTTCTATCAGACCTTCAAAGAAGATCTAATCCCAGTTCTTCACAAACTATTCCACAAAATAGAAACAGAAGGTACTCTACCCAACTCATTCTATGAAGCCACAATTACTCTGATACCTAAACCACAAAAAGACCCAACAAAGATAGAAAACTTCAGACCAATATCCCTTAAGAATATTGATGCAAAAATACTCAATAAAGTTCTTGCTAACCGAATCCAAGAACACATCAAAACAATCATCCATCCTGACCAAGTAGGTTTCATCCCAGGGATGCAGGGATGGTTCAATATACAGAAATCCATCAACGTAATCCAGTATATAAACAAACTCAAAGACAAAAACCACATGGTCATTTTGTTAGATGCGGAAAAAAGCATTTGACAAGATCCAACACCCATTCATGATAAAAGTCTTGGAAAGATCAGGAATTCAAGGCCCATACCTAAACATGATAAAAGCAATCTACAGCAAACCAGTAGCCAACATCAAAATAAATGGTGAGAAGCTTGAAGCAATCCCACTAAATTCAGGGACTAGACAAGGATGTCCATTTTCCCCATACCTATTCATCATTGTACTTGAAGTCCTAGCCAGAGCAATTCAACAACAAAAGGAGATCAAAGGGATACAAATTGGAAAAGATGAAGTCAAAATACCATTTTTTGCAGATGATATGATAGTATATATAAGTGACCCTAAAAATTCCACCAGAGAACTCCTAAACCTGATAAACAGCTTTGGTGAAGTAGCTGGATATAAAATTAACTCAAACAAATCAATGGCCTTTCTCTACACAAAGAATAAACAGGCTGAGAAAGAAATTAGGGAAACAACACCCTTCTCAATAGTCACAAATAATATAAAATATCTTGGCGTGACTCTAACTAAGGAAGTGAAAGATCTGTATAATAAAACTTCAAGCCTCTGAAGAAAGAAATTATAGAAGATCTCAGAAGATGGAAAGATCTCCCATGCTCATGGATTGGCAGGATCAACATTGTAAAAATGGCTATCTTGCCAAAAGCAATATACAGATTCAATGCAATCCCCATCAAAATTCCAACTCAATTCTTCAACGAATTAGAAAGAGCAATCTGCAAATTCATCTGGAATAACAAAAAACCCAGGATTGCAAAAACTCTTCTCAAGGATAAAAGAACCTCTGGTGGAATCACCATGCCAGACCTAAAGTTTTACTACAGAGCAATTGTGATAAAAACTGTGTGGTACTGGTATAGTGACAGACAAATAGACCAATGGAATAGAATTGAAGACCCAGAAATGAACCCACACACCTACGGTCATTTGATCTTCGACAAGGGAGCTAAAAACATCCAGTGGAAGAAAGACAGCATTTTCAACAAATGGTGCTGGCACAACTGGTTTTTAACATGTAGAAGAATGCGAATTGATCCATTCCTATCTCCTTGTACTAATGTCAAGTCTAAGTGGATCAAGGAACTTCACATAAAACCAGAGACACTGAAACTTATAGAGGAGAAAGTGGGGAAAAGCCTTGAAAATATGGGCACAGGTGAAAAATTCTTGAATAGAACAGCAATGGCTTGTACTGTAAGATCGTGAATTGACAAGTGGGACCTCATGAAACTACAAAGCTTCTGCAAGGCAAAAGACACCATCAATAAGACAAAAAAAACACCAACAGATTGGAAAAGAATCTTTACCTATCCTAAATCAGATAAGGGACTACTATCCAATATATATAAAGAACTCAAGAAGGTGGACTCCAGAAAGTCAAATAACCCCATTAAAAAATGGGGCTCAGAACTGAACAAAGAATTCTCACCTGAAGAATACCGAATGGCAGAGAAGCACCTGAAAAAATGTTCAACATCCTTAATCATCAGGGAAATGCAAATCAAACAACCCTGAGATTCCACCTCACACCAGTCAGAATGGCTAAGATCAAAAATTCAGGTGACAGCAGATGCTGGCGAGGATGTGGAGAAAGAGGAACTCCTCCATTTTTGTTGGGATTGCAAGCTTGTACAACCACTCTGGAAATCAGTCTGGCGGTTCCTCAGAAAATTGGACATAGTACTACTGGAGGATCCAGCAATACCTCTCCTGGGCATATATCCAGAAGATGTCCCAACCGGTTAGAAGGACACATGCTCCACTATGTTCATAGCAGCCCTATTTATAATAGCCAGTAGCTGGAAAGAACCCATATGTCCCTCAACAGAGGAATGGATACAGAAATTATGGTACATTTACACAATGGAGTACTACTCAGCTATTAAAAAGAATGGATTTATGAAATTCCTAGCCAAATGGATGGACCTGGAGGGCATCATCTTGAGTGAGGCAACACAATCACAAAGGAACTCACACAATATGTATTCACTGATAAGTGGATATTAGCCCAAAACTTAGGATACCCAAGATATAAGATACAATTTGCTAAACGCATGAAACTCAAGAAGAAGGAAGACCAAAATGTGGACACTGTGCCCCTTCTTAGAATTGGGAACAAAACACCCATGGAAGGAGTTTCAGAGACAAAGTTTGGAGCTGTGACGAAAGGATGGACCATCTAGAGACTGCCGTATCCTGGGATCCATCCCATAATCAGCTTCTAAACACTGACACCATTGCATACACTAGAAAGATTTTGCTGAAAGGATCCAAATACAGCTGTCTCTTGTGAGACTATGCAGGGGCCTAGCAAACACAGGAGTGGATGCTCACAGTCAGCTATTGGATGTATCACAGGGCTCCCAATGGAGAAGCTTGAGAAAGTACCCAAGGAGCTAAAGGGATCTGCAACCCTATTGTTGGAACAACATGATGTACTAACCAGAACCCCGGAGCTCTTGTCTCTAGCTGCATATGTATCGAAAGATGGCCTAGTCGGCCATCACTGGAAAGAGAGGCCCATTGGACTTGCAAACTTTATATGCCCCAATATAGGGGAATGCCAGGGCCAAAAGAATGGGAATGGGAGGGTAGGGAAGTGGGGGGCGGTATGGGGGACTTTTGGGATAGCATCGGAAATGTAATTGAGGAAAATAAGTAATAAAAAATATTAAAAATTAAAAAAAAAGAACCATACAAGAATTGTATTATAGAAAATTGTCCATTTCATCCAGATTTTCCAGATTGTTGAGTAGTAGGCTTTTGAGGTAGGATCTGATGATTTATTGAATTTCCTCGGTTCCTGTTGTTATGTCTCCCTTTTCATTTCTGATTTTTTAATTTGGATACTGTCTCTGTGCCGTCTGATTAGTCTGGCTAACGGTTTATCTTTTTTGGTTTTCTCAAAGAACCAGCTCCTGGTTTTGTTGATTCTTTGTATACTTCTTTTTGTTTCCACTTGGTTGATTTCAGCCCTGAGTTTGATTATTTCCTGCTGTCTACTCCTCTTGGGTGTATTTGCTTCTTTTTGTTCTAGAGCTTTCAGATGTGCTGCTAAGCTGCTAGTGTATGCTCTCTCCAATTTCTTCATGGAAGCATTCAGAGTTGTCCTTATACCACTCCTTTCATTGTTTCCCATAAGTTTGGGTATGTCCTGCCTTCATTTTCATTAAATTCTAAAAGTCTTTAAATTCTTTCTTTATTTCTTACTTGACTAAGGTATCATAGAGAAGAGTGTTGTTTTACTTTCATGTTTATGTTGTTTTTCTTGTTATTGTAGTTTTTCTTTCTTGTTATGTTGTTTTTCTTGTTATATAAGACTACCTCACAACAGTCAGAATGACTAAGATCCAAATTCAGGTGACAACAGATGCTGGCAAGCATGTGGAAAAGAGGAACACTTCTCCATTGTTGGTAGGATTGCAAACTGGTACAACCACTCTGAAAATCAGTCTGGTGGTTCCTCAGAAAATAGGACATAGTACTACCTGAGGACCGAGCTATTCAACTCCCAGGCATATCCCAAAAGATACTCCAACATATAACAAGGACACATGCTCCACTATGTTCAGCCTTATTTATAATAGCCAGAAGTTGGAAAGAAACCAGAAGTCCTTCAAAAGAAGAATTAATACAGAAAATGCGGTTCATTTATGCAAAGAAGTATTACTCAGCTATTAAAAACAATGACTTTCTCTAGCTCCTCCATTGGGGGCCCTGTGATCCATCCGACAGTTTACTGTGAGCATCCACTTCTGTGTTTGCTAGGCCCCAGCATAGTCTCACAAGAGACAGCTATATCAGGGTCCTTTCAGCAAAATCTTGCCAGTGTATGCAATGGTGTCAGCATTCGGAGGCTGATTATGGGATGGATCCCCAGGTATGGCAGTCTCCAGAGGGTCCATCTTTTCGTCTCAGCTCCAAACTTTGTCTCTGTAACTCTTTCCATGGGTGTTTTGAATTCTAAGAAGGGGCAAAGTGTCCACACTTTGGTCTTCGTTCTCCTTGAGTTTCATGTGTTTTGCAAATTGTATCTTATATCTTGAGCCCCCAATGGAGGAGCTAGAGAAAGTACCCAAGGAGCTAAAGGGATCTGCAACCCTATAGGTGTAACAACAATATGAACTAACCAGTCCCCCCCCCCCCGCCCCCCAAGCTCGTGTCTCTAGCTGCATGTGTATCAATAGATGGCCTAGTCGGCCATCACTGGAAAGAGAGGCCCATTGGTCATGCAAACTTTATATGCCCCAGTCCAGGGTAACGCCAGGGCCAAAAAGTGGGAGTGGGTTGGCAGGGGAGTGGCGGGGGGAGGGTATGGGGGACTTTTGGGATAGCATTGGAAATGTAAATGAGGAAAATACCTAATAAAAAATATTAAAAAAGAAAAAAAATTAGATTATAGTCTATGATCCAATATCTTTTCCAAGCTCTATTTTAAGGCTTCCATTACTAAACATATACATAAAATGGATATATATATATATATATATATATATATATATATATATGAACATATATTTGATTATAAGTATTATGGTATTTTCTTATGCTATTTATTTAATTAAATTACTTTAGTGTAAGCAATGTTTTCAGTGAATTTGGTTTCAAAGTACTCCTTTCAAATCTGTACCCTCAGAACTTCTGAGTTTGAGTCAAAACTGACTTCAATGCTATATTTGTTGTGTGAGAATTATTTATGGTTTTCAAAATTTCTGAAGAAAGAATACAGAATCTCTCTGTGTAATTACTTTTTAATAATGATTTGAAAAACTTTTGTATTGTACTAAGAGAGAAAAGAATTTATGTATATTTTTGGAGATAAATTTACTGACATTTCAAAGATTATATCTTAGAAAACTTTCCTTTGAAGTGTTTTTAAATGACATATTTATACCTCATGTTTAAAGTGTCTCTAAAACAAAATCATCCAAAATATATTGTTACTACATGAAGAATGCAAGTATTCCCTGATCAATGACTCAACTATCAAAAATTTCTTTTCTTCACTCATTCACTGATACTCTAATAATTATCTATTTAAAAGGATCTCTCTAATAGCAGTACTTTTAATACATTGTTTTTCAACATTTTACATGAAATTTCATTCACTCAATAAAATTTCAACATTTTCTTCACCTTCTACCAATACTTTCTTTGTGTGTTTATGTTATATGTGTGTGTGTGTGTGTGTATGAGTGTGTGTGTATATATGATAAATAGAATCTATTGAGTCTTAGTAACCATGGTTGTATATGTGTTTAAGAATAAGAACTGGAATTGGTTTGGTGGCTGAGCCACAAGCAGAGTGATATTTTTGTGATTTGGTTTGGTTTGGTTTGGTTTGGTTTGGTTTGTTCGTTTTGTTTTGTTTTTGTCTTTTAGATGCTATTGTTTGCCTATATGTCTTTATATATTCAGATACTGATAAAACATTTGGAAATTTTTCTTCATCTATTTGGCATGTGAATTTGTGCTTTGTGCTTTCATACTTATATCTTATTTGTACGGCCATAATATTGAGATTTCAGTGGTAGCACTTTCCTGTCATTTTGACAAGATTTTAGCAGATGCTTTGATTATCTGGCCCTTAAAATCTTTCTGACCCTTCTTCTGTAATGTTCCTTTAGCCTTTGGTAGGCATAAGACTTGAATCATTTAGGTATGCAAGGGTCAGTTTTTAAATGAAGTTGATTTGTTTTGGTTATTTCAATTCATCAGCCTTTATAAGGATAGATATTTTGAGCAATCTTAAAATTACACTTGCTTAGGAAAGTGACATTATTAGGTTTTCTTCTAGAAACTACAAGGATACAAGTAACAGAGAGTTGGCTAGGTTTACAGTAGCAGGCATGAATGCGCTAGTGAATAAATCTAATTAAAAGAGCTCTTCCTTCCAGGATAATGTTACTATTCCACAAATAAGGATATTTTGCTAGGCTAGTCATTGTCATTCAGCCTAGCTCCAGACATATGCCTCATAAACTGGCAAAAAATGTCTGAGTTCCTCAGAAGAGTATCTCCTCACTCTGTTTCCATATTCCTGAGCATGTGAAGGTCCTGAACTTTTGTTGCTCATGGCTTTGGGTATAGTGGAAAAGTGAGGATATATGATAAATACCATAAGTAAAATCTCTGAAAATATTTGCTTAAAAACATTATCCACTCATTTTATATATCTGTGCTAAATTGAGAAGTTACAGTATTTAACAAATGAAAATATGTTGGATACAGTGGGCATTGATATTGATCAATTCATATAATCATGTTATGATGCATAATTATTTCACATATATCCAATTCCATCTGCTAGAGAAGTTGATTTTTTTAAATGAAAACTTCAGACATGAGCAATTTGTCTACATTACATTCTCCCCTTGCTTCTTCAATATCTTACCACCCCAGACCTCCAAAATTCAGAATCAATTTTAAAATTAGCACATGTGTATATAATCTCCATTCATACAACCACATGAGTCCATTTAATTTTGCTCCGATTTTAATACATCCTGATATCACCAGCTGGTAATGGACAACCTAGGCAATCTTAGGCAAGAGCTTATTCAGTGAGGAAAGAAAGTTTTTGTTCTTCTTCATCCATTGATAAATTATAGCTCTTCATTTAGTGTGAAGATCATTTCCACCTACTTTGGCATGTTAAATGAAACATTCATTTGGCTTATTTAGTTCAGAGAGTCATATTCATATTACTAAGGGTTCATACTTGCATATTTCTTATCAAAGAGATCCAATTGTAGATGTCCTGAGACTCTGGCACCAACAATCTTCCACTCTTCTCTTCTACTACTTTTACCTGATTCTAAGACATATGGTTGTGTTGCAGGTGTGTATAAACTTGAGTTTGACAAGAAATAGTTACTTATTCTTTGTAGTTAAGGAGTTGTGGATCTTTCTAACAGTGTGTGGCAAATTGAAAACTCTTTTAAGAGTCTATTCAACATACAGTTAACAATTATGTTGATTTAGGATAATGGCAGTAGTTGACTTCCCTTTTGATCTTTGACCACTCCAGTCATGGCAGGTTAGCTAGGTTTACAGGATCATGCATGAATTCACTACCATCAAATGTATGTTAAATCCAACTAGAAAACTGTTGGTTTCACCAAAGTTAAAAGTTCAACTTCTACACCTTTGTGACTATTTTTTTACTTCAGTCAGTTTTATGTTTCATAGGCTTAGAGTTAGATACAACATTTGATGTCTTCTTTCCTTTGATAGCTTCTGCAGCATCTGGTGATACTACGAGATTGTCCTTGGGTAGGATGCTTCAATAACAGTTCAAGCTCCGATACTCCAAATCCAGTGTCCAAAGTGTATGATGACTGAAACAATAATCTACCCTTCATGTTCTGAAAAGCAACCAAAGACATTGGTAATATGTTTGCATTTTCAAGACAATCAACCCAAGAGAAGACATTGTGTGCCTAACACTAGAGTTTTTGCTAAATACCAGATAGCTCTTGGGGCAGCACCACCAATCCATAAATTATAACTCTATAGGTGTATATTAAAAATATGGCACATAACTTCTCAAACATCCTTAGTGTTATTTCTCTTTCTGTCTGCCCTCTACCCATTTATTGTACTTCCTCCCTGCTCCACAGATAAAGTTCTATTTCAATTCTCCCCACTCTTTTAAAAAAGCTCTGTCAAATCTATAATATCAAATGTGTATTTAATATGAGTATGTTGAATTTTTCAAGTACTCTGTTTTTCTATTTTTTCAGAAGGCACCATTTCCTTGAGCCCATCTACACCAATGGCTTTTTACAAGGGCTTTAACGTCACTTCCTCCATAATCCTTAGACGTGACATAGAAGTATAGATGACACTCTTAGCATGGAACATTCTGCTGTATCTTATTCTCTACATATTAACAAGTTCTGGCCCCTTTTTTATTTGAAATCTATAATAAATATGAGCTTCTAAGATTGTGGTTGAGAGGCAAATTAATCTCTGATTAGAGTAACATAAATTGAGGACAACACTGTGTTTTATATCATGTTTGGTTAGCAACATAAGAGGTCAATGCTTATAAGCACTAGCATGACTTCTCCATATTTTACAACTCAAGTGTCTGGTTTCTTTAGCAATATAGTCTTAAAAAATTCTGGCAGGTGCCTAAGAATATTGATAATAGCCTATAATGTTTCAGTATTTATGGGACATTGCATAATAATAGTTCTGAGAGAGTTATCTTCTTGTTAGCACCAGCCACTTTGTTTTGCTTGAGGTACATAGTAGAACATTGTTTCCCCAGTATAAGGTAAGTACACATAAACTCTATTTTGTGGATATATTTTAGGAATCCTCTAAAGCAGTTTTCTTCCACATGATATTTCAGTTTGCCTTTAATAAGAAAATATGGAGAGAACTGTGATATCAGGTCATTTTTATTAAATACACATCCCAGGTTTTTTCTTTTTTTTTTGCAAGAAACACTTCAATATTACATATAACCTCTAAAGTATTATTGACTTTCCAGACAGGGCTTTAGGTATTACAACCTGATCATGAACTCACTATATAGCCAAAGATGACCTTCAACTCCTACCTCCAGTTAATTACTTCCCTAGGCATGTATTAGAGGCATGCACCACTGCATCTGGCCTCATCCACCACATTCTGAATGAATTTTATGTCATTGTGCAGTCATTCCAATGATTATTATGTCCTAAATTTTTGCATAGTGTTGACAACAATAAGCTGAGAATATTGTTGTTTTGATACTCAGCAGAATACATATAATTTTGTGGGATATGTAGTATTTTAAATTTCCCTAGTGAGGTCAGTCAGCTGAAAATACACTGAGCAAAAGAAATTAAGCACAAATAAATGATAACCCATAAAACCCCAAAACAAATTAGCAGATATCTTTAGAAGAGAACACATTAGAAAATTAGCAGTTTATTTTTTTTTAAAGAAGTACTATTTCTACTTATAGGGTCTTTTAACAGTTGTGAAAATTGCTTTGGAAGTCAGAGCACAAATTCGATTGGAGCAACAGGGGAAAAGGAATAATTGGATAGTTGGTAGGTCATAGAGAAACTATCCAATCATGTAGGCAACTTTGGGGACTACTAAAAGGTGATTGTCTGAATATGATTACAGCATTTTAACAAACTTATGTCAGAATGTTTAGGTTTAAGTTGACAATATTCTCTGTGTTGTTTTTACAGAGGCCTAATTCAGTGCAGAAATGAGTTTAGGAGACAAAGTAATTGAGGAGTGCAAATGTAATTCACTAGGCTGCAATAATATTTTGACAGGTTAAATATAATTCCCACAGCGATTTGAATGAAGAGCTCCAAGAGAAATTGTCTGGGTGCAAAGCAACCCCAAACAAATTTTGTGAATGCATTAGTCAAGCAACACGAATGCAAAATGAAATTGACAAATTCAATATAGGAGTATTCCCCAAGAATATTGGAATGGAGATTCTGTGAGTTGTTTTTAAGTGACTTATAAGATAAGGATTCCATCTACATCCTTCCTGTATATTCCATTCTACAAAATATTTTAAGGCAATTTCATAAATGTCAAAAAGCTATATTGTCTTTTTAAGTATATGAACTATGTTGTTGCTATGTCTATGCTCTAAAATTATAACTAGATGGTTTATGGATTTTCATAAAATTATCTTTATAAAATTATATCACAAAATATAATTTAAAGGTTTACTAAAATAAAGTAATTATACATTAATTATACATTAAAATAATTTTGTAATCTATAAATATATATGGACATTTGAATATTAGAATACTCTTTCTTTCTCTTTAGTACATGTAATTGTATATTCCCAATTCCTTGAGAGGGATGAACAAGACATCATACAAATACTTCCTTTTCCTTCTAGCAACTCATACTATAAATAATTTTTCTTATTAAATACTGTAAAAATATTGTCTTTCTTGTATTATTTATTGTTTAGACAGAACTTTGTAAAACAGTAACAATGTTATTGAAATTGTCTCCGTGCACTTTTTGTGTGTTTTTAAAGTGTTACATAGGAATGGTGGTAGTCTATACTAATGCCAATATTTATAGAATTTATTCTTACTTTTCATCCCCATTTCTTTCAAACATTCTGGTGATTATATCTCATCTTCTTTTGGCTTATTGACTTAAAATATTCTAACTATCCTATTTATTGCAGCAATATATACAATGTCAAAGGCATATTAGATGGCTCTTCCGATAATCCAACTCACACCAACATTTTGACTGGAGCATATTTCTTCTATTTGGGATTGTTCTCTGCTTGACTGCAGGTCTTTTTGGAATGTATCTCATTCTGGCATCTCCAACATCTTGTGGTCTTTAAGTTAGTTCATTTTTCCCATTCATAGCTCCAGACAAACCTTTTTGAAGGAAATTCACATTTCCTCTGCCACAATTCTGGCCTTACCACCTTTCATTAACTGAATAATATTGAACAACCCCTTTAACATAAGTTCTTTCCTATATATAGCAAGTACCCAGAGGGATAATTCATGACCATCATAATAGGGAGGATGCTTGTAGAAAGGCAGACATGATATAAGCTCAGTACCTAAGAGTTTACATTACTGTCCTACAAGAGTGGAGAGACCTGAATTTTTGTCTAGTATGAACTTAGGAAACAATAAATACATATGAAGAGACATACCTTCTCAAAAAAAAAAAAAAGTAACACTTTCTGATGCTTCATGAACAGTTCATCAACTGGGAACCAAATTTTCCAATACATGAGCCTATGGGATCATTCTAATATAAACCACAGCCATAGGGTATACTGTGTGCCATTAAGATATATTTACTGAAGGAGATGACTTTTGACAACTTGAAATGTTGTATCACCCATTAGATCAGTTTCTTTTCTTTTTTCCATTACTGTTCTTTAAAATTCTAGTGCACGGGTACTGGATGACATAGTGGATAAAGAAACAGTCTTCCACACTTGATGATCTGAGGTCTATCTCCTACTCCAGGTCCATAAAGTGGGAGCAACCAACTCTTTCATGTTGTCTCAGAACTCCTAATGCACATTATAATTATATTACTTCCATGATACTATCAAAATAGTCTGCATAAATACTACCTTGTATTTTTTGTTCTTCTTTCTACTTCATTTATTCCATTGTGTAAATTAACTACATTTTCTGTGTCCATTCTTCTGTCCTGGGTCATCTAGGTTGTTTCCAGCTTCTGGCTATCACAAATAAGGCTGCTCTGAACATAGTGGAGCATGGTCCCCTGTGGCATGGTAGGGCATCTTTTGGGTATATTCCCAAGAGTGATATTGCTAGGTCTTCAGGTAGATCTATTTCCAATTTTCTGAGGAACCTCTAGATTGATTTCCAGAGTGGTTGTACCAGTTTGCAATCCCACCAGCAATGGAGGAATGTTTCTCTTTCTCCTCATCCTCTTCAACACATGTTGTCACTTGAGGTTTTGATCTTAGCCATTCTGATTTGTGTAAGTTGGAACCTCGGCGTCATTTTGATTTGCATTTCTCTTATCACTAAAGATTTTAAGTATTTCTTTAGGTGCTTCTCTGCCATTTGAGATTCCTCAGTTGTGAAATCTCAGTTTAGTTCTATACCTCATTTGTTGATGGGGTTGTTTGTTTTTTGATTTTTTTTTTGTCTTTTTTGATAATCTTTTTGAGTTCTTTATATATTTTGGATATTAGCCCTCTATCAGATGTGGGCTTAGTTAAGTTTTTTTTCTAATCTGTAGATTGCCGATTTGCTTTATTGACTATGTCCTTTACCTTACAGAAGCTTTCCAGTTTCATGAGGTATCTTTTATCAATTCTTGATCTTAGAGCATCAGCCATTTGAGTTCTATTTAGGAAATTTCCCCCTATGCAAATGAGTTCAAGCCTCTTTCCCACTTTCTCTTCTATTAGATTCAATGTATCTGGTTTTATGTTGAAAGGACTTGATAATGTAATCTGGATTGTTTTTCTATTTCAGTCAAAAATTTCAATGAAATGATTCTTATTCTTAGTAATCAATATAATTGAATTAATTTGAATTATAATTATAATTGAATCAATAATTAAAATAGCTAATTGCGTATCTACTAACCAAGGCATACTCTTTGGTTGTTTACTGTGGTAATTTTGGCTTTCATTCACCAAAGTGTGAACCTATTAGGTTATAATTGCAAGGAAAATGTCCTTTGCATACTTAAAATCTGTAATTATCACAATTAAAAATAAATATATTCACTAGCTAATAAGAATACAACAAGAAATGGAAGAATAAATTGATTTACAAACTTTATGTGGGAGATTCATAAAATGCAAAGCCAATTAGGAAACACAAAGAAAGGACAGCATCACACAAAGGAAAAATATCCCATAGAAAATATAAACAACAAAAATTATTTATTCTTTCCAACAATTGAAGTTCGATAAAGGTTTTATGTTATCAATGGATAATAACCATAATCTGTAAAGATAGCAAATCTCCACTGTCATAGTAAAAAAAATTGAAATAATATATTTTTAAATGGAGCTTGAATTTTCCTGTATAATTTAAATAAATAAAATTGTCATGAAAAATAAAAGTAGGTTGAGAGATAATATATCTAGTACCAACTGTTGGTATCTTCTGAGTGGTTCATGTAACCTGTTTGATTTCTAGTACCATTTACTTATAGCTTATTTTAAGATTTAGTTTTGATACATATATATGCCTATCTAGAGATCCAAGTGGGTGCCAGGGAAACAGGATTTTCAGAAACATCAATTACAAGCCGTTGTAAGCAGTCCATTGTGGGTTCTTGTCCTCTGTAAGAATTGCAAAACCCTCTCTACAGAAAACACAGTCTTAGTTAAAATTATATTGTTATAAAGAGACACCATGACAAAGGCAACATTATAAACAAAGAAATAAAAAAAAAATAAAACATTTAATTGGGGCTGACTTACAATTTTCGAGGTTTAGTCCATTATCATCATGGTGAGAATCATTGCAGCGTCCAAGCAGATATGGTGCTTGAGAAACAGCTGAGAGTTCTACATCTTGACCTGCAGGAAAAGAATGGCATTAAATGCCACACCTGACATAACTTGACCTTAAGACCCATCTCTAAAATGGCAATTTCCTCTAACAAGGTCACTTCTACTCCAACAAGGCCACACCTCTTAACAATGCCACCCTGTATACCAGGTATTCAAACACATGTGCCTGTGGATATTGTACTTAATCAAACCACCACAATCACCCAACAAGTCCTGATCTATAGCTTTGAATTGGATTGTATCCTCTTAGTGATGGAATTAGACTTCTTGATATCACTGAATAAAAATAATTGCAATTGTATAAATAGTTGTAAATTTCTTTAGAGTAGAATTGGTTTTGTTGGTTAAAGGTTGAAAAATGTGAGAAAAAAATAAAGGTCTTCATAAATTACAATATAGAGCAGAAAGACTTCAGTTAATAAGATTCAAAAGCAGTTGTATGTCATTGATCTCTTATGATTGAAAATATCTCTGGATCTTTTTAATCAATCCTGCATTTGTTTCCTTCTTCTCTTACTATAAACATAAACAGCAGTGTACTAATTGTTATGGTTGTTGATGTTGGACTTTATTTATAGTAATCCAGGAGAAAGGACTATAAGCTACCAATCTTTACGATGCTGGTAAGTTGAATGGAAATTATTACACTTGTACACTTTAAGACATAAGTGCTTTGGTTCTTTGATGGAGTTCCCTTAGTATGCAATATTGCTTTCTTTTAGCCTTCTTCATTACTTAGAATGCAATTTTCTGAATCTTGCAATTGATCTTTCCTACCAAGTATGTTTCAGAGGGAAATGAAATTTTAGTCACATTGAAAGTATGATTAGGCCTTTACATACTTTACCTGGAAGCTTATGTCATATGAGTCTTAGGATACCAGTATGGTCACATAGTTTTGAAGGCATACAATGATACAGTTTTAAAGACTTTGCTCCAATGGTCTTAATAGACTCATGTAATAGTTTGCACGACACTGGTCTATAGGCTCATATATCTGAAATTTTGGATCCTAGCTATGAGAACTGTTTGCAAAAAATAAGGATAGGTGGCTTTATTGGAGTACATGGGTCACTGGCGTCAGGCTGTGAGGTTAGATAAAGCTACCCACTTCCAAGTCCTTTGCTTCATTCTTTTTGCTACCTAACTCATGTTGATCAGGAGAAAGGATCTCACCTCCTGCTACAGCAAAGTGCCATGCCCATCTTGACTGCTATTATGCTTTTTGATGGGCATGGATTTATTCTGTGAACGAAACCAACAAACAACCCAGTAAACCTTTTCTTTCACGAAGTTGCTTGGTCAAGGTGTCTTATGATATCAATAGGAATGTAGGTAAACATCTCAAACAATATACACTAATTATCATAAAGAAATGAGTTGATAGCTGTATTCTTATTCTTTCATATATTATACAATTATGATTCATTTCAGACACTGGATTGTTCACTCTAAATCATCAATTGTCATTTCTGAATCTAAATTAGTATTTGAGTAGCTGTATAATAGATTTGAGTATCTCACAATACTTATAAAATCTTTGTTTGCATTTCTAATTTGTTGGAATTTCTTCAGTTTTTTCATAGCCTCTGGTTGTTAAATATTACAAATGATGTGCTATATGCATTGCTAAAAAAGAGTGTCAATAGCTGAAGTAAGTGTGTGGAATACTTCAGTACTGAATAGGGTAGAAACATATGCTTTCGGAAGATATACATTAATTTTAAAACTATAATATATTCCCTAAATGAATTTCTTATTTCCTCTGGTTTTATAACATTCTTATGAATACTGATATAAAATTTTTCAGGTGATTTTCATTGTTTATATGAATAAACAAAGGAATAAAAAGTCAGGTGCAACAATGTTTACATTCTTAACTTGCCATTCAACATTTCATTACTTCACTGGCTTGCAAAACAAGCTATGAACTCAACTGAAAATGATTTCAAGAGTTCTAATTTATTTTACATTATATGCTTTCCTTTTTGTCCTTGATTGCATTTAAACTTTCTTTCATTTTGGAAAGTATGGAAATTTCCAAGCACAGAAATCTACACTAGAATTACTTATGGAACTTAAGTACATTTCAGACAGTTGATTCTCACTATATATTTGTGACTTTTGTATTCTGTGTGTGTGTGTGTGTGTATATGTATGTGTGTGCGTGTATATACAACAGAAAGTATGAGAAGAATAAGCATCAGAAATTATTCTTTTGAATAAGCAACAAAGAATTATTAAACAGCTGATGGTTATATTCTAAGGAAATATTACATTAAAATGTAATTTAAAAAGCACTAAGGATACTCTAGTGAATTGGATGATACTCATTTTTCTCATGAGGCATATTATAATGGTTGAGACATACATTATATTTCTAATTACATAGAAAGTAATTATTACTTTGTTCCTATAGTAAAAGTTCCTATAGTTAAAAAAAAAAAAAAGAGAGAGAGAGAGAGAATTCAATAGTTATCAGCTACTTACTACATATGGTTAGAGACTAAATTTGTTTGAGAGGTCTTTTTTCTTTTCTTCCTTTTCCATTGTTTATTATAAATGAAAAAACCTTTTTTATTAATTAGGAATCATTGAACATAAAATTATTAGCTTTTAATCCTTAGAATCTTAACCTCTTAAATTCTAAGATTAAAAACAATGGGGATTGCATTGAATCTGTAGATTGCTTTTGGCAAGAAAACCATTTTTACAATGTTAATCCTGCCAACCCATGAGCATGGGAGATCTTTCCATCTTCTGAGATCTTCTTTAATTTCTTTCTTCAGAGACTTGAAGTTCTTGTCATAGAGATCTTTCACTTCCTTAGTTAGAGTCACGCCAAGGTATTTTATATTGTTTGTGACTATTGAGAAGGGTGTTGTTTTCCTTCTCAGCCTGTTTATCCTTTGTGTACAGAAAGGCCAATGGCTTGCTTGAGTTAATTTTATATCCAGCTACTTCATTGAAGCTGTTTATCAGGCTTAGGAATTCTCTGGTGGAATTTTTAGGGTCACTTATGTATACTATCATATCATCAGCAAAGAGTGATATTTTGACTTCTTCTTTTCCAAATTGTATCCCCTTGATCTCCTTTTTTGTCTAATTGCTCTGGCTAGGACTTCAAGTACAATGTTGAATAGGTAGGGAGAAACTGGACAGCCTTGTCTATTCCCTGATTTTAGTGGGATTTCTTCCAGCTTCTCACCATTTACTTTGATGTTGGCTAATGGTTTGCTGTAGATTGCTTTTATCATGGTTAGGTATGGGCCTTGAATTCCTGATCTTTCCAAGACTTTTATCATGAATGGGTGTTGGATCTTGTCGAATGCTTTTTCCTCATCTAAGGAGATGATCATGTGGTTTTGTCTTTGAGTTTGTTTATATAATGGATTACGTTGATGGATTTCTGTATAAAAAACAATCCCTGCATCCCTGGAATGAAACCTATTTGGTCAGGATGGATGATTGCTTTAATGTGTTCTTGGACTTGTTTAGAGAGAATTTTATTGAGGATTTTTGCATCAATATTCATAAGGGAAATTGGTCTGAAGTTCTCTATCTTTGTTGGATCTTTCTGTGGTTTAGGTATCAGAGTAATTGTGGCTTCATAGAATGAGTTGGGTAGAGTTCCTTCTACTTCTATTTTGTGGAATAGCTTGTGCAGAACTGGAGTTAGATCTTCTTTGAAGGTCTGGTAGAACTCTGCACTAAACCCATCTGGTCCTGGGCTTTTTTGGCTGGGAGACTATTAATGACTATCTTGCCAAAAGCAAGGCTATCTTGCCAAAAGCAATCTACAGATTCAATGCAATCCCCATCAAAATTCCAACTCAATTCTTCAACGAATTAGAAAGAGCAATCTGCAAATTCATCTGGAATAACAAAAAACCTAGGATAGCAAAAACTTCTCAAGGATAAAAGAACCTCTGGTGGAATCACCATGCCTGACCTAAAGTTTTACTACAGAGCAATTGTGATAAAAACTGCATGATACTGGTATAGTGACAGACAAATAGACCAATGGAATAGAATTGAAGACCCAGAAATTAAACCACACACCTATGGTAACTTGATCTTCGACAAGGGAGCTAAAACCATCCAGTGGAAGAAAGAGAGCATTTTCAACAAATGGTGCTGGCACAACTGTTTGTTATCATGTAGAAGAATGTGAATTGATCCATTGCTATCTACTTGTACTAAGGTTAAATCTATGTGGATCAAGGAACTTCACATAAAACCAGAGACACTGAAACATATAGAGGAGAAACTGGGGGAAATCCTTGAAGATATGGGAACAGGGGGAAAATTCCTGAATAGAACAGCTATGGCTTGCACAGTAAGATCGAGAATTGACAAATGGGACCTCATGAAACTGCAAAGCTTCTGCAAGGCAACAGACACAGTCAATAAGACAAAAAGACCACCAACAGATTGGGAAAGGATGCTTACCTATCCTAAATCAGATAGGGGACTAATATCCAATACATGTAAACAACTCAAGAAGGTGGACTCCAGAAAATCAAATAACCCCATTAAAAAATGGGGCTCAGAACTGAACAAAGAATTCTCACCCGAGGAATACCGAATGGCAGAAAAGCACCTGAAAAAATGTTCAACATCCTTAATCATCAGGGAAATGCAAATCAAAACAACCCTGAGAGTCCACCTCACACCAGTCAGAATGGCTAAGATAAAAAATTCAGGTGACAGCAGATGCTGGCGAGGATGTGGAGAAAGATGAACACTCCTCCATTGTTGGTGGGATTGCAAGCTTGTACAACCACTCTGGAAATAGGTCTGGTGATTTCTTAGAAAATTGGACATAGTACTACAGGACGATCCTGCAATACCTCTCCTGGGCATATATCCAGAAGATGTCCCAACAGGTAAGGAGGACATATGCTCCACTATGATCATAGCAGCCTTATTTATAATAGCCAGAAGCTGGAAAGAACCCAGATGCCCCTCAACAGAGGAATGGATACAGGAAATGTGGTACATTTACACAATGGAGTACTACTCAGCTATTAAAAAGAATGAATTTATGAAATTCCTAGCCAAATGGATGGACCTGGAGGATATCATCCTGAGTGAGGTAACCCAATCACAAAGGAACTCACACAATATGTACTCACTGATAAGTGGATATTAGCGCAAAACTTAGGATAGCCAAGATATAAGATACAATTTGCTAAACGCATGACACTCAAGAAGAATGAAGACCAAAGTGTAGACACTGTGCCCCTTCTTAGAATTGGGAACAAAACACCCATGGAAGTAGTTACAGAGACAAAGTTTGGAGCTGTGACAAAAGAATGGACTATGTAGAGACTGCCATATCCAGGGATCCACCCCATAATCAGCTTCCAAACGCTGACACCATTGCATACATTAGCAAGATTTTGCTGAAAGTTCCCAGATATAGCTGTCTCTTGTGAGACTATGCCGGGGCCTAGCAAACAGAGGAGTGGATGCTCACAGTCAGCTAGTGGATAGATCACAGGGCCCCCAATGGAGGAGCTAGAGAAAGTACCCAAGGAGCTAAAGAGATCTGCAACCCTATAGGTGGAACATTCTGAACTAACCTGTACTCTGGAGCTCTTGACTCTAGCTGCATATGTATCAAAAGATGGCCTAGTCGGCCATCACTGGAAAGAGAGGCCCATTGGACACACAAACTTTATATGCCCCAGTACAGGGGAATGCCAGGGCTAAAAAAAATGGGAATGGGTGGGTAGGGAAGTGTAGGGGGGGGGAGGTATGGGCGACTTTTGGGATAGCATTGGAAATGTAATTGAGGAAAATACGTAATAAAAAATATTTTAAAAAATGGATAATTCTCCTTCTTACTCTGTATAAAATACAAGAAGGTCTCATACTATTCCTGAGGTCTTTTACTTAGACAATTTTGTAATTCAATTGCCAATGAGTAGACATGAAATCAATCTAGTATATAAAACTGGGGTGTGATGTCTCTAATTATTCTATAACTGACCCATCCATATCAATATTTCTTTTTTATTTTTTTCTTGGATAATTTCTTTATTTCAAATGCTTTTCCCTTTCCATGTCTCCCCTTCTGAAACCCCCTAACCCATCCCACCTCTCCCTTTCTCTATGAGGGTTCTCCCCCAGCCACTCACTGCCATTCTTCTGTCCTGACATTGCCCTACACTGGGGCATCCAACACCCTCAGGCCTGATGGTCTCTCATCCCACGGATGTCCATCAAGACTGTCTTCTGCATATAAGTGGACAGAGCCATGGGTCGCTCCCTGTGGAGTCTTTGGTTGGTGGTCCATTCCCTGGGAGCTCAAGGGGATCTGGCCTGTTGACACTGTTGTTCCCTCCATGGGGCTGCAAATACCCTCAGCTCCTTCATTTCCTTCCCAATTCCTCCATCCATGACACCCAAGCTCATTCCAGTGGTGGGCTGGCTGCAAGCTTCCTCCTCTGTCTTTGTCAGTCTATGGAAGAGCCTCTCAGGAGACAGCCATATCAGGCTTCTGTCAGCAAGCACTTCCCTGTATCCACAATAGTTTCTGGGTTTAATGGATAGATCCCCAGGAGGGGCAGTGTCTGGGTGGCCTTTCCTTTAGTGTCTGCTCCACACTTTGTCTCCATATTTCCTCCTGTGAGTATTTTGTTCACCCATCTAAAAAGCAGTGAACCACCCACATTTTGGTCTTCCTTCTTAGGCTTCATCTGGGTCTGAGAATAGAATCTTGGGTATTCTGAACTTTTGGGCTAATATCCACTTATCAGTGAGGACATACCTTATTTGTTCCTTTGTGACTGAGTCACCTCACTCAGGATGATATTCTCAAGTTCCATCCATTTGCCTGAGAATTTCATGAAGTCACTGTTTTTAATAGCTGAATAGTACTCCATTGTGGAAATGTACTACATTATTTGTATCTATTCCTCTGTTGAGGGCTATCTGGATTGTTTCCAGCTAAGAACATAGTGAATCATGTGTCTTTATTACATGTTGAAACATCTGGGTATGTTTCAGTGTATTGCTGGGCCCTCAGGTAGTACTATGTCCAATTTTCTGGGAAACTGCCAGACTGATTTCCAGAGTGGTTGAACCATCTTGCAATCCCACCAGCAATGGAGGAGGGTTCCTCTTTTTCCACATCCTAGCGAGCATCTGCTGTCACCTGAATTTTTCATCTTAGCCATTCTGCCTGGTGTGAGATAGAATCTCAGGGTCATTTTGATTTGCATTTTCCTTCAGTTGAGAATTCGGTTAGTTCTGTTCCCCATTTTTTAATAGGGTTATTCAGTTCTCTGGAATCTAACTTCTTGAGTTCCTTGTATATATTGGATATTATCCCTCTATCAGATGTAGGATTGGTAAAGGTCTTTTCCCAATCTGTTGGTTGCTGTTTCATCCTATTGACATTGTCCTTTGCATTACAGAAGCTTTGCAAATTTATGAGGTCCCATTTGTCTATTCTTGATATTAAAGCGTAAGGAATTGGTGTTCTCTTCAGGAAATTTTCCCCTGTGCCCATGTGTTCAGGGCTCTTCTCCACTTTCTCTTCTGTTGGATTCAGTGTATCTGGTTTTATATGGAGGTTGTTAATCCAGTTGGACTTGCCCTTTGTACAAGGAGTAAGGGTGGATTGATTTGCATTCTTCTGCATGATAACTGCCAGTTGAACCAGCACCATTTGTTAAAAATGCTATCTTTTTCCACTGGAATAATTTAAGCTCCTTTGTCAAAGATTAAGTGACCTTAGGTATGTGAGTTCATTTCTGTGTCTTCAATTCTATTCCATTGATCTACCTGCCTGTCAATGTACCAATACTATGCAGTATTTCTCATTATTGCTCTGTAATACAGCTTGAGGTTTGGGATGCTCAATCCCCAAGAAGTTCTCTGAAAGCAATCTACAGATTCAATGAAATCCCCACCAAAATTCCAACTCAATTCTTCATAGAGTTAGAAAGAACAATTCTCAAATCCATCTTGAGTAACAAAAAACAAGGATAACAAAAACTATTTTCAACAATAAAAGAACCATATAAATATTTCTTTCATCTTCTCATGAAGCTCCTATGAGGAATAAAGTTTTGTAGAAATTGTCTGATTTTTTACTCACTTATTATTAATTTGTTAATTGTTTCAAACATTTTAAGTTTAAGAATTGAAATTTTGAGATTGTGTGCAATACATTGTACACACATTCACCCCACTATCTCTCCTTGCATTCCTCTCACTTCTGCTTAGATAATTCTTAAATTGTCTTTCTCTTATTCTGGTGTCTCATCCTGGTGTTACGTGTAGTTGCTTTTGGTTCAAGATTGTGTCTACCAAATCAAATCTAGAAGGTAACATTTCATATCATTGTTCTGCTGCCATTCTACACCAGGAACCTTGGAGAGGGTAATCAAGATGTTTCCCTTAGGGACTAGGACTCATCTCTCAGTTGTTATTGTCAATTTGATCATTTAAGAGTTTCTCATCTACTTCAACAAGGAAGCTTCTCTTGTCAAGGTTAAAAGGCAACACTGGTCCAAGCATGTGCACAAAATTATTTGTATTATATGTCCATTTAATTTAGCATAAGTAGGAAGTTACCCTCTGAAACATGTGAGACATAAATTTTATCACAAAGTTTACAAAACTACTAATGAGAGGTGCAGGTTATATCTATGAGTAGTTCAACAGAAATAGCCCAGAAGCTTCTAAATTAAGGATGTTGCCAATTTTTTCAGTCACACATCAGACCTAGAGAGTTATACATTATTGTGTATGAAACCACATACTTTATAATCAACACATAAATCAAGCAGGGACTTTTATTATTATTATTAATTATTATTATTTTCTCTTTTTTATACTGCAGATTTTAGTCCCCTCCTGGCTCACCTTCTGACTGTTCTACATCCCATACCTCCTCCCTGGCCCCCTGTATCCATGAGGATGTCCCTACCACCTCCCACCCCACCAGACCTCTAAACTTCCTGGGGTCTCCAGTTTCTTGAGGGTAAGATGCATCTTCTCTGACTGAGGCCATACAAGGTATTTCTCTGATGTATATGTGTTTGGGGTCTCATATCAGCTGGTGTCTGCTGGCTGGTTGGTGATCCAGAGAGATATCAAGTGTTCAGGTTAATTCAAACTGCTGGTCCTCCTACAGGGTCACACTTCTCAACTTCTTCCAGATTTACCCTAGTTAAACTACAGGGGTCATTAGCTTCGGTCCATTGGTTGGGTGCAAATATGTGCATCTGACTCAGATGTTTGTTGAATATTTCAGAGGGCAGTCATGATAGGTCCCTTTTTGTGAGCACTTGATAGCCTCAGTAATAGTATTAAGCCTTGGTGCTGTCCCTTTCTCTGGATCCCAATTTGAGTCTGTCACTTGACCTCCTTTTTCTCAGGCTCCTCTTCATTTCCAGTCCTGCAGTTCTTTATGTCAGCAATAATTATGGTTCAGAATTTAGACTGTGGGATAACAGCCTGATCCCTCACTTACTGCCCTGTCTTTCTGCTGGATGTGGGCTCTACAACTAACCTATCCCCATGGTATGGCATTTCATCTAGGGTCCCTCCCTTTGAGTTCTGAGAGTCTCTCAACTTATTCTGAGAGTCTCTATGGCACATTCTGGAGGATCCCCTCTAACCTTCAACCTCTCGAAGTTTCCTGTTTCTATTCTTTCTGCTGGCCCTCAGTGATTTCAGTCCTTTTCTTTCACTCAATACCAGATCATGTTTCCCTCTCCCCTTTCCCGCTCAGGTCCCTCTCTGCCCCACTTTCTTCTGCCTCCTAAGAGGAACTAAGGCAACCTCACTTGGGCCCTACAGCTTGTTAATCTGAGTTCTGTGGACTGTATCTTGGGTATGTTGTACTTTGGGGGGGAGGATGCTAATATCCACTTATTAGTGAGTGCATGCCATGCATATCCTTTTGGGTCTGAGTTACTTCACTCAGAATGATATTTTCTAGTTCCATTCCATTTGCCTGTAAAACTCAGGATGTCCTTGTTCTTAATGTTTAACTAGTATTTCATTATGTAAATGAACCACATTTTCTGTATTCATTCTCCTGACATAGGACATCTGGGCTGTTTCTAGCTAGCTTCTGGCTATCACAAATAAGGCTACTGTGAACATGTGCCCCTATGATATGGTGGAGCAGTTTTTGGATATATTCCCAAAAGTGTTATTGCTGGGTCTTCAGGTAGATCTATTTTCAATTTTCTGAGGAACCTCCAGATTGTTTTCCAGAGTGGTTGTACCAGTTTGCAATTCCACCAGCAATGGAGGAGTGTTCCTCTTTCTCCACATCCTCGCCAACATGTGATGTCACCTGAGGTTTTACTCTTAGCCATTCTGATTGGTGTAATGTGGAATCTCAGGGTTTTACTGATTTGCATTTCTCTGATCACTAAGGACATTGAACATTTCTTTAGGTGCTTCTCAGCCAAAGATAACCAGGATGAGTAAGAAATTAGGGAAACAACTCCTTTCACAATAGTCACAGATAACATAAAATAATGTGGAGTAATTGTAACCAAGCAAGTGAAAGATTTGTATGACAATAACTTCAAGTCTCTCAAAAAAGAAATTGAAGATCTCAGAAAATGGAGATATTTCCCATGCTCATATATTGGCAGAAATAACATAGTAAAAATGACCATCCTACCAAAAGCAACCTACAAATTCAATGCAATCCCCATCAAAATCCCAACACAATTCTTCAAAGACATGGAAAAAGAAATTCTCAGATTTTTCTGGAAAGGTAAAAATCCCAGAATAATGAAAAGAATACTTAACAATAAAAGAAAGGCTGAGGGAATCACCATTCCTGATCTCAAGCTTTACTAAAAAGCAATAGTGATAAAAATTGCATAGTATTGCTACTCAAACAGACACTTCGATCAATGAGTTAGAATTGAAGATCCAGAAATAAAATCACACACTTATGCACACTTGATCTTTGACAAAGACTCCAAAAATATACAATGGAAAAAAGAACGCATCTTCAATAAATGGTGCTGGTTTAACTGGCTCTCTGTATGTAGAAAATGAAAATAGACCCATATTTGTCATCTTGTACAAAGCTCAAGTCCAAGTGGATCAAGGACCTTAACATTAAACCAGATACACTGAATCTAATAGAAGACAAGGTTGAAAGGAACCTTGAACTCATTGTCACAGGGGGAAATTTCCTAAACAGAACTCCAATGGCTCATGCTCTAAAATCAAGAAAGCTTCTGTAAGGCAAAGGACATCATCAGTAAGACAAATCGTCAACCTACATATTGGAAAAATATCTTCACTAACCCCACATGCATTAGAGATTTAATATCCAAAATATATATAAAGAACCCAGATGTCCCTCAACAGAGGAATGGATACAGAAATTATGGTACATTTACACAATGGAGTACTACTCAGCTATTAAAAAGAATGAATTTATGAAATTCCTAGCCAAATGGATGGACCTGGAGGGCATCATCTTGAGTGAAATAACACAATCACAAAAGAACTCACACAATATGTATTCACTGATAAGTGGATATTAGCCCAAAACTTAGGATAGCCAAGATATAAGATACAATTTGCTAAACGCATGAAACTCAAGAAGAAGGAAGACCAAAGTGTGGACACTGTGCACCTTCTTAGAATTGGGAACAAAACACCCAGGGAAGGAGTTACAGAGACAAAGTTCGTAGCTGTAATGAAAGGATGGACCATTTAGAGACTGCCGTATCCAGGGATCCATCCCATAATCAGCTTCTAAACGCTGACACCATTGCATACACTAGCAAGATTTTGCTGAAAGGACCCAAATATAGCTGTCTCTTGTGAGACGATGCCGGGGCCTAGCAAACACAGGAGTGTATGTTCACAGTCAGCTATTGGATGTATCACAGGGCTCCCAATGGAGAAGCTAGAGAAAGTACCCAAGGAGCTAAAGGGATCTGCAACCCTATTGTTGGAACAACATGATGTACTAACCAGAACCCCGGAGCTCTTGTCTCTAGCTGCATATGTATCGAAAGATGGCCTAGTCGGCCATCAATGGAAAGAGAGGCCCATTGGACTTGCAAACTTTATATGCCCCAACATAGGGGAATGCCAGGGCCAAAAGAATGGGAATGGGTGGGTAGGGAAGTGGGGGGCGCTATGGGGGACTTTTGGGATAGCATTGGAAATGTAATTGAGGAAAATATGTAATAAAAATATTAAAAATCAAAAAAAAAAAAAAGAAATAAAAAAGTTAACCATCAAGTAGTAACGTAACTTAAACTTTCCTCCTTTTCTTTAGAATTCACAGTACTGGTAGATGCTTTATAGGAGGCTAGAGCAAAAGAGGCATCAGTTGATAATTCCTAGTGTGGACAGTACATACCATAAATTAAAAACTTGTTAACATTGCTAAAAATTTAAACATGAAATCCTACAGTGAATTCAATAAACTTGCCTAAATTGATCTTGGAGAAATTATCAGGATGACAATGCACTAAGAGGAAGGAGGATATGAGAAAATAAAAGACTTGCTAGAAAATGTGAGAGGAAATATTTAAAATATAACTAGTAGTAATAGTAGTTGTAGTAATGGTAGTAGTAGTAGTAGTAGTAGTAGTAGAATTTATTACAGAGAAACATTCTAGAAAACAATATTATTTTTTATGGTTTCTTGAGAAGGAAAAATATATTCTTTTCATGGAACAGACACAATGTCAGTTATTATCAATGAAATGTGTGTAATAAATATTGGTTTTTATTTTTTCTTTCTTTGATTACCAGAATAAGCAACTGAATTATATATATAGTAACTGCATGCAAAATTGTTGTCCTAATACTTAGACACACTTTTTCTCTATGAGTCAGTTTTTATAATACCAAAAATCAGTTTTTATAATACATGCTATGTTCTGATTCTCATTCTTCTTAATCCACTTTTTATCATGTTACCTAAATCTTTTACATGCCATCACACAAATTTTGAGTATTTGAGCAAAATGTAAACACGTGTATCTAGCAATAATCTTTTCTAACACATAATGAGGCACTCTATTTTAGGGGCTGTTCAACAATGGATTCCTCCATATTGGTGATTCTATTTTGTGATTCACTGAAAGAGATAGTACAAAACCAGCCCTTTAAAAATGTATCTTTAGAAATATAATACACTGCTGAAAGGGTTTCTCTTTCTCGCTCTGATTCTTTTGTCCTCCCAGTCTCTCTAGTCTAAACACATATCCAGTTAGGATGAAGGTTTAACATTTTCTTTTATTGAGGGCCCATCTAACACAGAATAGGACCACAGAGGATGAGAGGTATCATTTTCAAGCTTCATAGTTCATTGTCTTGTACAATGTGTTACATATCTACCCCTTAAACATTAAGGCTGATTCACACTGCTAGTTCTTCTATTGAATTCCCAATATTCCCAATGTTCTTTTCTACCTCTCCTTTTAAGAACAAATAGGCTTCTTTCTTCAACTGTGATACTTCTAATGTAAGAACCTATGATTACTATACTAATTTATGATAAAGCTATCTTGATTTTTAAACACACAGAGGTACAAATTGTGCTATTTATCTAATGCCTCATGAGAATGTATAGATAATCAATCTGTAGCTCTAGTAGTCAATATTTATGAGATATAACTATTAAACAAGTTAGACCCAAATTGTATTTACCATTTGAACATTTTCCTGGAACTGTCAGTATTTACTATTCTGAAATTTTTAAGCATACTATGATAAAATTAAGTTTAAAATATTATATGAGGCTGTTATGATTTTAAATATTTGATTATTTTGAATATTTGATATTTGAATATTATTTAATTAATGTTCCAACAAGTGATTGAACAAGAATAGTCTTAAGTGTAAAGTGGCTTACATTCCTGCCTTAATCCCTTAATTTTAATCTCCACTAGATTTGGCACCTATGGTAGGTTAACGTAATATTCAAATATCTCTTTCTTTCAGTAGATCACGATCTATATAACCTCTAAGATGTTGAACACGAATACAGCTTTCATGGTTTATTGAGGTCTCAGCTTTGTCAGTTTATATGTAAGAATTCATGCTCATATTACCTCTTATCTCCTCACCAGATGGCACTTTGTTCATGATTATTTTATATGACTAGAAAACATAAAGCTAAGTATTAAACTTAGGAAAATCTAAAAAAATAAATGACCTCATGAAGATGTATTAAGCACAAAATTTCTTACACAAAGTTTTGGGCAGAATAGATAATTGTAGCTAGTGTTCAGTTGCAGTCAGGAGGCAAGAAGAAATGAGGAAGTGGAAGAATGTATTTGGAACATTGCCTTTTCTAACTAATGACCCCTTTCCTCCCACAAACTGATCCATTTTTCTATGATTTTGAGTAAAATGCCTTCTGATGTCATTCAGCTGTCCTCATAGATCAGTGCCTTTCTCAGCTATCATTACAGATACTTCTTCCCGCAACAGATTTGAAAAAATTTTAGAGACCAATAGAAAGACAATAGTCAAAGAGTGAGAGACTTTGGAACACTTAGCCCTAAATGGTTTGTCTTCATCAAATCTCTCTTCTTTGGACTCAGGAAGCCACATGGAAGCAGAAAGACCATAAGAGCCAGAGGGAAAGAAGGATACCAGGAAAATAAGGCTCTCTAAATCAAAATGAACAAAGCTCATATGAAGTCACACAGACTGAAATAGCATTCGTGAGGCCTGTAAGTCATGCACGTTTTTAGCATAGATACTATCACTTCCATTCTAGTGTTTTTATGAGATTCCTAAGTATGTGAACAAGTGATGTCTGATATGTGTGTCTTGTTTTGGGCTGTTTTCCTTCCTTTTTTTTCCAATTCTGATGTATTGGTATTTATTATATTATCATATCTTATTTATTATATTCCCTTAGAAACCTGTATGTTCTCTAATGAGATAAGATGAACTGAAGGTTTAGAAAAAAGAGAAACCAGGCATGGTGTTGCATGCCTTTAATCTTAGCACTTGGGAGGCAGAGACAAGTGGATTTCTGAGTTCGAGGCCAGCATGATCTACAAAGTGAGTTCCAGGACAGCCAGGGCTGTCTCGAAAAAACAAAACAAACAAACAAAAAAAGAAACAAAGAAAAAGAAAAAGGAGAAACATAATAAGGATATAATATGTAGCCGAAATGTATACTTTCAATAAGAAGAAAAAGTAGTCTATATAGAAAGAACAAAAATAAATACAAATGCGACAAAAACATTTAAATGTTTATTAAAAGCATATATTTATCATTTTTTCGTGTAATTGCATATGTTTGTCCTCTGTCCAATGAAGTGATTAGTATATATAAAATTACTCAGTATTCTTACATAATAGCTGCAGTAATTTCAAAAGGAACTATCTTTTGCTGGTTTTTTTTTAACTCAAATACATTAGCAATATTACATATTTTGCATTTAAAATGATTGTGGTTTGTTTGATAGACTTTTCTCCTTAATATGGTCCATCTGTATATATGCCTTCCAAGGGACAAAATAAAACTAATGATATCACAAAATGCATATTTTTGAAAGACCAAGCAAGCACTAGCTTTAATTTTTAATTCCATTGGTCAACACATTAAACGAAATTGTGTGGAAATTTTTACAATTAATTAATATGAACCACTAGTTTCCATGCAATGCTCAGGAGTGAACAGGCAAAACAAAGTAGTGATGCTAGAACACTGTAGCCAGCACCTGGCTTAGTGAAGTAGGGATATGTACAGGATCCCAGCACCCACCTCATAAGTTTTTAAAGGCCTCATAAACTCCTGCAAGCTTCAGAACTTGCATTTCCTATGATGTGAAAACCAAGAGCAGAACTAGGATTTACTGAGTTGATGACATCAATATAAATAGCCTCTACTTCTGAAACCTAAATGACACAATTCCAAAAATATTGACTCATCTACTCCAGTTTAAATAGCAGCTAACTTGTATTCAGCATGTCCACTCACACAATGAACTAATTAGTTGAAATATAAATCTATTTCTTTCAGAGGAAATGAAGAACAGCAATGACCTCCTCTTCCTTTCTTAATATTTTCCTTCAGAACTATTCTTCTCCCACCAGATTTGTGAGCTATTCCTGCTCAGTAAAAAAAAAAAAAAAAAAAAAAATCCTGTAATAGATTAGACATTTGACCTTCAATCAGGCAGCTTTATTTCATATGAGTCTTCTTAAAATATCAAAATTACCCTGAACAAGTAATTTGATTGAATATTTGATAATATATTGCCAGCTTCTATGTTGAGATATAATGACAATTCCCTTTTGAGATTGTTTAGTTTCCTGTATGTGGACAGAACTTCTGCATTTTCAAATCAAAATGTTCTTGATGAGCAAGACAACGGGCACATTTTCTTTGGGATGGTATTCTATTAAACATTTACTAATCTGCCTTGGTCTCAGAGTAGGAAATACAGTATTATTTCTTTGTGATAGAAACAGCACATCTAATAAACTTGAGCCTTTCCAACTGCTCTCTCCTCATAAATTAATAACACTAAGCCATAATTTTATCCACCTAATATTATTGATTTAAATTAATCTTATGTGGCTTCAAGGACTTTGCTCCTTTCTTTGACCAATTGACAAATCTATACTGTCATCTTATTAAGCTTGTAACTAAAATTTAAACTAATTTAAATTAAATTTAATTGGCTGTACTTAGATGTGTGTATATCTAAATACATATATGCATGAAAAAATAATTGATGAAATAGAGGCCATGAAATTGAAAGAGAATGAGAAGAGATATGGGAAAAGATTTGATAGGAGAATAGGAGAGGTATTTAAATACAGTCTCAGAAATAAATACAGAAGAATTTATGATATCTTCAAAATAATCTTAGTGATATCTTTGTGATACAAATTTTTTAATTTTGTGTTGTTTTTAATTTTTATTTAGGGTTTTTTTTTTTTTGTCTGCATACTTTTGCACATTATGTGTGGGACCCTAAGAGGCTAGATAAATGAAATGATTCATCTGAAACTGTAGTAACAAACTAGCTCCAGCTGCCATTTTTTTTTAATATTTTTATTACATATTTTCCTCAATTACGTTTCCAATGCTATCCCAAAAGTCCCCCATAGCGCCCCCCCACTTCCCTATCCACCCATTCCCATTTTTTTGGCCCTGGCATTCCCCTATATTGGGGCATATAAAGTTTGCAAGTCCAATGGGCCTCTCTTTCCATTGATGGCTGACTAGGCCATCTTTCGATACATATGCAGCTAGAGACAAGAGCTCCGGGGTTCTGGTTAGTACATCATGTTGTTCCAACAATAGGGTTGCAGATCCCTTTAGCTCCTTGGGTACTTACTCTAGCTTCTCCATTGGGAGCCCTGTGATACATCCAATAGCTGACTGTGAACATCCACTCCTGTGTTTGCTAGGCCCCAGCATCGTCTCACAAGAGACAGCTATATTTGGGTCCTTTCAGCAAAATCTTGCTAGTGTATGCAATGGTGTCAGCGTTTAGAAGTTGATTATGGGATGGATCCCTGGGTACGGTAGTCTCTAAATGGTCCATCCTTTCATCACCTCTACGAACTTTGTCTCTGTAACTCCTTCCCTGGGTGTTTTGTTCCCAATTCTGAGAAGGTGCACAGTGTCCACACTTTGGTCTTCATTCTTCTTGAGTTTCATGCGTTTAGCAAATTGTATCTTAAATCTTGGGTATCCTAAGTTTTGGGCTAATATCCACTTATCAGTGAATACATATTGTGTGAGTTCTTTTGTGATTGTGTTACTTCACTCAAGATGATGCCCTCCAGGTCCATCCATTTGGCTAGGAATTTCATAAATTCATTCTTTTTAATAGCTGAGTAGTACTCCATTGTGTAAATGTACCATAATTTCTGTATCCATTCCTCTGTTGAGGGACATCTGGGTTCTTTCCAGCTTCTGGCTATTATAAATAGGGCTGCTATGAACATAGTGGAACATGTGTCCTTTTTACGGGTTGGGACATCTTCTGGATATATGCCCAGGAGAGGTATTGCTGGATCCTCCGGTAGTACTATGTCCAATTTTCTGAGGAACCGCCAGACTGATTTCCAGAGTGGTTGTACAAGCTTGCAATCCCACCAACAATGGAGGAGTGTTCCTCTTTCTCCACATCCTCGCCAGCAACTGCTGTCACCTGAATTTTTGATCTTAGCCATTCTGACTGGTGTGAGGTGGAATCTCAGGGTTGTTTTGATTTGCATTTCCCTGATGATTAAGGATGTTGAACATTTTTTCAGGTGTTTCTCTGCCATTCGGTATTCCTCAGGCGAGAATTCTTTGTTCAGTTCTGAGCCCCATTTTTTAATGGGGTTATTTGACTTTCTGGAGTCCACCTTCTTGAGTTCTTTATATATATTGGATATTAGTCCCTTATCTGATTTAGGATAGGTGAAGATCCTTTCCCAATCTGTTGGTGGTTTTTTTGTCTTATTGATGGTGTCTTTAGCCTTGCAGAAGCTTTGTAGTTTCATGAGGTCCCACTTGTCAATTCTCGATCTTACAGCACAAGCCATTACTGTTCTATTCAGGAATTTTTCCCCTGTGCCCATATCTTCAAGGCTTTTCCCCACTTTCTCCTCTATAAGTTTCAGTGTCTCTGGTTTTATGTGAAGTTCCTTGATCCACTTAGACTTGACCTTAGTACAAGGAGATAGGAATGGATCGATTCGCATTCTTCTACATGTTAACAACCAGTTGTGCCAGCACCATTTGTTGAAAATGCTGTCTTTCTTCCACTGGATGTTTTTAGCTCCCTTGTCGAAGATCAAGTGACCGTAGGTGTGTGGGTTCATTTCTGGGTCTTCAATTCTATTCCATTGGTCTATTTGTCTGTCACTATACCAGTACCATGCAGTTTTTATCACAATTGCTCTGTAGTAGAGCTTTAGGTCCGGCATGGTGATTCCACCAGAGGTTCTTTTATCCTTGAGAAGAGTTTTTGCTATCCTAGGTTTTTTGTTATTCCAGATGAATTTGCAGATTGCACTTTCTAATTCGTTGAAGAATTGAGTTGGAATTTTGATGGGGATTGCATTGAATCTGTAGATTGCTTTTGGCAAGATAGCCATTTTTACAATGTTGATCCTGCCAATCCATGAGCATGGGAGATCTATCCATCTTCTGAGATCTTCTATAATTTCTTTCTTCAGAGACTTGAAGTTTTTATTATACAGATCTTTCACTTCCTTAGTTAGAGTCACGCCAAGATATTTTATATTATTTGTGACTATTGAGAAAGGTGTTGTTTCCCTAATTTCTTTCTCAGCCTGTTTATTCTTTGTGTAGAGAAAGGCCATTGATTTGTTTGAGTTAATTTTATATCCAGCTACTTCACCGAAGCTGTTTATCAGGCTTAGGAGTTCTCTGGTGGAATTTTTAGGGTCACTTATATATACTATCATATCATCTGCAAAAAGTGATATTTTGACTTCATCTTTTCCAATTTGTATCCCTTTGATCTCCTTTTGTTGTCGAATTGCTCTGGCTAGGACTTCAAGTACAATGTTGAATAGGTATGGAGAAAGTGGACAGCCTTGTCTAGTCCCTGATTTTAGAGGGATTGCTTCAAGCTTCTCACCATTTACTTTGATGTTGGCTACTGGTTTGCTGTAGATTGCTTTTATCATGTTTAGGTATGGGCCTTGAATTCCTGATCTTTCCAAGACTTTTATCATGAATGGGTGTTGGATCTTGTCAAATGCTTTTTCCGCATCTAACGAGATGACCATGTGGTTTTTGTCTTTGAGTTTGTTTATATACTGGATTACGTTGATGGATTTCCGTATTTTGAACCATCCCTGCATCCCTGGGATGAAACCTACTTGGTCAGGATGGATGATTGTTTTGATGTGTTCTTGGATTCGGTTAGCAAGAATTTTATTGAGGATTTTTGCATCAATATTCATAAGGGATATTGGTCTGAAGTTTTCTATCTTTGTTGGGTCTTTTTGTGGTTTAGGTATCAGAGTAATTGTGGCTTCATAGAATGAGTTGGGTAGAGTACCTTCTGTTTCTATTTTGTGGAATAGTTTGTGAAGAACTGGGATTAGATCTTCTTTGAAGGTCTGATAGAACTCTGCACTAAACCCATCTGGTCCTGGGCTTTTTTTGGTTGGGAGACTATTACTGACTGCTTCTATTTCTTTGGGGGATATAGGGCTGTTTAGATCATTAACCTGATCTTGATTCAACTTTGGTACCTGGTATCTGTCTAGGAACTTCTCCATTTCATCCAGGTTCTCCAGTTTTGTTGAGTATAGCCTTTGGTAGAAGGATCTGATGGTGTTTTGGATGTCTTCAGGATCTGTTGTTATGTCTCCTTTTTCATTTCTGATTTTGTTAATTAGGATGCTTTCCCTGTGCCCTCTAGTGAGTCTGGCTAAGGGTTTATCTATCTTGTTGATTTTCTCAAAGAACCAGCTCCTTGATTGGTTGATTCTTTGAATAGTTTTTCTTGTTTCCACTTGGTTGATTTCATCCCTGAGTTTGATTATTTCCTGCCGTCTACTCCTCTTGGGTGAATTTGCTTCCTTTTGTTCTAGTGCTTTTAGGTGTGTTGTCAAGCTGCTAATGTGTGCTCTTTCTAGTTTCCTTTTGGAGGCACTCAGAGCTATGAGTTTTCCTCCCATAACTTATGCGTGCCATAAGTTTGGGTATGTTGTGGCTTCATTTTCATTGAACTCTAAAAAGTCCTTAATTTCTTTCTTTATTCCTTCCTTGACCAAGGTATCATTGAGAAGAGTGTTGTTCAGTTTCCACGTGAAGGTTGGCTTTTTATTATTTATTTTGTTATTGAAGATCAGCCTTAGTCCATGGTGATCTGATAGGATGCATGGGACAATTTCAATATTTTTATATCTGTTGAGGCCTGTTTTGTGACCAATTATGTGGTCAATTTTGGAGAAGGTACCATGAGGTGCTGAGAAGAAGGTATATCCTTTTGTTTTAGGATAGAATGTTCTGTAGATATCTGCCAGATCCATTTGATTCATAATTTCTCTTAGTTTCACTGTGTCCCTGTTTAGTTTCTGTTTCCATGATCTGTCCATTGGTGAAAGTGGTGTGTTGAAGTCTCCCACTATTATTGTATGAGGTGCAATGTGTGCTTTGAGATTTACTAAAGTTTCTTTAATGAATGAGGCTGCCTTTGTATTTGGAGCATAGATATTCAGGATTGATAGTTCCTCTTGGAGGATTTTACCTTTGATGAGTATGAAGTGCCCCTCCCTGTCTTTTTTGATGACTTTGGGTTGGAAGTCAATCTTATCTGATATTAGAATGGCTACTCCAGCTTGTTTCTTCATACCATTTGCTTGGAAAATTGTTTCCCAGCCTTTCATTCTGAGGTAGTGTCTATCTTTTTCTCTGAGATGAGTTTCTTGTAAGCAGCAAAATGTTGGGTCTTGTTTGTGTAGCCAGTTTGTTAGTCTATGTCTTTTTATCGGGGAGTTGAGTCCATTGATATTAAGAGATATTAAGGAAAAGTAATTGTTGTTTCCTGTTATTTTTGTTGTTAAAGTTGGCATTCTGTTCTTGTGGCTGTCTTCTTTTAGGTTTGTTGAGGGATTACCTTCTTGTTGTTTCTAGGGCGTGGTTCCTGTCCTTGTATTGGTTTTTTTC
Source organism: Mus caroli (assembly GCF_978045245.1). Lineage (NCBI taxonomy): Eukaryota > Metazoa > Chordata > Mammalia > Rodentia > Muridae > Mus > Mus caroli. The sequence continues at coordinate 85,625,737 of NW_028227267.1, read as the reverse complement.
TGTTATTATCCTTTGAAGGGCTGGATTCGTGGAGAGATAATGTGTGAATTTGGCTTTGTCGTGGAATACTTTGGTTTCTCCATCTATGTTAATTGAGAGTTTGGCTGGGTATAGTAGCTTGGGCTGGAATTTGTGTTCTTTTAGTGTCTGTATAACATCTGTCCAGGATCTTCTAGCTTTCATAGTCTCTGGTGAAAAATCTGGTGTAATTCTGATAGGCTTGCCTTTATATGTTACTTGGCCTTTTTCTCTTACTGCTTTTAGTATTCTATCTTTATTTAGTGCATTTGTTGTTCTGATTATTATGTGTCGGGAGGTATTTCTTTTCTGGTCCAGCCTATTTGGAGTTCTGTAGGCTTCTTGTATGTTCATGGGCATCTCTTTCTTTAGATTTGGGAAGTTTTCTTCTATAATTTTGTTGAAGATGTTTGCTGGTCCTTTGAGTTGAAAATCTTCATTCTTATCCACTCCTATTATCCGTAGGTTTGGTCTTCTCATTGTGTCCTGTATTTCCTGGATGTTTTGAGTTAGGATCTTTTTGCATTTTCCATTTTCCTTGATTGTTGTGCCGATGTTCTCTATGGAATCTTCTGCACCTGAGATTCTCTCTTCCATCTCTTGTATTCTGTTGCTGATGCTTGCATCTATGGTTCCAGATTTCTTTCCTAGGGTTTCTATCTCCAGTGTTGCCTCATTTTGGGTTTTCTTTATTGTGTCTACTTCCCTTTTTAGGTCTAGTATGGTTTTGTTCATTTCCATCATCTGATTGGATGTGTTTTCCTGTTTCTCTTTAAGGACTTCTACCAGTTTGGTTGTGTTTTCCTGTTTTTCTTTAAGGACTTGTAACTCTTTAGCCATGTTCTCCTGTAGTTCTTTAAAGTCCTTCTTGATGTCCTCTACCATCATCATGAGATATGCTTTTAAATCCAGGTCTAGTTTTTCAGGTGTGTTGGGGTGCCCTGGACTGGGCGAAGTGGGAGTGCTGGGTCCTGATGATGGTGAGTGGTCTTGGTTTCTGTTAGTAAGATTCTTACCTTTACCTCTCGCCATCTGGTAATCTCTGGAGTTGTTATAGTTGTCTCTGTTCAGAGGTTGTTCTTCTGGGGATTCTGAGTATCCTCTGTCAGCAGACCTGTACAGACTAAGTTCGGCGGAGTCCCGGGTCCAAGATGGCGCTCCCTGCAGGGCAGGTCACTGTCCTCCGGCTGGGAGGGTGTCGGATGTCTGCGGCCCCAAAAGGGTGCTTCCTCAGCGGTTCTGTGGCTCCCGCCTGTCCCAGAAGCTGTCTGCCTCTGTGGTCCTCACTCTGACCTGTAGAGACTAAGCTCGGCGGAGTCCCGGAGCCAAGATGGCGTTCCCTGCAGGGCAGGTCACTGTCCTCCGACTGGGAGGGTGCCGGATGTCTGCTGCCCCAAAAGGGTGCTGCCTCAGCGGCTCTGTGGCTCCCGCCTGTCCCAGAAGCTGTCTGCCTCTGTGGTCCTCACTCTAACCTGTAGACTAAGTTCGGCGGAGTCCAGGAGCCAAGATGGCACTCTCTGCAGGGCAGGTCTCTGTCCTCCGGCTGGGAGGGTGCCGGAAGTCTGCGGCCCCAAAAGGGTGCTGCCTCAGCGGCTCTGTGGCTCCTGCCTGTCCCAGAAGCCGTCTGCCCCCGTGGTCCCCACTCTGACCTGTAGAGACTAAGCTCGGCGGAGTCCCGGAGCCAAGATGGCGCTCCCTGCAGGGCAGGTCACTGTCCTCCGACTGGGCCCAGCTGCCATTTTGATGCTAGTAATAAAATTCTGATTCTCTGCATCCAGTACACTTAACCAGTGAGAGTATGTTTTCATCTCCTATTAGTTTTTTTTTTTTTTTTTTTTTTTGATGAGGGCTATGTGTTCTATGTGTATGTATGTAAATTTATGTATGTATACATAAAATTATGGTAGATTTCTGTGATGCACTGAACATGTAATGTCATGTTCAAACACCTCAGAAACATTTCTTGAGAATCTCTTGGGAAGATAGACACAGAATTGACCTAACTGATAAAGAATATTAAGACTAGGTCCTCAGGAACCCATTTCTAATCAAGCTGTCTGGATGTTGACCTGCCAGGATATGCAGTATCAGGATTGTAAACTAAAATAATAGAACTTTAGTTACTTTGCCTTACTAATATGGTTGACTATAATGACCCAAAATATCTTTTCCTTTGTATTTTGGCACAGTTAGTACAATGATAAATAACACAATTCTAGTAATTACTTTTTCATGTGGTTTCACCACCATCATCTAAATATTTAAAAATAACCTTTCTAGAAATTTTCTGTCCCTCCCAATTGTAGATGTGTTATTCTCATTTATCAGATACCACTTGAATTTCAAGAATGCTAATTAATTTGTCTAATGTTCTAATTTTTCTTGAATATTATAAATGATATTTACTAAATATAACAAGGACATAACTTCTCAGAAAGAATAATGAAGAATAACATAGGAAGGCAACCTTTTAATCACACTAGCAATTTCAATTCAAGTTTCTGTATTTAGCAACATACTAAATCTAAGATTTTGTAATGGTAGAGATTAAACTCCATTTTTAATTTACTTATGGCATTTTGTATCTTGGAATGCAATCAGAATACATATATTCTTAGTAATTTAAGAAAAAGGTTTTTTCATTTTTAAAATAAATATTTCAGTAATTATACTAAATATAAAAATCACCTGCAGACTGCTGCAAAAAATATAAATTAGGAAGGAATGTTACCCCAAGGATTTTTAAGTATTTTTAAAGATTTGAATGTATGAAAAATATTTTTTACTTTCTATCAGATTTTTATAGATAGTTATTTTTATAAAAAATAAAAATACACTTAAGAATTACATATACTGACAAGCCTCTTCCGGTCAGAAAAGCACCTGGGCAGCTGGGGCGCAGGGTCGGCTGACACTCGCCAGCTACCCACAACACCCACCACAGGATCTTAAGACTTCTGGAGAGTGGAACACAGCTTCTGCTCCAATCCAATTGCACGCGGGACCTGAGACTGCATTAGTTAGGGAAGCAGAAACCGGCCTGAGTAGGGCCACAGGCCTCATCCGGCCGGATCAGCGCCGGGGTAGCTGGAGCGCAGGGTTGCCTGACACCCGCCAGCTACCCACGACCCCCACCGCAGGATTTTGGGACTGCTGGTGAGTGGAACACAGCTTCTGCTCCAGTCCAATCACGCGGGACCTGAGACTGCTCTGGTTGAGGAGAGAGAAATCCGGCCTACATAGGGCCACAAGCCTCTTCCAGTCAGAAAAGCACCAGGGCAGCTGGGGCGCAGGGTCAGCTGACACTCGCCAGCTACCCACAACACCCGCCACAGGATCTTAAGACTTCTGGAGAGTGGAACACAGCTTCTGCTCCAATCCAATTGCACCCGGGACCTGAGACTGCATTAGTTAGGGAAGCAGAAACCAGCCTGAGTAGGGCCACAGCCTCATCCGCCGGATCAGCACCAGGGTAGCTGGAGCTCAGGGTTGCCTGACACCCGCCAGCTACCCACGACCCCCGCCGCAGGATTTAGAGACTGCTGATGAGTGGAACACAGCTTCTGCTCCAATCTTTAAACAGTGACAATGATAACAACTAACCCCAGAGATTACCAGATGGCGAAAGGTAAACGTAATAATCTTACTAACAGAAACCAAGACCACTCACCATCATCAGAACCCAGCACCCCCACTTCGCCCAGTCCAGGGCACCCCAACACACCTGAAAAGCTAGACACGGATCTAAAAGCATATCTCTTGATGATGGTAGAGGACTTCAAGAAGGACTTTAATAACACACTTAAAGAAATACAGGAGAACACTGCTAAACAGGCAGAAGACACTAAAGAGGAAGCACAAAAATCCCTTAAAGAATTGCAGGAGAACACTGCTAAAGAGTTACAAATCCTTAAAGAAAAACAGGATAACATAATCAAACAGGTAGAAGTCCTTACAGAAAAACAGGAAAACACATCCAAACAGATGATGGAAATGAACAAAACCATACTAGACCTAAAAAGGGAAGTAGACACAATAAAGAAAACCCAAAATGAGGCAACACTGGAGATAGAAACCCTAAGAAAGAAATCTGGAACCATAGATACGAGCATCAGCAACAGAATACAAGAGATGGAAGAGAGAATCTCAGGTGCAGAAGATTCCATAGAGAACATCGGCACAACAATCAAGGAAAATGTAAAATGCAAAAAGATCCTAACTCAAAACATCCAAGAAATACAGGACACAATGAGAAGACCAAACCTACGGATAATAGGAGTGGATGAGAATGAAGATTTTCAACTCAAAGGACCAGCAAATATCTTCAACAAAATTATAGAAGAAAACTTCCCAAATCTAAAGAAAGAGATGCCCATGCACATACAAGAAGCCTACAGAACTCCAAATAGACTGGACCAGAAAAGAAATACCTCCCGACACATAATAATCAGAACAACAAATGCTCTAAATAAAGATAGAATACTAAAAGCAGTAAGAGAAAAAGGCCAAGTAACATATAAAGGCAAGCCTATCAGAATTACACCAGATTTTTCACCAGAGACTATGAAAGCCAGAAGATCCTGGACAGATGTTATACAGACACTAAAAGAACACAAATTCCAGCCCAGGCTACTATACCCAGCCAAACTCTCAATTAACATAGATGGAGAAACCAAAGTATTCCACGACAAAACCAAATTCACACATTATCTCTCCACGAATCCAGCCCTTCAAAGGATAATAACAGAAAAAAAAAAAAAAAAAACAATACAAGGACAGGAACCACGCCCTAGAAACAACAAGAAGGTAATCCCTCAACAAACCTAAAAGAAGACAGCCACAAGAACAGAATGCCAACTTTAACAACAAAAATAACAGGAAACAACAATTACTTTTCCTTAATATCTCTTAATATCAATGGACTCAACTCCCCGATAAAAAGACATAGACTAACAAACTGGCTACACAAACAAGACCCAACATTTTGCTGCTTACAGGAAACTCATCTCAGAGAAAAGGATAGACACTACCTCAGAATGAAAGGCTAGAAAACAATTTTCCAAGCAAATGGCATGAAGAAACAAGCTGGAGTAGCCATTCTAATATCTGATAAGATTGACTTCCAACCCAAGTCATTAAAAAAGACAGGGAGGGACACTTCATACTCATCAAAGGTAAAATCCTCCAAGAGGAACTATCAATCCTGAATATCTATGCTCCAAATACAAAGGCAGCCACATTCATTAAAGAAACTTTAGTAAATCTCAAAGCACACATTGCACCTCATACAATAATAGTGGGAGACTTCAACACACCACTTTCACCAATGGACAGATCATGGAAACAGAAACTAAACAGGGACACAGAGAAACTAAGAGAAATTATGAATCAAATGGATCTGGCAGATATCTACAGAACATTCTATCCTAAAACAAAAGGATATACCTTCTTCTCAGCACCTCATGGTACCTTCTCCAAAATTGACCACATAATTGGTCACAAAACAGGCCTCAACAGATACAAAAATATTGAAATTGTCCCATGCATCCTATCAGATCACCATGGACTAAGGCTGATCTTCAATAACAAAATAAATAATAGAAAGCCAACCTTCACGTGGAAACTGAACAACACTCTTCAAAATGATACCTTGGTCAAGGAAGGAATAAAGAAAGAAATTAAGGACTTTTTAGAGTTCAATGAAAATGAAGCCACAACATACCCAAACTTATGGGACGCAATGAAAGCATTTCTAAGAGGAAAACTCATAGCTCTGAGTGCCTCCAAAAGGAAACTAGAGAGAGCACACATTAGCAGCTTGACAACACACCTAAAAGCACTAGAACAAAAGGAAGCAAATTCACCCAAGAGGAGTAGACGGCAGGAAATAATCAAACTCAGGGGTGAAATCAACCAAGTGGAAACAAGAAAAACTATTCAAAGAATCAACCAATCAAGGAGCTGGTTCTTTGAGAAAATCAACAAGATAGATAAACCCTTAGCCAGACTCACTAGAGGGCACAGGGAAAGCATCCTAATTAACAAAATCAGAAATGAAAAAGGAGACATAACAACAGATCCTGAAGACATCCAAAACACCATCAGATCCTTCTACCAAAGGCTATACTCAACAAAACTGGAGAACCTGGATGAAATGGAGAAGTTCCTAGACAGATACCAGGTACCAAAGTTGAATCAAGATCAGGTTAATGATCTAAACAGCCCTATATCCCCCAAAGAAATAGAAGCAGTCATTAATAGTCTCCCAACTAAAAAAAGCCCAGGACCAGATGGGTTTAGTGCAGAGTTCTATCAGACCTTCAAAGAAGATCTAATCCCAGTTCTTCACAAACTATTCCACAAAATAGAAACAGAAGGTACTCTACCCAACTCATTCTATGAAGCCACAATTACTCTGATACCTAAACCACAAAAAGACCCAACAAAGATAGAAAAATTCAGACCAATATCCCTTATGAATATTGATGCAAAAATCCTCAATAAATTTCTTGCTAACGGAATCCAAGAACACATCAAAACAATCATCCATCCTGACCAAGTAGGTTTCATCCCAGGGATGCAGGGATGGTTCAATATACAGAAATCCATCAACGTAATCCAGTATATAAACAAACTCAAAGACAAAAACCACATGGTCATCTCGTTAGATGCGGAAAAAGCATTTGACAAGATCCAACACCCATTCATGATAAAAGTCTTGGAAAGATCAGGAATTCAAGGCCCATACCTAAACATGATAAAAGCAATCTACAGCAAACCAGTAGCCAACATCAAAGTAAATGGTGAGAAGCTTGAAGCAATCCCTCTAAAATCAGGGACTAGACAAGGCTGTCCACTTTCTCCATACCTATTCAACATTGTACTTGAAGTCCTAGCCAGAGCAATTCGACAACAAAAGGAGATCAAAGGGATACAAATTGGAAAAGATGAAGTCAAAATATCACTTTTTGCAGATGATATGATAGTATATATAAGTGACCCTAAAAATTCCACCAGAGAACTCCTAAGCCTGATAAACAGCTTCGGTGAAGTAGCTTGATATAAAATTAACTCAAACAAATCAATGGCCTTTCTCTACACAAAGAATAAACAGGCTGAGAAAGAAATTAGGGAAACAACACCCTTCTCAATATTCACAAATAATATAAAATATCTTGGCGTGACTCTAACTAAGGAAGTGAAAGATCTGTATAATAAAATCTTCAAGTCTCTGAAGAAAGAAATTATAGAAGATCTCAGAAGATGGAAAGATCTCCCATGCTCATGGATTGGCAGGATCAACATTGTAAAAATGGCTATCTTGCCAAAAGCAATCTACAGATTCAATGCAATCCCCATCAAAATTCCAAATCAATTCTTCAACGAATTAGAAAGTACAATCTGCAAATTCATCTGGAATAACAAAAAACCTAGGATAGCAAAAACTCTTCTCAATGATAAAAGAACCTCTGGTGGAATCACCATGCCGGACCTAAAGCTCTACTACAGAGCAACTGTGATAAAAACTGCATGGTACTGGTATAGTGACAGACAAATAGACCAATGGAATAGAATTGAAGACCCAGAAATGAACCCACACACCTATGGTCACTTGATCTTCGACAAGGGAGCTAAAAACCTCCAGTGGAAGAAAGACAGCATTTTCAACAAATGGTGCTGGCACAACTGGTTGTTAACATGTAGAAGAATGCGAATCGATCCATTCCTATCTCCTTGTATTAAGGTCAAGTCTAAGTGGATCAAGGAACTTTACATAAAACCAGAGACACTGAAACTTATAGAGGAGAAAGTGGGGAAAAGCCTTGAAGATATGGGCACAGGGGGAAAATTCCTGAATAGAACAGTAATGGCTTGTGCTGTAAGATCGAGAATTGACAAGTGGGACCTCATGAAACTACAAAGCTTCTGCAAGGCTAAAGACACCATCAATAAGACAAAAAAAACCACCAACAGATTGGGAAAGGATCTTCACCTATCCTAAATCAGATAAGGGACTAATATCCAATATATATAAAGAACTCAAGAAGGTGGACTCCAGAAAGTCAAATAACCCCATTAAAAAATGGGGCTCAGAACTGAACAAAGAATTCTCACCTGAGGAATACCGAATGGCAGAGAAACACCTGAAAAAAATGTTCAACATCCTTAATCATCAGGGAAATGCAAATCAAAACAACCCTGAGATTCCACCTCACACCAGTCAGAATGGCTAAGATCAAAAATTCAGGTGACAGCAGTTGCTGGCGAGGATGTGGAGAAAGAGGAACACTCCTCCATTGTTGGTGGGATTGCAAGCTTGTACAACCACTCTGGAAATCAGTCTGGCGGTTCCTCAGAAAATTGGACATAGTACTACCGGAGGATCCAGCAATACCTCTCCTGGGCATATATCCAGAAGATGTCCCAACCCGTAAAAAGGACACATGCTCCACTATGTTCATAGCAGCCCTATTTATAATAGCCAGAATCTGGAAAGAACCCAGATGTCCCTCAACAGAGGAATGGATACAGAAATTATGGTACATTTACACAATGGAGTACTACTCAGCTATTAAAAAGAATGAATTTATGAAATTCCTAGCCAAGTGGATGGACCTGGAGGGCATCATCTTGAGTGAAGTAACACAATCACAAAAGAACTCCACAATATGTATTCACTAATAAGTGGATATTAGCCCAAAACTTAGGATACCCAAGATATAAGATACAATTTGATAAACGCATGAAACTCAAGAAGAATGAAGACCAAAGTGTGGACACTGTGCACCTTCTTAGAATTGGGAACAAAACACCCAGGGAAGGAGTTACAGAGACAAAGTTCGTAGCTGTGATGAAAGGATGGACCATTTAGAGACTGCTGTATCCAGGGATCCGTCCCATAATCAGCTTCTAAATGCTGACACCATTGCATACACTAGCAAGATTTTGCTGAAAGGACCCAAATATAGCTGTCTCTTGTGAGAGGATGCCGGGGCCTAGCAAACACAGGAGTGGATGTTCACAGTCAGCTATTGGATGTATCACAGGGCTCCCAATGGAGAAGCTAGAGAAAGTACCCAAGGAGCTAAAGGGATCTGCAACCCTATTGTTGGAACAACATGATGTACTAACCAGAACCCCGGAGCTCTTGTCTCTAGCTGCATATGTATCGAAAGATGGCCTAGTCGGCCATCAATGGAAAGAGAGGCCCATTGGACTTGCAAACTTTATATGCCCCAATATAGGGGAATGCCAGGGCCAAAAGAATGGGAATGGGTGGGTAGGGAATTGGGGGGCGCTATGGGGGACTTTTGGGATAGCATTGGAAATGTAATTGAGGAAAATATGTAATAAAAATATTAAAAATCAAAAAAAAAAGAATTACATATACTAATGAGTGACTTCAATTACCTCAGTTATAAGCAATGTGCTACTGTATATTTAACTATTAAAAATTTTAATGACAATTAGCATGGTTGGTTTGAGACTTCAATTAAAAAGGAATAAAAACTTCAGGTTGTACAAAAAGTTATAGCTGCTACTATCATGATTTATTTTTTTTCAATTTTTAAAAAGCAATAAAAATTTCATTCTGATGGAGAGTTTAAATTTGAAATATTTCTTCATGAAAGAAATCTAAATTCTGTCCTTGATCCAGTTCCATTTTTCACAGAGCATTATTTAACATGATAATTATCCTCCTCCTAATTCTATAGCATCTTGACATTTAATACTCTTGCAAAAAATTTCTTAGTCACTTTCTAGCATTTTCAATGCTTAATAGAACCTAATGAATTCACACCACTACATTAATCTCTATTCACTCTATCAGTCACTTCCTGTTGACATGTCTAAATGCATGCCTCTGAGAAACTTGTATTTTAATACAGCTAAAACTGTGTTAACAATCTCACTGCAATATTCAAAACTTCTAAATATTATGCTTCCCCCTAACCATCTGCTGTACCGTACAGATGCCTTCTGTTTTTAGTAATAGATATCCTCTTTGGGGCCTTCCTCTTTCTCAACTTCTAGAAAAGGACCTCATTAAACTATATATATATATATGGAGATATATGTCTCTTCCAAAATATATCTCAGATCTCTCTATAATCTCCATCCTCATTTCACTAAGCCACATCCAATTTGCTATTTCTTTTCTACTGAACAATGTTTATACTGACACACCCTCTAACCCTCTACTATAGTTTCAATTCAATATTACAAACACCTTCATAGAGGCAGAGGGAGGGACGAGGAATGGGTTATGTGTCTGCCACAAAAAATGAGTCAATTTAAACCAGATTAAATTAGATTAAAGGTAGGTTTATTGGGGAGATGTCCTTAGGCAGACAAGAACCAAATCTAGAGAAGTCACCATTGGGAAAGGTGGGTACGGGAGGGAGGGAGAAAGAGAGGCTTGAGAGGAGCAGGAGAAGGAGGAGGAGGAAGAAGAAGGAAGAAGGAGAAGGAGCAGACAGAAAGACAGACAGACAGAATGTCTGGATTATAGGAGGAGGTAACTCTGGGCAGAGGGTAGTACAGGTCTGCTCTGGTATATAAAATATGTACGCCATTCCCTTGTCCAGATTCTGAAACCAAACAGAAAATAGTGAAAAAAGTCTAGAAGTTGTAAAAACAAAATAATTTGTCTTCCTAGAATAATAATAAAACAATAATAATAATACAATGAGAAAATTTCCATTAAAGTATTTCCTCTCACAATTTACCTTTTATATATTTTGTTATGATCAAAGGCAATTTGAAATAGAAGGAAACACAAAATAGTAAAGATTTTATAACATAGGCCTGATGTTCTAAATTCTGAGGAGCACAATGAAAAATTACTCCATCCTATACTATGCTATTGGGAAGGAAAAATCATACACTTGTCCAATATATTTATACTATAATCCCTATTGTCCCAAAATAGTCAAACAACAATACCCATGCAAACTTACTATAGCATATTATTATATTCATTCTGTTTTATTTTTAGATATTGTTAATTTATTGCTGTTTCTTATTTATTAAACAAAAATTATCTCATAAATTCACATGTTAATAAGAGAAATTATTATCTGTATGGTTATAATATATATTTAAGCCTACCCTTTATTCTTGAAAATTTACATAGTTAATATATTAAGTTAGAGGAGAAAGTATTTCTGACACTAGTTTGTTTTGCTATAACTATGTGATTCTATTTGTGATAGGAAATAATCTTTCTCAAAAAGGTAAAAGATGCATTTTGACATAATTAAGATTTCATTGAAATTAAAGCTAACAAACCAAAATTGGCAATTTAGATTTTTATTTAAAAATAAATGTTCTTGGAATTGCTTATTAGGTGTCTGCTGTTAAAATATACAACCCGGTTATATATTGTATGAAAATAATTAACATCATTAGTATTATTTCTCCAAATGGTCTAATCTCCTAATATAGTAAATTATTAATTTTATTGAAAGAATGACAGTGTTTAACATCTTGGATTATATTTAACATGTAAAAATAGCACTAACACCAAAGAAAATTATGTTATTCCTGTCACTATGTTATTAGATAAGAAATTTATTTAAGTTAATTTGTTCAAAATGTTTATTTCATCTGAATTGTTACTGCTTGTCCTATTTTGTTTTAACCATTATTAACTGGTTATTGCTTAAATTGTCAGTTTTTTGTTGTAGGCTTTGAAATGTAATTACAGATTTTAGATATACAAATTTTGATCACTGCAACTTTGTAAAGTCATAAATAAATAGTTGAACACAATTTTTAAATAAAGGGGAAAGGATTTGTAAAATGTTATATTGTTCCAACTTTAAATAAAAAGAGTAAATGATAAATTTTTAGATCCAGAAATTTATAGAAAGTATGTATAAATGGTTAATTGCCATGGCACAAAAAAAATCTAAAATTCTCCAAGCAAATATTGATAAGACAAAATGAATTACATCCTCAATTTAACTCTGTATGTATATATTGTAAAGAAATACATTAAATTTTCTATTATAATTAATTCTACAGAATTATACAGAGCCCAGAATTTTTTAGAGGAGTAAATGTTATGAAAAAAAGCACATAAACATACCACAATGATTAAATAGCTTCAGGGCTTATGAGTTAATATAGTAAACAAAGCTTGAAAATTGCTTATTCTCAGTTATAAAAGTTTATCTTAAGCATGCCTTTGGCTTTCAATTTCTAGCAAAACTGGAGTTTATTTCATAGAAGAGAAATGAACTTATCTTCACTATAAGATTTAAACATTTTATAGAGCAAACAAACTTTTAAAATGTACTTTACCACATGAAATACTCAGGAGTGGGTATGTAAGTGCTCACAAACTTAGAATAAAGATAAAATGTATGTGCTTCTTATATGCTCTGATTCTAACCCATTTTTATCATTCCATAAGCTTTGCTTGGAAGATCCATTAAGCTTGACCAAAATTATTATAAAGGATAGATTATCTTCTTTATTTCAAGTAATGCTTCTAATCTAGAAGTTGCATTCAACTATTTTATATATATATATATATATATATATATATATATATATATATATTGTGTTTGTGTGTGATTGAAATGTTATTAAAGGATATATTCAAAATTCTTGCCCATTAATATGTCACTTTCAAAATTGTTTTCTGATGAAATAAACTTTGTAGATAATTAACAATAAGTTAAATATTTTCCTAATATTTTTTGATATTTTAAGTATATTTTGAATAAAATTGCCCAACATAACAAATAAAACAGAAAGAATTTTGAATTTCAGGTAGTTTGTACTTACTCTAATTACTTGCCTTTGTCAAATTTCGCAACAAATTCAAAATAGATTATTAGTCTGAATTTCAATATAATTATTTGAAAATATGCACACTAAACTTGCCAGGTTTTATATTCTTTTAAATGTTTTTATTTATTCACTTTACATCCTACTCACTGCCCCCTCCAGGTCCACAATGTCTCGCCCATCCCATATTCTCTCCTTGTCTGAGCCTGGACTCCCAACCCAGGGTATCCTGCACACTGGCACTCCACTGAGGTCATACAAGGCTGATCAGTTTTTAGAACATATCCCATGTACAGGCGACAGCTTTTGAGATAGCCCCCATTCCAGTTGTTCAAGAGCCACATGAAGACCAAACTGTACATCAGTGGCGTATGTGCAGAGAAGCCTAGGTCCAGCCCCTGTATTTTCTTTGGTTGGTGGTTCAATCTCTGAGAACACGTCGAGTCTGGCAACTCTCCCTGTGACAATCCAAATGGTGGCAGTAGCTTTGTGAAGCCAATATCACCCTACCTCAACTAGTTGTGTATATTCTTTAAAACATGGATTCTGATCATTTCCATATTTTATCCTTCCCAATTGTCTCAGGTTTTTTTTGTTTTTGTTTTGTTTTGATTTTGTTTTTGTTTTGTTTTGTTTTTCGAGACAGGGTTTCTCTGTGTAGCCCTGGCTGTCCTGGAACTCACTCTGTAGACCAGGATAGCCTCGAAGTCAGAAATCTGCCTGCCTCTACCTCCCCAGTGCTGGGATTAAAGGTGTGCACCACTACTGCCCGCTGTCTCAGTTTTCACAAAAGTCAGAAATTAGGACTCAGTTCTAGAAAATCTAACACACTATGTAAAAATTTTAATTTAAATATTGATGTAACATTTATTTATCTACAATTTAGTCAAGAATAAAACTATACATTGATGTCTTTAACTCCCAAACACAAGTCATACAATTCTTACGTTTCCAGTGGGCAACTTTAGGTGTTAATTATATTAAGAGTTAGTAAGTGTTTGATATGTGTATTTTATGACACACTTCTATCAGTTCCAGAGATAATTGCTACTAGATATTTTAATTCATATTTTAGAATTAAAACCCCATTCAACTTTCACAAACATTCATAAAAAGCAAACTAAGATTTGTTTTAAAAGTAAGAAATATTTGGTTAAGGACTGAAGAAGCAGAAGGGGTTTGCAACCCCATAGAAAGAACAATATCAACCAACAAGACTAAAATACCAACCAAATAGTACACATGGAGAGATCCATGGCTCCAGCCCTATATGTAGCAGAGGATGGCCTTGTCAGGCATCAATGGGAAGGGAGGACCTTGGTGCTGTGGAGAGCTGATGACTCAATGTAGGGGAACTTCAGGGCAGCAAGGCTGGAGTGGGTAGGGGAGCACCCTCATAGAAGCAGGAGCAGGGGGATAGGATAGGAGGTTTGTGGTGGGGAAATGAGTTAGGGTGAATAAAAGATGAATAAATAAAATGACGAATAACAAAAAAGTAATATTTGATTAAAAGTACTTTGTGTTTATAAATTTAAAACTAATCAAGAATAATAAATTTTTTTCTGCACTTTGCAGTAAAATTGTTAAGTTGTGGAACTGTAATATACAGATATTGTATTGGTAGGGCCTTAATATTATTTTCAGGGTTATTGTAAGTAACTTCTTTTTTTTAATATTTTTATTACATATTTTCCTCAATTACATTTCCAATGCTATCCCAAAAGTCCCCCATACCCTCCCCCCCACTCCCCTACCCACCCATTCCCACTTTTTGGCCCTGGCGTTCCCCTGTACTGGGGCATATAAAGTTTGCAAGTCCAATGAGCCTCTCTTTCCACTGATGGCTGACTAGGCCATCTTTTGTTACATATTCAGCTAGAGTCAAGAGCTCCGGGGTACTGGCTAGTTCATAATGTTGTTGCACCTATAGGGTTGCAGATCCCTTTAGCTCCTTGGGTACTTTCTCTAGCTCCTCCATTGGGGGCCCATGTGATCCAACCAATAGCTGACTGTGAGCATCCACTTATGTGTTTGCTAGGCCCCGGCCTAGTCTCAAAAGAGATAACTATATCAGGGTCTTTTCAGCAAACTCTTGCTAGTGTATGCAATGGTGTCATCATTTGGAGGCTGATTATGGGATGGATCCCTGGATATGACAGTCTCTAGATGGTCCATCCTTTTGTATCAGCTCCAAACTTTGTCTCTGTAACTCCTTCCATGGGTGATTGTTCCCAATTCTAAGAAGGGGAAAAGTGTCCACACTTTGGTCTTCGTTCTTCTTCAGTTTCATGTGTTTTGCAAATTGTATCTTATATCTCAGGTATACTAAGTTTCTGGGCTAATATCCACTTATCAATGAGTACATATCATTTGAGTTCTTTTGTGATTGTGTTACCTCACTGGTAGTAAATACATATGACATTGTCATCATATAAATATTGTGTTGTAAATTTTCCCTTTGGATGTGTTGCTGCTTATGAATTTCAAGTTGTTTTATGGAGAGGGAGAAAAGGAGTTGACTCTTATTCCCCTGAAATCTGGAAGACTGGACATGCTTAGCCACTTATAGATGCAATTTTAGCCTGAAATGCTACCGACATTTTACAGGTATGAGATACAATGGCAGATGTGACAGTCATAATAAGAACGTCTGCAGGCTACTTCTTTAAATTACAAGAAATGAGAAGGAAGGGATAGTTAGCATTTCAGAAATGGGACTTTTTACAGCTGGGTTGTCCTTTAGCCCTCACACACATTCCATCAATGGTTGAATTAACTATGCTATCTAGACAGTGGCGAGCATTAGAATTCATATAAATTTTAAAATTGTGGAAAACTTACTGCACTAATTTTTTTCCCTAATGATGTTTAGAAACTAAATGTAGAAATAGACTATAATAGTGCTCTTCTCATTGTATACAGATTTCCTACTATAACAGAATTTCTAGTAGATACAGGATTGGTGTTTTCCTTAAGAGAACATATACCTGGAAATTAAACAGTAAATGTCATTTTATGTGCATTTATATAAACTGAATTATTTCAGAAAATCACAAACACAAAAATCATTAATAGATAAAATATAGTTAAGTGGATAACTTTAAAATTTTAAAATTATATCTTCCACTGAGAGATTCCAGTAAGATTTTTTTCCAATTTGAATATTTCAAAGTGAAATAGAAGATAATTAATGTTCTTTATCCACATATGTGTGTGTATATATGTACATATACATATATATATATATATATATACACATGCACACATATTTTTTCAAATACTCAAAATGATCATATAATTTGTCATATTTTTATTTGGTCTGTAACAATCAGCTTTAGAATTTCCTCATGAAATGTCAACAATTTGAAATAAAGCAGAAAGTATGGTTATATGTGACTTAATAGAACATTAATTTAAGTGTATGTAATAAAACCATACACTTGCATGAATATCATGTGAAAAGGAGATCATGGGCATTTAAACACATACACTCATGGACCACACTAGCCACCGAGAATATAATAAAAACAAAATAAACAACCAAAAACATAAGTAAATAAGACATACTTTTCACCCTCTCTATCTAGACCCAATTCAACCATATGTACAACTTGATATTTTCAAAACATTATTCTTTACTACTATTACTTATTATATTGACAACCAAATAACCAAGTATTCAGTGTTTGTCTGTCCACGCAAAGCCCTTTTGCAGTAGTATTGGGAAGTGTGAGAATGAATACAAAAGCAGACCATTGGCCAGTGTAAAGAATAAATGTAAGCAATATAAAAAAAATGACAAATGTAACCCATCCCAGTGTGGTGTGTGTGTGTGTGTGTGTGTGTGTGTGTAATGTGATAAGGTAAATGTCCTAAGTGAATACCTCAATTTTGATTGGCTAAAATGTTACCATGGAACCCAAGCCTGGAGTGTGTGAATGAAGGTGATAAGGCTCAATGTCAGATAAAGTAATGCTGAAGGCCTGAGCTGAAAGAGACTCACAAACCCCGGTCTGGCAACTGAAACTTACCCGCATTCCAAACACCCCAACTCTGGACCAAAGCTCCAGCGGAAATCCAAAGCACAGCAAGAAATGTCGTGGGACTTGCCTGCACAGCCATCAGAGCTAGGCTATGACATATGCCAGAGTGGAGGTGAGTGACGTGAGTTTGTGAATGAATGAGATCCCATTTTGCTTTCTATTTGTTTTACTGTTATTTATGAATAAACACTAGTATAACCTGATCCTCTAAGTCACTGGCACTCTCTTTCTCTCCTTCTTGGCTCTATCCCTACACCTGACTCTAGATAGACAGGCTTTGGTGATCTTTTACAATCTGATTATAAGGCTGTATTAGAGAAGACATCACTTACTTTTGCTATCAAAATGGAGAAAATGAATTCTTTCCAAACTAGAAGATTCATCCCTGTAAACAAACATCTTGTTTCTTCCCCCCCCCCCCCCATTCATTCCTATGGCCTGAAACTCACAGATTGTTGCCCCTCTTTTTCTTGGTTTTTTTAAATGACAAAGGAATGGAAATATGCAATCCCAGGAGGTGGGAGGTGAGAGGTGAGAGGTGGGGGTGGGGAGATCATCTAGAATGCACCAGAGAACTGGAAGTTGAAAGACTCTCAAGACTTGCCTAAAGGTAGGGAGAGGGAATTTGTAGAATCCACCTTTGTAGAAAGACACAGCATCAAATGTAGGGATGGGGTTGCCGTACCGCAGCCAAAAATTCTGACCCAGACTTGTTCCTGTCTAAAAGAACTGCAGGGATAAAAATGGAGAAGAGCCTGAGGGACAGGCGGTCCAGTGAATGGTGCAAATTGGGAGCCATCTCAAGGAGAGGCTCCAAAACCTGATGTGCTTATAGACAGGAGCCCAGCATGGCTGTCTTAGAGACCCAACAAGTAGCTGAGACAGAAGCGGTCACCCAGTGGTCTTACAGCCAACCAGTAGTCTAAAGCCAGGGTTCCCTGAGGTTGAATTAGAGAAAGGCTGGAAGAAGCTGAGGAGGAAGGCGACCCCATAGGAAGACCAGCAGTCTCAACAAACCTGAACTCCCGAGATGTCTCAGACACCAAACCACCAACCAGGTGGCATACTCTAGATAGTCTGAGGCCCCTGAAACCTGTATAGCAGAGGACTACCTGGTCTGGCCTCAGTAAGAGAAGATGCACCTATCCTTGAGATTCTTGAGGCCCGAGGGAATGGAGAAACCTGGTGAGGTGTGTGTGGGGAGATGGGGACATCCAAGAAGGAAGAACGGTATCAGGAACTGTCAGAAGGTAGAACAGGAGGGGGGTAAAGACTAAACTTTAAAAAACAAACTAACAAAAAAGATTAAAGATAATAATAAAAAATGGATAATTTTAAAAGAGAACAAAATCACATTGTCTCCATGGGATATTTTCAGGAGTATATTAGATGAGTCCTTGCCTGGTATTACTACTGATTAAAAACATGCTTAACTAGTAAATAACTACAGGGTTTTCAGGCTTGATATTTCTCGGTAGTAGACAAGGTTTGAATAGAAATGTACACTCCTAAAAAAAAAAAAAAAAAAGAAAGAAAGAAAGAAAGAAAGAAAGAAAGAAAGAAATGTACACTCCTACATTTATTTGTACGTTTTCAAAGCTAACATGGGCACATTTTTCTTATTGAGAGAAAAGATAATGAGAATTGTGATATTTGGAGAAAACTGTGTTTATGTGTATATTTATAGCATTTAAATTGTTCTCCAAAATCAATAATAATTATATGATTGATTGTGATTAATTCTGAGTCTGGTAGATTATTTAATTTGCTCATTTTCCTATGATTCTTCACTTCAGATCAGTTGCCTTTAATATTCTGTATTGCTATGAAAAGACTAAGGTTACTATTCAAGCTAGTCTGCATTTTTTTCCAGTTTCTTTACTTAAGAAATCAAACACTTTTTCAAATAGTTTGAATGTCTTGAACTTGGCTTTATTATTTATAGATGAAAGAGAATTTTTTGCCTATTCCTCTATTTGACTTCTTGGGTGAAAATGTGTTTGCGTAAAGACTTTGGGCAATATTGCATCCTTAATGAAATCAATAGCCTAGTACAGAGATCAAGGGTGCCTGAACGTCCTTCCTACATATTTAAGTTGTGAAGATTACATTTGCTATATTGATTTGTGATCGCTGAACCACCTTGTATGTCAAAGATATCCATAAAAGTTCTTAGACATAATTTTTTTCATAATGTTAAGATATTTTTTCTGAATGTTAGCAGAAATAGCTCATTTGCTCACTGGAAATAGAAATGTCAAGTTAAGTATTGTGTGGGAAAAATTGCTCTTATGGCTAAAGTGTTCAAACTGCCCTGAAATTGCCTTTTCAAACTATGTGCAAATTAGAAAGAAAATTAAGGAACATCTCTAGTATCTTAACCAGACTTGGAATTAATCCATTCATGCATCACTGCGAATTGAATCAATAAGAATATGTGGCAATTATTTTGCTCATGTTTATTTATATATTCATACAGGTACAATTTGCTTCATAAATTTCATAATTCACAGTGAGGTATCTTTTTAGACCCACAGACTGGTTTAAAAATAAGAAAGTGGACTGGACATTTATTGACAAGCAAGGTTAAAGGTTATGGGTTTAATTCAGAACTAATACCAGCCATAGAGGTAAGTATCAATTTGAATGGGTTATATGACCTGAGAATCTTTCTGGATTACCTTGCTAAATAGACATAGTTCAAGTTTCTTTCTAAATAATTCTCTTTATATGCATTGATTAGTGATCTTGTAGATTTTTAAGTTTCTATAAATTTAAATTTTCTACAACTTACAATTAGCATTTAACTAAGAGTTAAATGTACTTCTTTAATGAACATGAACATATTTTTTAAATGTTCACTTTCCCATGGCTACAGCCACATATGTAGCAGAGGATGGCCTTGTTGGACATCAATGGGAGGAGAGGCCCTTGGTCCTGGGAAGGATCCATGCCCCAGTCAGTATAGGGGAATGCCAGGGCAGAGAGGCTGGAGTGGGTGGACAGGTGGGTAAGCACCCTCATAAAAGCAGGGGGAAGGAGGTTGGGATAGGAGGTTCCAAAGGGGAAACTGGAAAAGGGGATAGCACTTAAAATGTAAATAAGTAAAATATTCAATAAAAAAGAAAAAACTTCACATTCATTATGAAATTGAAATCTGTCAAAATAATTTTATTAATTCTAAGTGGTTAAAAGTGAAGCATAACCATAACTAGCAATGATTTTAACTCGAAGTCAGATAATAACCAAAATTCTTTAGATATGTCCATACATTTGAAGGGTGCTTATTATTTTTTTAATGCAGCCTTTAACTTGAGCATAAGGCACAGTAATTGCACCTGGTCTTTAGACCAAATGCTAAACACAAATAAGAAATCAAAATTTATCATGTGCATATTATTTTCTGTCAGATTTGTACTCTACATATAAAGAGGGGTACAGTCTTTAGGTGAAACTGTAAGAACCAAAGCCTCCACACTTTGGTCTTCCTTCTTCATGAGCTTCATGTGGTCTATGAATTGTATCATGGGTATTCCGAGGTTTGGGCTAATAGCCACTTATCAGTGAGTGCAAACCATGAATGTTCTTTTATGATTTGGTTACCTCACTCAGGATCATATTTCTGGTTCCATCCATTTGCCTAAGAATTTTCATAAAGTCATTATTTTTGATAGCTGAGTAATACTCCATTGTGTTAATGTACCATATTTTCTGTATCCATTCCTCTGTTGAAGGACATCTGGGTTCTTTCCAGCTTCTGGCTATTATAAATAAAGCTTTGGTCCTTCTTAGAAAGCAGAACAAAATACTCACGGGAGCAAATATAGAAACAAAGTGTGGAGCAGAGACTGAAAGAAAGGCTATCCAGAGATTGCCCTACCTGGGGATCTATCCCATATACAGGGACTAAACCACCAACCAAAGAGTACACATGGAGTGACCCATGGCTCCAGCTGTATAGGTAGCGGAGGATGGCCTTGTTGGGCATCAATGGAAGGTGAGGCCCTCAGACCTGTGAAGTCTTGATGTCCCAGTATAGGTGAATGCCAGGGCCGGGAGGTGGGTGGGTGGGTGGATGGCAGCACAACCTCATAGAATCAGGGGGAGGGGGAATGGGATAGAGGGAATTATGGGAGGAAAACCAAGAAAGGGGATAACATTTGAAATGTAAATAAAGAAAAAATCTAATAAAAAATTTAAAAATGGTAAGGAAATTAGTATGAAACATTTTTCCCTGACCCTAGCTAAGTCATTCCAAGCAGACAGTAATAGGCAGTGGTTTGTCATAAGAGCATAAAAACCATATTCTCTTTTTGATAAAATCAGAACTGTAGCTGTCTACTAATCTACTACATATCAAAATATACAGTTGCTTATTTCCAAACGGGCATATTGTATGGCAGGTGGATATGAGATCTTCCGAAATCACTGGAGGTAAGTGAGTAATAAGTCACCTATCTTTTCACCATTTAAAAAAGGAAGGTATGCAGGAGCAAGGCTATCTGAATTGACAGAAACAGAATGGGACAATAAGGATTGTGTCTAAACTGGAGTCAGAATGAAAGGAATCTACCTAAATTACCAGACTGGGATTATGAGCCTTACTACAACAACAAGTCTGTGGTTGAAGTTCTGTGCTAGGAAGTGAAAATGGACTGCAAGTACTCATTGTGAAGCTATTACCTGTTGTCACCTCAGGGAAGTGAAACGTACAGGGTGGATCTCTTTATTCAACTTTCACAAGCTTGGAGATAGCTGTCCACTCAGGGTCAGGGGTGTTCAAAGGAGTTCAAAGGACGGGATGCTGGTGTCCAGATTCTGATTAGTCATGTCAAAGATAAGGGGAGGAAATGGGAAGTAGAGCTGAATTTAAGCTTTGATTGAATTTCTCTACAAGTCTACAGAAGAATCAATTATTAACACATTGTGTTATCTATGTGATGTCATTAAGAGTTATAGAGCATCACCAATTGATTGGGTGTATTGTAATGTTCGGGGAGGAATGCAGCTCTTTATTATTCTTTTCCAAATTGAGCATATTGTCTGTATATGCAGATATGACAGAGTAGCTACTATTATATATTATTTTATTGATATTTCCATTAAGGCAGACAAGTTGTAGAGGCATTATTGTCCCCCTTTTGCATTAATAAAACTAATAACTTCATACAAGTAGAACTTCATTAAGCTTTCCCCATAGCTATTGAACAAAGCGAGTTCTAAATTTAATCAATGTATAGTTATATGATTCTAATATGTATAGCTATGTAAGCATTCCTATGATCCAGATATAGTCATTAGAGGTTAAAATCGCTGAGTAAAAGTGTAGACAATTATGCAAAAGCATAAAACATAGTAATATTAAATTATGAGAAAATTTCTATTAACAGATGTACTACACATAATATTTTAAAATTATGAGGTAATTTTCTATACAACTTTTATGTTACTAGTTAATTTAACACTATGCAGAACATATCTGTGTTCTAGCATAATATCATTATCCCTTGATTGTGTGTGTGTGTGGTGGGGTGTTGGTCGTGTAGATGTACAGAGACTCTAAACAAGCATCCAGCAGCAGTACAAGTGAAGAATTAAAGATTGAGAGAGAGATAGACTGAGACAGAGAGACAGAAAGAATATGAACCCCCAACTAAGTTAACAACCCTCTCCCTGCTAATTAAAAGCTCTTTGCTTTCTTCCCACATGGACAGTGGCAGCTGCTTCACATCCTAGCACAGTAAAAGAAACACATAAATTCCAAGACAATCCTGGGAGCAGCACCTGGTTTTGAGGGCACCTGCAGCGATGAGAAAATATTTCATGCTGTCAGGAAATTAACATTTTCAGGGGCCACCAAAGGTATTTTTCCCCTCTTTCAACTTTTTCCATTGTTCCCCAGTGGTACCGAATCACTAGTTTTCCTCCCATTTTCGATACTAAATTTATCATACTGTTGTTTGCTCCACTGGCACAGACACCTGCCTCCTGCTGTAAATGCTGTGTTCCACTTCTGAAAGATTTCCCCAGGGTTTCCCACTCAAGTATTGGCTTGTAACTGTGGCTTAATATCATGTCAAAATCTCTTAAGGAAGAGCCAGCCTGTCACGTCATTTTAGGATTGAACCTTCATCCTCCAAGAGTCTGAAAATGTCCTTTGAGTGTTTGAAGCATGAGCAGACAAATAAAAGGCTAACAAGTCATTTGTAAAGATAATAGCTAACAGCATGCATTCTCTTTTCTTTCCCGCACTTCCCATTAAATGTTGATAAAGAAGAAAAAAAGCAGAAGGCCCATGCCTTCCTCCTTTATAAACAAGTCAGAGGAAGCTTAAAGTCCTAGTGCTTCAGATGTGTGCGAAAAGTCTAAACGAAAATATCTCAATGCTCTAAGGTTTCAGACATCTTAGCAGCATGAATGAGAGGTCAGTTTTCCAGAGAAAATAATCTTAAAAGTTCAAAATAAAGGCATCTCTACTGAAGTATGTGTGTGATTTAAAATGTATGCTGTATTAGAGAAAAAAAAACAGCACATATATCACTGTATATTGGCTTTATGATTTAGTGTAACAAGTGATATGAAATATTTAAAATGTTGAAAACACAAGAAATCCTATGACAATTGGTAGAAGACATGGCCCTTCCTATATATCTCTATTAACTGTAAAAATAGAAAAATATAATAATAATAACAAATAATAATAATAATAAAAACCAAATGTAGCTGTGTCACTTTAGTGAGTCAAAAATTCTATTATATCTAAAGGATAGAACTTTAGGGCTATTAACAGTATTTTTCTGACACAATAAAATGTTAGTTAATTACATAGATGATAGATAGATAGATAGATAGATAGATAGATAGATAGATAGATAAAATTATTTTCCTTTAGTTAAATAATATGAAATGAATTTTGAGTGATAGTTATCATAGCAGAATGTACAAATATACATATACATATATCTCCATCAAAACTGTCCTCAGAAATAAAAAAAAGTAAGAAACAATTAAAACAAACAAAAACTGTTTTACTCAACCTCAACTACATCATAATAGTGAATACGAAGACCAGCAGTCTCAACTAACCTGGACCCCCGAGATCTCTCAGATACTGAGCCACTAACCAGACATCATACACCAGCTGATACGAGCGCCCCAACACATATACAGAAGAGGACTGCTGGTCTGGCCTCAGTGAGAGAAGATGCATCTAACTCTTGAGAGGACACAGGGAGTGGGATGATCTGGTGGTGTGTGACGGGGACACCCTCTTGGAAATAAAATGGAGAAGAAAGGAAAACAAGAAACAAATGTTTGGCCAATTTCTGAGTAGAAGCACTTTAAAACTAATATTTTTATTATTTCTTTATGAATCTATATACTATATTTACTCATACTCAACCTCACCCTTTCTCCTAACTCCTCCTTGATCCACCCTTACCTCCCTATACTCTCTCAATTTCATGATTATTTGGGGTTTGTGCTGTTTGTTTGTTTATAAATAATTCATTAACTCCATTTGTGCTGCCTTTACACTTTGGGTCCATCCACTGGACCATGGTTGACCCACAAGTTCCACAGACTTAGATGAAATTGGCTCTTCTGAAGAAGCCAGTAAATATTCTGTTAGGGACTGTGGCTTATGAGACATACCTTCATTTTGCCAGGATGTTTATTGGAGTGTTTGCTTGGGTCTCTTGAAAGCTACCATAACTTCTATAATGTCAAGAGAATAGCATTTGTATCATTTCCAGAGGATACTGTTTCACTCAACTCTTCCCCAAACTTGAATCTTATTTTTTTTTGATCACTATGACCACTATTTTAATATCCTTGAATGTTGGGGAAAGTTTAATATAAATGTTCCATTTGTAGCTAAGTACTCTAATTACATTTGTTCTCTGTACTTTGACCAATTTTGTGTTAGTATATTAACCACTCCACAAAGAAACTTTTTCCAATGAGATCAGCAGACTACACTAATCAATGGGTATGGAGATACAAATTTAGATTCAATCTGATACTATATTTACCAGAATACTCTGGTTCACATCTGGAGCCTGAGAGAATCTAATCATGGGTTATGGCTACATTTGTAGTATTAAGCAGTTAGGTACTGTCTTAGGGTTTTACTACTGTGAAGAGACACCATGACCAAGGCAAGTCTTATAAAGGATGACATTTAATTGGGGTTGGCTTGACAGGTTCAAAGGTTGAGTCCATTATAGTATAGGGCAGGCAGGAACACGGCAACATCCAGGTATGCATGATGCTGGAGGAGAGAGTTCTACATCTTCATCTAAATGCTGATATCAGAATACTCACTCCCAGACAGCTAGGATGAGGGTCTTAAATCCCCCACCCCAGTGACACACCTACTCTAACAGACCCATACCTTCTAATAGTGTCACTCCCTGGGCCGAGCATATACAAAACATCACATTCCACTCCCTGGTCCCATAGGCTTGTTCAAGCAGATAAGTCTAGGTGGGGGGTGGGGAGGTGCATACCTATCTATAGTATAAAAAAAGACACCTTTAGTCCAACTTCCAAAGACACCATAGTCTATAGCAGTCTCAACAATGATAGAAGTCCACAGTTTGAAGTCTCTTCTGAGATTCATCCAAAGCAAGACAAGAAACCAGCTGGACAAACTCAAAAGTCTGCATCTCCATGACTGATGTCAAAGTGGTCTTCAGAATTCCAACTCCTTTTTCATCTTTGTTAACTGCAACCAACTTCTTTTTCCTGGGCTGTTTCCACTCCCTGTTAGCAGCTTTCCTCACCATATATACTATAGCTCCACCATATCGAAAATCTTGGGGTCTCCAAGACAACTTCAATGATACAGCTTCTTGTTTCAATGCCTGGGATCCACACATGATTGCCTGGGTTCCTTCTAAGGGCTGGCATCACTTCTCCAGCTCTGCCTTCTGTAACTATTTAAGTTCAGGTTGATCTATTCCACTGCCACTGCTGTTCTTGGTGAACATCCCACAGTACTGACATCTCCCTTATGCTTGGTCTTCCATTGCAGCTGGGCTTCATCAATAGCCTCTCATAGGCTCTCTTCACAGTGCCAAGACTCAAATCCTTTGTATGACTTCTTTAGTCCTGAGCCATCAACCAACTGAGGCTGTACATTCAACAATGTCCTTCCATGACATTTCGCAGTGCCAAGCCTCAGCTGCTCTTCATGACCCTTTCATACCTTCAAAACAAGTACCATCTAGGTGACTCATACATAGCAAGTAGAGCTGCAGCAGCATGAAGTACAACCTTGGTTATCTCTGGAACAGAGGTTCTTTGTGCCCTCAGAAAACACTTCCCAGAAGATTTCACCTCAGAGATGCTGGTCTCTTCTTAATCACTGCTAATTTCTTAACTCCAGCTAACCAGCATCAATTGTCCCAGTAGTCCCTTCTTTTTTTTTTTTTTTTTTTTTTTTTTTTTTTTTTTCTGGCTTTCCTAAAGCCAGGAGCCACATGAATGAAGCTACTTGTTGAGACTGGAACATGGACCCCTTGTTCTATTACCTTATCACCAGCTTTCTATTTTCCAACTCCTGTCCTGGAACTTGTTCCTTAGACTGACTTTGAACTCAGAGATCTTCATGCCTGTCTCCTAATCACATGGATTAAAGGTGTGGCCCACCAAGCCTTAAGTTTTTCACCTAGAACTTGCTGTGTTCTAGGCTGGCCTTAAACTCAGAGATATTCTTGTTGGCCTCCTGGGATTAAAGGCTTGTACTACCATGCATGGACTTAAATTTAGCTGGATGGGATCTTGCCCCAAGGTCACCACTCCCTTAATTCAATTTAATCTCTTTGAACCCAGGAATCACTCCATTTCACATTCTGCTGGCCCTTTAATACTTGAACCATACATTTTATGTTTTTCCTTTCTCAGCTTGCTATGATTGTTTAAAAAGCTCTTCATGAGACTTAACCAGAGAATGGAGTTTATGATGGGTGTCTCTGAGACTTCCCTCATCAATGCAATTGATCTGAGTCTCTTCACCTTAGCCTCAGGCACACCCTCTACACAGGAGCAAAAAGTAGCCACATTCTTCACCAAAATACCACAAAAAAATCGTTTTTATGTTACATTCTGAAATACTTTTCCTCTGAAACATCTTGGGCCAGGTCTGTACAGTTCAAATTACTCTCAGCAACAAATTCTTCCATATTCCTACTAGGAGGGCCCATTAAACCCCATTTAAAACAGTCCACTGCTTTCCAAATCCAAAGTTCCGAAATCTACACTCTTCCAAACACAAGCATGGCCAGGCCTATCCCAGCAATACCCCAGTTTCTGGTAGCAATTTCTGTCTTAGTTAGGGTTTTACTGCTGTAAATAGACACCATGACCAAGGTAAGTCTTATAAATGACAACGTTTAACTGGGACTGGCTTAACAGGCTCAAAGATTCAGTGCATTATCATCAAGACAAGAGCATGGCAGCATCCAGTCATGTGTATTGCTGGAGGAGCTGAAAGTTCTACATCTTCATCTGAATGCTGATAGGAGAATACTGATTCCCAGGCAGCTAAGATGAGGGTCTTAAACCCCAACCTTTTTAGTTTTGTTTTGTTTTGTTCTATTTTTTAATCATGTATCAAGGTATTTTTTTTACATGAAAAATCTTTTCAGGTATATATGAAGCTTATAATTGGTTTCTGTATGGTTTTTCAATCATTCTTAGTTACATTTATCTTCCCTTAGCCCGCTTCTGTCCAGTCTGTCCACCTATTCCTAACAAAATCATCGCCATTACTCTACATCCTCTCCTTCTCATCCCCTGCATTCTATCTTCTTTCTTTAAGATCATTTCACCCACCTCATTTTATTTTCTTTACTTCTACAAAAGCTCCAAGATAAACACAAATCAGAAGATTCAAAGATAGGATCCAAATATAAATAAGGACATGTAACCTTTGTGGGATTGGTGAGGGTTATTTTACTCAGTATTCTTTAATGGATGAATATAATACCCAGCTACAATAAAATTGTAGCTAACTGAAAAGAAAAATGTAAATATAAAATTTACTAGTAAATGGATAAACATATTGAGTGAGAAAAACAGACCGATAAAAACTTTTTAAAATTTAAGAATAAGGTCTTGGGAACATGGAATGTGCTGTTTTGTTTATATTGTTGCATGTTGACTCCAGTTAATTTACAGTTATTTTTAATACAAATTTATAAGCTCTGTTATTTATCATCCAGGAGTAATACCAGAACCGCCTTCAGGGCTTCAGTTTTAATGCAACAGTTGTCTATGAAAACAGTTTCTCAGATTTTGAATTATTGCTCTACTTAAAAAATGCAGTTCATGATTTTAGTGACCTAGCCTTGTGATTTCTGAGTATAAGAGCATGTGTTAGCATAGCTGTATCTAATTCTTTACTCTATAATGATATTTTATTAAAGAAAAAAAATCCACTCATTTTTCTTTTTTTTTTAATTTTTCAATTTGTTTATTGCATGTATGATTGCACTTGTATACATGCCATAGTGAAGAGTGAGATGTCAGAGGACAACTAGTGGATCCTGTGGGTTAAACTCAGATCATTAAGTAAGGTTGCAAGTGCCTTTGCTCACTAAGGAATCTCACCAGTCTTGTTTATTATCATCCTTTAACTGACATTTACTTTACTAAAAATTGAAATAAACTCAATAATATAAAAATAGTAAATGAGCAAAATCAGACATGTGAATATGAATTTTGACAAGTTGATTATAGTTACTAAAATTTATTTGTGTGTAGTATTTGAATATGTAAGTTTGAACTCTGAAACAAAGCAAAGAAACAAAGGTGCAAATCCTTTATTTAACATAATAATTCCCAGTTTCCTGTTCCATTGTTCTCCCTTGATCCTTTATACAAAGGCATCTACTCTCCCCTCAATTTAAATCCTTTCCCTATGGCCTCTTGGTAATTTCCTGGTCTTTCTTTCATCCACATGAAACAAAGAAGGAGAGAGTAGAGGAAGGAGTACAGGAGTGGGTGTAGATGATGCTTAAATCCTTTTGAAAAGCCAAACAGAATACAGAAGTGGATGATCACAGTCATCTATTGGATGGAACACAGGGCCCCTAATGAAGGAGCTAGAGAAAGTACACAAGGAGCTAAACGGGTCTGCAACCCTATAGGAGGAGCAACAATATGAACTAACCATTACCCCCCCAGACCTGTGTCTCTAGCTGCATATGTAGCATAGGATGGCCTATTTGGCCATCAATGGGAGAAGAGGCCCTTGGTCTTGCAAAGATTATATGCACCAGTAAAGGAGAATGCCAGGGAGAGGCAGTGGGGGTGGGGGTGGGGGCTGGGATTACATTTGAAATGTAAATGAAGAAAATATCTAATATATATGTATGTATATATAAATCAATCAATCAATCAATCAATAAATTTAAAGAAAAGCCTAAATATGGGAGAAAATGTAATTATCCCAAGTGAGAAGTAATGAAGTACGCCTTTCCATTTCCTGTCAGGCAGCATGAGGAAGAGCCCAGCTTGAAGAAACCTTTGCAGGAAGGTTGCTAAATGGAAGTCCCTGCAAAGCTGGAAAATCTGAGTACTTTGACATCAGGAAGGTTCAATTTGAATCAGAGCTCGTACCTACTGGGTTAATTAAACTCATAAAGCTTCAACTTCCTCATTTGTAGAAACTGTAAACAAAGATAGACAGACAGACAGACAGGTAGGTAGGTATTCATGTAGGTGTTGATTCAATAATAAAATAAATAAAACTACAGAGTACCTGATTGCGCACACACACGAAAAAATACAATTGAAATATTCATTTCTATTATTCAATGAATATTTAGTAACTACATTCAAAAATTCACTAAATGTGAGCTTTACAAATTCTACGGAAGGTATAGTCCAGTATTCACAAGGAAATAGTTAAAGAAATTCATTGTTATGAACTCCAGCCAGCAAAGGAAAACTAAACTATATTTGTATGTGTTTGGAAAAGCAAAGATTTGCAGATAGTTCTTTCTGCTTAGTTATGATCTAAGTTACCACCTGTCTATAATGATATGTGCATATCAATGGCACAGGTAGTGTACATTAACTTCTGTTCTAAGCCAGGATTGAGTGTAAATTAGTTCAGGAGTCCTTGAGAAGTAAACAGACAATGGTGCTACTTTTGGAGTTTGGTATACATTTCTTTAGTCTTCATTCTGTGAAGCTTTTCTATTGAGCAAATGCTTTTATCCATATACTTGGTAGGAGGCAACTATTTAACCCAAAGCAAGCTCAACTTTAAATACTCTTTCAACTGACTATACCAATTTATCTTACATTTTTTTATAAATACACACTGACACAGAATGATCACTAGTCACTTCATTGTACTTATTGCTGTTGTTGAAAGAACCTAGCGGGGGCCCCACTCAATTCCCTTTTGGCGCGCACCCAAGAATCACGAACAGACGACCATCTTGATGTAAAAGCATGAGGTAGTTTAATAACTGTGCTCCAGGCCGACACACATCTCCTGCAGGAGACAGAGGTGTTGACCACATGGTGGAGCCATAATGGGGGAGCTCCGGTTCGAAACGTATCTCACACAGGAGACAGTGGTTTCGACCATGAGGCTTGGAAGCTAGGGATTTTTATAGAAAAGGGGTGGGGCTGGGGGAGGAATTGGCGTGGTTTCACATGATTGGTCCATTTAAACATTAACAGACTGTCAGAAGGGCGGGAGATAGGGAGGCACCAGGCCAGTCAGGACATGTAACGACGGGCCTGCCCAGGCATGTCCTGGCCTGTTCTGCTATGTTTTCAGCCCCAGGTTTCAAAGCTCACAAACAACTCTTTGGGCTATTTGAAATACATTACATGAATCACAGGTCTCAAGTTTTATTTCCTTTCATTGTCACTATTACAGTTAATTATTTGTGTGCTTATGTTTCTAAATGGCCTACTGCTAACTGGACCATTTCCCATGTTGCAGTGGTTGTTCATGGCATAAGCTATCACCTTGTTTAATACAGATGATGTCACTTCTTTGTTTCTACATCTGAGCATGGATAACTGTAATCATTGAGTTCAACGTTATGATAAGAGTGTTCAAGAGCACATGTTTGTTTAAACTGACTCTTGACATAATCAATGGTATAACTGTGACATTTGCTAATTTAGAATGTTAAATAGCTCTTCATTTGTAATTGACTGAATAGTTGTACTTATGTCTCTGTCTTCTTGTAATAGTATTTCCTTTCCATACTGCCTTTTCTTTCATCTTTTCCTACCTCTCTGGGAAACTTGAATAAATATTTCAATATCCTACATTTTAATGTGGTACAACTTTCTCAATATTGGTGCATCCTGAAATGTGTTTGTGATAACTCAAGGAATACAACAATGTACAGCAGTGATTAATTCACACAGGAGCAGATGAATATAATACATCTGATTACTGAGTTTGCACATATTTCCTGCTGAGATTTGAATAATTCTCTTTGGAGGTGATTAGAAAATTGACTAAAAAGAGAAAGAATAACTATAGTCACAACTTTTCAAAAGCTGTTTGATTATTTTCCCCATTACCTGCTCTCAGTGTATTATCTTAGGAGAACTAGGACACAGCTTTAAAACGGACATTGTAATCTCATCCCTTGTGTGATCTTGATTTGTAAAAACAAACAAACAAACAAACAAACACAAACAAAAACAGAAGCAGTGACATGACTACTTCTGTAATAATCCAAACAAAAAATAATGTTAAAAATAATAGTTTTCAGGAACACTAATCCCTTCGCAAATATAGGCACACTCGTTTTTGTCCGGAAGACATTTAAAACCTCAATAATAAATCCATTGTTATTGAGAATAAACAATGAAGACAGAAAGTAGCTATTTTAAACATAATTGGTCATAACTTCAAGCCCATATGTTTTCTGTATTTAAGATGGTAACATCAGTAATACAGTGCAATTTAAACATTAAGATTTGTGTTTTATGCACTATATTTACTGTCAG
Source organism: Mus caroli (assembly GCF_978045245.1). Lineage (NCBI taxonomy): Eukaryota > Metazoa > Chordata > Mammalia > Rodentia > Muridae > Mus > Mus caroli. Next base: position 85,593,875 of record NW_028227267.1, on the reverse strand, counting down.
GTTGGTGAGATTTAGAAGTTAAAGCAGTCTCTTGGAATATTGGAAATATTAGAGAATTCATATCTTCAAATTCAGCAAAATATATTCCGATGTTCTGCTGTTAAATATGAGACAAATCACAGTTTAGGTTAACTAGCTATATTTGTACTATGTACGGCATTTGATATTAAAGAGACTCTGGCCAGCTGGAACATGGCTAGCATGGCTCTAGTAGGCCTGCCCATTTTCTCCCATTCCCTCTGCCTTGACCTGGCCACCAAGGTCTCTTTCTTTATTTGGCTTCTTCCTCTACTCTAGGCTGACTACCAAGGTCCAGCTTTCAATGTATTGAAATCCAGCAATCAATAGCTCCCTTTGGTTCACCTAATTAACATATCCAATTAAAATTAAACACCTCATCCTAACATGGGGTTTCCCTTTGCCCATTTGTAAACTGCTATTTTCCTATGTGCCATGTGTGTCTTCCCTCTATCCAGAAGCAGTCCTTTGTCCCACTCTAGGACATATACTTCTCCTCTTTCTCCCTTGTTCCTCTTTTCCTTCATCCTCTATCGCCTGTCTTTGTCTCTTATTCCCTGCTTTCAGTCCCTCTGGGACAAATAAATCTTGGTATTAAGAGTATCATCATGCAGGGTCATGTACCTATACATTTCAGGTATTATGTTCAATATAAAAAGACGCACTTGACCACTGGCTTTCTATATGCTCTCTGCCTTGGATTCCAGCTTCTTAATAAGTTGGTATTTTTGAATTTGTGTCAATGTAGGTAATGTTATTAAAGGTATGTTTTGAAGAAGTATAGCAAAGTAAAAACAAAATTCGAGGCTTTTAGGCCCAGGCTTGGGAATGTGGTCTTTGTGGCTTAGTGCTCCAGGTGCTGGTCATAAAACAGATAGCGACATTCCTTCCTCCACCCACCCATTTCCTGGGTTCAAAAAGTGTTCATTCAAAGAAAGTCACCCTGACCCACCCTGACCATTGCTGGAACCTGCAATGCAAATGTGCTATCTTTAGGGGCTCTTAGAAACTGTCTTGAGAAATAACCCTCACAATTACCAGGTATTCCTTGTGACATTTGTGACTTTACACTTCCTTGTGACTCTTAACTGGTATTTTTGGTATTTTCCAACAACGCCCTCCCCACCTTCTTGAGTTGTGGTTTCTTCCTTTTATACCCCCTTACTCAGCTACTCGGGGTGCCACAGTCCTCTACCCCTGCGTGGTGTATGACCATGGGCCCGAGAGTGCTCTTGAATAAAAATCCTCTTGCAGTTGCAGCAAGACCGTTTCTTGTGTGATTTGGGGTGTCGCTTCTCCTGAGTCAGAACGTGGGGGAGTCCTCACGTTGTGGGTCTTTCAGTTTCTCATACACAATGGCTAGATGACTACTTGGGTCTTAACTTTTCACTGTTATGAAAGTTTTTATTAATGTCATCCATGTCACTACACGGTGAACTTCTTTAAGTGTGTGTTTTAAGTGTATTGATATGCATGGCTTCAAAATCATAACCCTAAGGTGACCTTGACCAAAACTTGTAGTTTCCTAAGTATTTGATAATATTTAGTTATTCATAATATCTGTCCGTTTGTGTGCTATTTGTCTCCAATTGTCTATCTGTTAAGCTAACATTAAACATTGGTAAATCACCATATTAAATATTTTTCATTTTCCTTATCATGGGAAGTAAAACAAAATCATTTCATCTGGAAAAATAGCATGTAAATTTTTATTCATTATTTTACATTTTTATTATGTTTTAGGCCATCCCATTAACCCATTTTCCTTTAAAACATTATTATAAATGTCTATTTAGAGAATGTGTAATGGAATAACATCTTCATGATTGCTTAACAGAATAATTTTATTTCTTAAAAATAGGCCCTAAAATGAGACTTTCTAAGTAATTGCCTAATGGTGACTCTGTTGTTAACATTGAAAATGTTATGAGAACTTTAAAAGAAAAGTCAGGAGCTTATACAACAGTCATTTAACCATCCTTTTAGTGGGTGTATTTTATGGTTGAATTGCTTTATTGCAAACATCTATTATAAATCCCTAGAGTAAAGGCCAAATTGCCTTTTATGTCTGGAGGCAAAAACACAATAGAATCTCTGAATAGACAAAATATAAAAGTGATTTTTAAAATGATAGCTCATAGTGAATGGGAAAATATTTTTACTTTTTAAAGTATTTCACTTTATTTGTCCATATGATTAAAATATAGTACATTAATAGATAACCAAATCCTCATTACTATTCATGTTCTTTGAAATAAGTTTACTTGCCATGGTTAACACTCAGTAATTGGATTCTGCAACCCTTGGGAATTAAAGTTGCTTGAAGTTTTCAAATAGCCTTTTGTCATTGTTACAATTTAAAGCAAAATGAAAATACCTTCCATGTTCAATATATGATGAAATATAAATCCTCCAGACTGATAATCCAGGAACTTCATTGTGGGGTTTATTTGTTTGTATATAATATTACCATTACACCCCTGTATTATTATAATTCAGCGAAATTGAACGTTAAGTTCCTTTGAAACTGAGATGGTTACTTTTAACTCTATATCGAAGTAATATGAATAGGCAAGATTTCTACTCTCATGAAAGTTGCAATCAATGGCATAAAACATGCTCATACAATCAAGATTATTTCAGATTATGAGGAAAACCTAGAAGAAAACAAAGTTGGTAATATAATAAAAAATTTGGTGTAGCAGAGTATTTTGACATTTACTTTTCATTTTGATACAGAATATATCTACAGAAGAGATTATGAAAATGTTAGTTGTGATGACTCTAATGTAGAACCATAACTGAAAAGATCAAGATTGTAACCTCCCCCCCACATCCTGAAACAGGCTAAGCCAGAACCTGACCTTGCTGCCACTAAGATGATTATCTAGGGTGGAGCCTTCCTCCCTAGATAGCTCTATTGTTCTGCCACTGCCACTGTTCCTCTTCAAGATACTGCTACTTGTGGAGAGGCCCCAGAGCTATTCTGGAAACTATGCCCTATTCTGCATATCATCACCTGCAGCTGGTTCCAGGCTCCAAGGATGAACTGGTGGGAATAGACCTTCCCCCCTTCTTTTATAAGGCGTGTTCCCCGACATTAAAATTTGAACTTTGAACAGACTAGCATGTCTTGGTTCCATTGTTACTCGACCTGCCTAGGCTCCCTCTTTTCTTCCAGATTCCAAGATGCCTTCCAGGCTCGAACCTGGACATGTGAGCCGCTGGCCAGCCTCAACACAAGATAAGCAAGAAAAATTACAAAATAGAGTGTTTGGAGATAAAGGAACACCAGAACATTTAATAGAGCTAATTCCAGTGTTCAAAAAGATAAAAAGTTTAAAGAAAAAGCCAGATGCTAAATGAAATCAAGGAAGTGGTACCCCTTGAGGCAGGACCCCATCCAGCTAAGTTCCCAAATTGTGAAAAGAAATTAAATGCAAGTTTAAGCTGGGTGTAGGGGTTCACATGTTTGATCCCGGCACTGAGCAAAAGAAGCAGGCAGGTCGATGAGTTTGAGGCCAGCCTGATTCTGGGCAGCCAATCTTGGGCAATGAAGAAAACCTTAGGAAACAGAAAGCTGGTGAAAATCTACATGAAAGAGTGGACCATGTTTCAGCCCCAGTAAAACAACAAAACTTTGGTAGCTTCGAACTCATGGTTCCAGCTTTAGAGTTTGGATACAAGAAAGTGGATATGGGGGCTGGTGAGATGGCTCAGCGGGTAAGAGCACCCGACTGCTCTTCCGAAGGTCCAGAGTTCAAATCCCAGCAACCACATGGTGGCTCACAACCATCCGTAACGAGATCTGGGGCCCTCTTCTGGAGTGTCTGAAGACAGCTACAGTGTACTTACATAAAATAAATAAATAATCTTTAAAAAAAAAAAAAAAAAAGAAAGAAAGTGGATATGTGCTATACCTCTGTTACTAAGGAAAGCTCCTAAGACAAGGCTTATGGTTGAGGAATCTCTGCTTGGAGGTCCAGAGAGGACATTTCATTAAGCTGTGGAGGTAAAAGCATGGGTTGATTTGAAGACCTAACATGCTAGAGGATACCGGCCAAGGAACACTACAGACTAAGGATCGTACAAGCCAAAGACAGAAAAATGTGTGGCAGTCAATGAAAGAGAAAGGAATTGAATATCTGAAAAGAGTTTTGAATATAGACATGGGCAAGTAGAGTTTGGTGTTTTTCCCAGCTGGTTTTCAGTGTTGCTTTGCTACATTATTTCCCTATTCATGCTTGCTTTTCTGACCTTTTTTTTCCCCCTTTTTTTTATTTGATATTTTCTTTATTTACATTTCAAATGTTATCTCCTTTCCTAGTTTCCCCTCCAAAAACCCCCTATCCCTTTCCACCTCCCCCTGCTCACCAATTTAAATGCTAATATATGTTCTGTGTCATTGCATTTGGAAGTATGTGGTCTGCTTTTCTAGCTTGATTTTATAGGGGATTACAGATACGAGATTACCTTAAATTTGAGATGAGAATTCGCACTTTGTACTTTTAAGTAGTGTTGAGATTATGATAGGTTATGGTGACATTTGAAGATGGACGGAAATCAATTTTGCATTGTAATTTTTCTACAAGGCTATGAACGTGATGGCATGAATAAGATTGACCCCCATAAGCTTATTTATTGTAATGCATGGGCATTAGAGAATGTAGCTACTTGATAAGGATTACAGGGTGTGGCCTTGCTGGAATAGGTGTGTGTGGCTTTGTTGGAAGAAGTGTTTCACTTGGTAGGAAGTGGGGTTGTTTGGGAGTTTCACATCTTCAAGACAGGGCCAGTTACTCTCTCTTTGTACTGTCTGATGATCCTGATGAAGAACCATTTACCTCTCCAATACCATGTCTGCCTGCCTGCCACCATGCTTGCCATCCTGGTGATAATGGGCTAAACCTCTGAACTGTAAGCCAGCTCTGGTTATTTATTTATTTATTTTTAAGAAGAATGCCATGCTCATGGTTATCTCTTCACAGCAATAGAATATTGACGAAGATGAGGACTTAGCAATTGGTAGGAATAATGTGTGGTAAAGGTAAATAAATAAGTAGTAAAATAATAAGCACAAACATTAATACATATTAAGAAAAATTAAATGAACTACATTAACTGAAATGACACATGATATCTTAACACACAATATTCAAAGCATACACATGCCTGAAAAACCTTAATTATAATTCAGAATTGAGAATTGGCATTCATGATTATATGGCTTCTGGATTCCCACCAAGATTCATTTACAAGATGACAATTACTAAATGATTGGGGAATTTCTCCAATCTCTGGAGAAAGACTTCCTAGTAGGGGAGTTCAAAATCCAACAGCAGGAGAAATCTCAAGTCTTAGGGGCTTCAGATCAAATGAAGAGAAGTAGGTGACCCCCATTCTTTAGTGCTCTGCATGGCTACCCTATATTATGAAGGGCCTATTGTGCAGAGTGAGACTATTCAATGCAAATTTCATCCTGAAGCAGCCCTTCAGATTCACTACACATATGCTTAATCCTGGAACAATGGGCTGTCTAGATACATGAAATTAATGACAATAAGGATAGCATAAAATGTATACTCTTTCCATGGACCACATCAACTTCATGCAAAGAAAGTAACTGGAGAATGTTGCCTTCATTTTTTTATCTTTCACATAATTAGATTATTAAAGAAACACAGTTCATTTTGTATTACAAAAAATCATTTTTATTTTTTATACACATATATAAAGGTAAAATCAATATAAAATTTCTCTATATTTCTGTTTAAAATATGACTTTGCATTTATATAAGGTTTGGTTACCACAAACCTAATTATTAAGATCTTTAGTAAGTTAATTATCAGTATATACTGTTTGGTTTATTGAACCTTTAGCAATTAATTGAATTGCCAACAACAAACATTCTAAAAAATTGAACTTCTATTAACAATTATATTGTGAGTAAATTCAATTACCATTAACATTTATGTAAACACAGCTTTTCAGCATTTTAAGCCTCTAGGCAAAGATTACATTTAATCGATGACAATAGCAAAGCCTTACTTGGTTAACAGAGGGGGGAAAAGCAACTTTAACAATATTATTTGCATACTATGAAAAATTTTTTCTAAAACTCCCCATAAACAAATTCATGAGTCATTTTTATGCAAGTTTATAGAAAAAAAGAGATGATTTTGTTAAAATTCAAATATGGAGGGTTAGGGATGACATACATAAAGGTATAACAACAATGCACTGAATAGTATTGAACATAGGTCCTTCCTTCTATATGTGTCTACTGACATAAATAGCCATGTAGCTGAAATTTGTAACTAGGATAACTCAAGATATCAGAACCCAAGTGAAAGTCACAGAATAGGATTAGAAGTTCCCACCTAAAACAAGAACCTGATATGGTCTGAAAAGATGACACAGTGGTTAAAATTGCTGTGTTCTATTTCAGGAGCAGAGGTTCAAATCTCTGTATTCATCTGGCAGCTCATAACTTTGTGACTACAGCCACAGTGGATCTCATTCTCTTTTATGGCCTTCTTAACCACTACATGGATCATGGATGTGGTACACCGACATAGATTCAGATAAACATTCATGTAAATAAAAATAAGTAAAATCTGAAAATAAAAAATGATGAAAAAAATTAAAGGAACACAGCCTTCTATCCATCTGTACAGCAAAATATGTGAACAGAAAATTGTATCACACTGTGGCAAAGAGTTGAATGCTATGTGCCCTTCAATATTTGCCCTAAACTGAACTTCAGTATTTCGGTACTAAGAAGTGGAGTCTGCAGGAGGTTAATATAAAATTAGAATTCTACTTCTCTCATAGATTAATAACGCATGAAGTTTTCTGTGGTGGAGAATGAACTGAGAGTACACGAAGTTCACAGTATTATAACATAAAGACTTGCAGTCAGCAAAGACATGTCAGAAGGAAGGGAAATATTCTCCCAGGGAAGAAAGCACCAAGTAAATGCATAATAGTAAGCACTTTCCAATTAATGAATCGACTAAGGCAATAAACAGACTCTTTTCAAAAGAAGAAACACAGTATGGGTTGTGTCACTAGCCAGTGATAGCTCAAAGATGGATTCATGGGACCTTACCTCTCCTTCTTTGAAGGATTAGTTACTGATGGATGAATGTTTTCATTTGTATACCCAGTGTGAAGTACACAGGGTTTAGCTCCATGACTGAGGCATCACAGACTACCATGGTTAAAGTTATCGGGTCATAGCATGGTTCAGATTGTCAGGGAAGTAAGGGAAAAGACAAGATGTGGGGAGAAATACAGAGTAGTACTGAGAGTAAATCATGATTTGTTATATACATGGCTTAAATCGTTGAAGAATTTCATCATTAAAAATAAAATAAAGTAGAGAGTTAATAAATAATTGAATTTTTGTTATCTTCATTAGTCTTCCAAGGGATGCAAATTAAAACCCATTTGACATTGAAAATACCAAGTCAGTAAGGAAAGAAGGAACAGATATGTGCTTCTGTTCTTTGTTTAATATTTTCTACATATATGCATATTTCATTAAAGTATTATCTTAACATTTCAATATTACTATAACCCTTCCGATACTTCTAATCTTATAATGAAGTGGCATAGGTAATAACTTCTATGTTCTCATTTTTATTTTCCATTCTAGATTGTAATCTTCATGAAAGAAGTTGATTGACTTAATGATATCTGTGTTTTGATAGCATAAAATTATTTACTTTATTATTATTTATTATAAAGTACTCAAATAATAAATGAATACTCTCACAATGTCCTGTTTTATAGTTATGGATTTTATTAAAGAGTTTAAAGTTACATAGATTTAATGTACATTTAAAATGACATAAATTTAGCAAACCTTTTTATGTTTCAAAATAAAAATTAAGTAATTTTTTTGCATCTATAATAGAGGTTTTCACTGTGTTCAGGGAAAATGATAGGCTCTCTACATGAAGATTTTCCTCTCTTCTTCTGCTCCTTCAAATTTGATCCCCTGCTCACATTCTTAGTGCTTCAGCAGGCCACCTACAGCAGGTTACCCTCCCCCAATTCCCTGTCTGCAGTGGATCACATAGCTTTTCTTCTGACCTTCCTCTCCTACCTCTCATAACTCTTTCCTAGCCTTCATCACCAGCGGGCATTTCCTCGGAACTTGCAGGCCATTAAAGCCAAGGAAGCTTAATTCCACCATTTCTTCTAAATCCAATCCACAACTCCCTCACAGCTCTGTAGAAGACCACATGCTATCACCTCCTAATCCTCTCTGCCCCATCTCAGGTGGACCCGGAAGATCTGCTCTAATATCCCTGGCTTCTAATCCTGTTATTACAACCCCCAGCAGATATTCCCTGGGGATACATCAGCCAAACTTGCTTTAGAAACAAGTAGTCCAGGAAAGATAGTAGTCAAGGATCAAGTCTTGACTATCACCACCTTCCTCACTTCTAAATATACTCCCTTACTTTCATCCCCAGCTCTGTAGCAGATTACATGTTTTTCTTCATTCTCTGACCCTATACCCAGGGAACTAAGTTACTGTTGAATACTCTGCTTTCCTTTAATCTATAAGGTCTCTTCCATTCTTAAGTGTCAGCCCCCAAGACCTAGAAGCATAATTTACCAAACTCCAATGGTCACACCTAACAAACAGCTACCTCAACCTTTAAGAAAACATAGAGAGCACCAAAAACAAGGATCAACCATCCACCCAGAAACGACAAGACAAGGTTAGTTGATTCTAAGATCTCAAATTAAAATTTTCCCCAACCCAGATGTCTAAATGGTAGTGTAAAAACAAATGAATCACAGCCAGAACCATATGGCTCCAATAAAACACAGCATCCCTACTGAAGCAGGCCTTTAAAATGGCAACTTACCTGGTGCATACAATAAACAACAAAAGGCCACTTAAAAAGGAACGTTTAAAAATGATAAACAAACAAAAAATCCATTAGTAAATAAAAACTATGAAACTATAAACAGTGGAAGGAAATGAATAAAACGCTCCAAGCCGGAAAGTTGAAATAAAATCAATTAAAAACAAAAACAAAAACAAAAAACAAACAAATGAGGGAGATCTGAAAATGAAAAATTAGGAACTCAAACATGAGCCTCAGAGGCAAGTCCCAGTACAAGAACTGGAAAACAAAGTCTGCCTCATTGAGAACACAATAAAAAAATAGATACTGTGATCAAAGAAAATGTTACTGTAAATAGATCTGGGCACTAAACAGCCAGAAAATGTGTTACACTCTAATACAACATTAAATCTACGCATAATAGAAATAAAGGATGGAAAATTAGCCCAGGTCAAAGGCCTATAAGATATTTGAAAATAAAAAACATCCTAGAACAAAATTTACCTTAGCTAAAGCAGGCAATCCCTATGAAGGTACAAGAAGCATACTGAACATCAACTAGAACAGACAAGAAAAGAAATTTCACTTGGCATGTAATAATCAATACACTAAATGTAAAGAACAAAGAAAATATTGAGTATTACAAGTGAAATAAAAAAGACTAAGTAATATATAAAGGTAGGCTAGAAAAAAAAAATGTTGCTTCTAAATGAATACTCTAATAGACAGAAGGCCCTGTGCCATTCTTTGACAGACTTTGAGACTACAAGTGGCAGTTCAGACTGTTCTACCTAACAATAATTATCAATCACAGTAGATACAGGTAAAATGAAGTTCCATGAAAAAACCAAACATAATTATATCTACAAATCCAACCCTAGAGAGAGTACTAGTAGCAAAACTCCAACCTAATGAGGTTAACCACATCCCAGAATAAAAAAATGAATAAATAATCTTGGACCAGAAAAATTAATCCTAGGTGTGATAATCTGGACCCAGAAGGACACATATATTACATATTTGATTATATGCATGTACTAGCAGTTAAATCATGATAACAATCCTATACCCCCTATAACTACCAAAGGTAGTTTATATCCTGGCCTCCAGTACAAGAGTTTATTATTTCCTGAACGTGTGAAGTAGTGGGTTTATGCATGCATCTATATCTGTTTAATGTGCCTTTACCTGGACACTTTTCCTACTGTTTCTTTTGTCCTATGCCAATATACTGATTTATTTTGTTAAATTTACCTTAGTTTACTATTATTTCATAGAAGCTTGTTTGGTTTTTCATGAAAAATAGGAAATTTGTTGGTCCTGACAGGAGGGAAGGTAGAAAAGAACTGAAAGGAGTAGAGGGAAAGAAAACTGTAGTAAACGTATATGAGGTGGGGAAAAAAAGCTACTCTTAATAAAAGGACAAAAAAAGAAATATAGATATTTTAACTGTCAGGCTTATAGCTGTTTCTGTACATAAATGTGACTGTTCCAATGACTACAAACAAGAGTAGGGGAGAAAAACTAAATAGGGAATGTCAGCACAAATATGACTTAGAAATTCCGTTTTATCACTCCATTTTAAAAGCAATAAGGAAACATTTAATGACAAATATAGCATCTTCAATATTTCCCATAAAGATCTGCAAAATATATAAAACAAATACCTTGTTTCTTATGTTTATGTTATGAATCTTAGTATTTGGGTTGCTAGTCCAGTCATCACTGGGCGAGCTCATTATCAACAGCCACTTGTCATGCCTTTCCTGATGTGGATAGAAAGGGTTTTATTGTTGTTGTTGTGTTTGTTTGTTTGTTTGTTTTGTTTTGTTTTTCTCAAACAGTTTATGTATTTAAAAGATAAGGTTATAAATCTTATAACTCTGAAGATTCAATGTCTAAAATTCTGAAGGCCTTGTGTTCCACCTTGAATATAAAAATCAAAATGGAAAGCTTGGCTGCACCTGGTGAGAATATTGAGAGAAGGTTCTGAAATAAAATCTCAAACAATACCAATACTCAATACAAAACTTGGTTCATAGCTTGGTAAGCTGTTACACAGTAGAACCTTTGTAAAGGAAATAAGTAATTAGGGCACTAGCTTTGGAGCAAATAATGTAGCTTTCACCAGAACCTTCTTCCCTTGCTTTCTCTGATTTCTAGCAGTAGTCAGGCGAACAGATTTATCCACAATGGTCTTCTTCTATGATGCTCTACCTACCAAGTGCTCTGAAACAGCACCAAGTAAGATTGTACTGTTCTTCCTTAACTGTGAACCCAAGTAAACCACTTCTTGTTTTGCTAAGGGCTCAAATGTCAACAGTATGAGATAACTAATGCAATGACTCTGTCTGTAGGTCCTAGCAGGTCTCCCTCAACCGTGTTAGGTGCTGTGAGAGGAGGCAGTGTTTCAGAAATTAGAGGAAGACAGTTCTTTCCTTGATTTTATGATTTTCATATCAACTGTTGTTTAGGCCACCAGAACTTTTTGTAGTTAATCTTATGACAAAAAGTCACACAAAATGGGACCTATTCTTGCTTTGAAAATTACATCTGCTTTTTCTAGAAATTATTCACCATTTTCAGTAGTTCTTAGGAATCTGAAGCCTTTAGTAAGAAAAGGCACTTCCAAATATCTTCAAAATCATACTGTTTAGAAATTCAATGTACCAGGCTCAGTGTTGTGCATTCTGCCGTTTATGGAAAATTACCTTCTTCTGATAAAGTAATCTACATCTAGATTTTGTCACGACTGTAAAAACCTCTTCCTCTAAATTTGTTTTACAAGGATGTAGGCAGTTTGGAAGCGATGTTCAACTCCTTTAGACAGAAAAACATCTTTTGAAAAGCACTTTTCTTTTCAAAATGGCCCTGTTGTTCAAAATTTCACAAAATAGATCCAATTGCTGTTTGACAAAATATTCTTTTTGCATTTGTTGGTAGAAAATAGACTTTAGTGTCATAAGTACCAATTATTAAAATGAAATAAGATAATGTCCATCATCAGTAGTAAGCAATTCTTATATTAAAATAGCAATTTGTATAAGTTTAGAAGACAACTGAATTCTTAGAACAAGTTTTAATGAGGAGAACCATAAAGTAGAACTGGCTTTGTATCAAAGAAATGTGTACCATGTAAGCTGTAGCATTTATTTAGTTTGAAATCCCCTGTCAACTTAAGCACCCAAATTGCTTTAGATTTGGACAAGTCAGCACGCACACCTAGGGGCACAATGTGGACTCATGAGGGAAAAAAAAAAAATGCCTGCTGCTCTCTTTCTCCTTTCATGACAATAAAAACCTCTGAATCATTCTCTGAGTTATAACCAGGTGCACAAAGGATCCAAAAGTAATTTCCGTTCTTATTTTTTTGTTTCCAAGACCAAATGTAAGGCTGAGTAAGAAAGTGGCTGACTTCAAAGTTGGCAGTCTTTGATTTGAATAATGTCTCCGTCTCCCTCTGACTTTAACAGTTTAGAATTTAATAAAATTCCCTGTCTTTGTTTATTCATAATAGACACTCAGTAGAGGCAGTTATTGTTCATGGCCCTAGAAAGTGTGTAGACCTTTAGGAAGATTGACATATGGTTTAAAAAGAAGCAGCAGAGAAGTATAAAGGCAATACAGTAACATATTAAAGAGAGTTAGATGAAGCAACTATTATTGTTTTAAGTATGAAATGACATTCCAAAGAGAATCATAAATATCATTAAAGTTTTCTGGTTTCTCTTATTCATGACCTAAATCTACATACAACAAACTCCATAAAGATAACTGTGTTCTGAATAGTGTCTCTGAGGCATGTGTTAGACATGGGACTCAGGTAAACTAAACACAATCTCAGATCACAGTGAGTTAGTTATTACAAGGAAATTAGAAATCATACCCACTCAGAAAATCACTGATGTAAAAGATAATGCTCAATGAATCTGGAGGAAAGGCTGGCATAGTAGTTAACATAGAAGTGTTTGTAGTACAAGGATATTGTGTGTGTGTGTGTGTAAGACAGAAACAAAAAAAATGAATCAAGAGTAAACAGCAGAAGACATGTTGAAGAACTGAATCTTTCTCAGGGATGATGGTGGTGTGTGGGGAACAACAGATCAGGAAAATAAGGAGGCAGAGGGGCTTGGAGAAGTGGAGGAAGCAGAGTCTGTGGTCTCCATGTATTGTTTGAGAGAAGAATAAATAAAAAACAAATAGAAAGCACTGAATTAAACTTACCCTTAACATCCTCTCATTTTCTTTTATGAGACTTTACAATTTGCATTATATGTCTGCAATTATATTTTAATGACTGTATTTCCACTAACACAATACATTTCACTAACTTCTGTCTCTTTTACTCACCATATTGTTCCAAATGAGGTATCACTAAACAATATTGTGTGTGTACAACCACAAAATCTCCCATAACCAGAGCAGTTGGGTTTAAAACTAGTCTTTCTCCTAAAATAAAAATTACCTAGCAGTCTACCATAAGCCACCTGAGATCTCTGATCTTCCAAACCTTCTCTCATTCTGAGGCTGATGGCATGAACTATCACTGGATATAATATTGTGACTATTTGTTCTTCAGTCTCTTAAAGTAGCTTACTATGTGATGATTTTGATAGCCTTTAACAAATATGTATATCTATGTCAATAAATATGTATATATTAATGAGTGTGTATTTGTGTGAATGTTTCTACATATGTGAATATATATATTAAACCTTAATAACAAGTAAGTCTCTGTTTTCTTTAAATATTGATTCAAAACTATAGCTTCATAGAAATGAAGGATATAAGAAGACATATTCAAAACACAAATAAAACAGCAAAAATAAAAAAATTCAAATCTTAAAATCAAAGTACATGTCAGGAACCAGGATTTCTACAGACCAAAGTGTCTTCCCATAGTGATAACATTTATGCATAATATAACACTAATGTCCTTGGTTCCTTCTTAAAGATACTGAATTTGTGTGGTAAGATTATGACAAATGTCACACATTATTAAAAAATATGAAACATGGGTTAGAATAAACTGAAAATATTTTAGTTTTAAAAGTCTCAAGTGCTTGTAAAATATGCTAATTGATCATCTGTCCACTGTGAGAATTTATTCCTCAGACCACAGGGTGGCTACCAAATTTTCCCTTAATTCCAGGGAAGCCCAATTCTTCAGTGTGGTATCACATTATGCAGAGCAATTTTTTTGGAATATATCTTCTTCTTGCTTGATGCATGCGAAGAACATCCTATGCTGCATTTTGGATGGGGAATAGATATAGGAGACATAAGCTACTTATATTTTAATCACTTTCCGATAGAACTCTCTTTGTTTTCAGTCATGTTCCCCATCTGTGCCCTTCCAAAAAGCTTACTTGATTGTTTTGCATTCTCGTTATCAAAATGATACAGGGCTTTTAAGTGTATACGGATTTTTAAAGCCAAGTTGTGTAAAATAAGAACCTAGGTTTGCAGGCACTCATAGTCACCAAAGTCACTGTTTCCTCAATGTGAAACAGTGACACCAAGTCCCCCAACGACCCCCCTTTTTTTAACCAGTGATAATGATTAGTGCTGTGGATAATTCTCAGAGTAAACATTGAAAAACTATGAGGAATCATTCGCAACAGAGTGGGTGTGGTCTCCAAATGGAACCATTGAACTTTCTTTTTCCTTTCTAGTTTTACAGGATTACGACAGAATTGGACAAAAGCTGAAGTGATTTGGATGAGACAGACTAATTCTATGAGATAACATGGGTCAAGTCAGTGACATGCACATATGTTCAGTGCCAAACTACAAAGATCATAATGTTCTGTTCACATGATGTCTACTAAGATAGGGGTCCTTGGATGTCCTCTGGAACCCATCACTGATGTAATCACTGGCATGCATTGCTACATTTTGCCTCACAGGTCTTTTAGGTGTTATTAATTATACTAAGCTCATTGGTCTCACAGTTACTGTAGAACTGGAGTTGTAATATATTAAGGCTTTATTATGGAAAATTATGGGGCTTCTTTTCTAACATAAGAGGCTCTTTTAGAAACTATTCTAATTTAGTTTGCTACAATTATTTTAATTAAGAGCAAACATCAATGAAAGAGCAACAGTGCCATTTCGTTTTCCTTTTAAGGGTTCTTGGAAACTAACTGTATGGCCTGTCCTTCCTCTTACTGTCAACATTGCCATCATTTGAAGTGTCTTTGCTTCTAAACATCAGTGTCCTCAGCCTCACCACTTTAACCTCAACATTCACTTAGTTTGTATCTATATCTTGATTTTATTTTAAAATTATATTTGCTTTTAGATAATTCTGCATACATAATGCACATGATCCACACTCAATTCGCTTACTGTCCTGCAAATAGCCTTCCCCATATATCTTTCTATCACCCACTTTCATGATTGTGTCTTTCTTTTGTGATTTCATGAGATTAACCTGTGTTTGATACAGGACTAACATTGACTTGCCTCTACAAGGTCTGAGCAATAGAAAATATTTTACAGATTAAAAGGCATAGCCCCCGTGAATCCCTCCCTGGTTCTTCACTCATTATGTACAAGGCTGTTCTTGTTTGGTCTAAGTGTAGGTAGCTAAAGCTAACTACAATGTTCGTATTAACTCCAGAAGAACAGAATTTCACAGAGTTTTACTCTTTTAGCTCATCACATGCTTCTTGATCATGTCTTCACATTAATCCTTGTACCTTTCATTTATTCGATTATAAAAATGATTTGCTCATGACTGGATCCTCAATATTTGCTTCTTCTCTGAACTTTAGGTGAACTTGGACCTTTGCATTAATTATCCTAACCTATAGGAAAAGGCTTAATACCTCATAATGATGTATGAACTAATTGCATGTGTATTCTCTTCTACTTTCCACAGAAAGATAGATACTAGAAAAAAGGAAGTTCATTCATATGGCACAGTTTTATAGTTACCTAAAATCTGTACCACATCATAACTTCAGGAACTACCTTGAGTCAATGGCAATATCCACACTTGTGCCATCATAACACTTAATGAACATTGTGCTACTCTTCTTACAAATTCATTCATTATTTTCTCTTGAGCCATTTTAAAATATTTACTGACTTTATAACCACTACATGTTTCCTGTTACCATTATAATTTGATTTCTAGCTTTTCATTAAATGGTATTTAAGTTTTAGTAGCACAGAACATTCCTTATTTCTTTTCAGTCTGTTATTAAATGTAGAATTGAAAGAGGAGCAAGTGACATAATAAGTCTACATGAAATACTTTGGCTAAATTTAAATTTAAATTATTGAATATATCTCCAACTAAATATATGTAGATTGACAATATTTTTCTGTGTTTACCTATATTTATAGCTTGAATTGATCATCTTTGAATCTTTCCAGTCTGGTGAAGTTTAAACTTAAATATAAACTTCTTTAACTACAACATCAGAGTCATTCATATGTCTTTTATCTTACTTGATTTGTAAGTCTCCAAAAATCCAATCGACTCACATTTGTATTTTACTTTCTGAAAATGGAATATTCTGAACAGCAGTAAGAGATAAACTAGGAAATGAAATTCAGTTTTTGGTCCTTACTGTTCTTAGCAGTACAGTAATTTCACATAGCTCTACCATAAAATTTGAAAGCATTATGATGACAAACAAGGCCACTTTTCATTGAATCTGTCTCTACATATACAGCCTCATTCCAGTATCCCTACTTATAGTCTAATTCAAGGCTATTACCAATCCAACTTTCTAATTCCTTCCTTTTATTATAGATAGATAGTATGTTTAATATATATAGAAGAAACCTGTACATATATTTTAATATATACATATATTGAATCTCCCATTTCACCTTTAGAAACATTGTAACACGTGCATTTATTTTTTTTAAATAATACACTGCTCCATTCCGTCTGTTAAAGCAAGTTCATTTACTCATTAGCTGTGCTTTGTTTCCTTCTTGCAGTTTTACATTACTTGATAAGAATAAGTTAATTTGTGTTCATCAACTGCTTTATAGTGAGAAATATATCCAGTGAATTTTGCTCCATAGAAATTTACAAAGTTATGAGTAAATTATTTAATCAATTAATAATTGAGTAGAATAACAAATATTTAATTAACAAATGAAAGTTGGCAAATTATAGACAAATCAGAAATAAAGCAAAAAATGAATCACATGGAAAGAATAAAAATAATACTTATAAATGTAATAGAAAATATTCAAAATATAAACACCAGAACAATGAAAACGAGTTTAGTGAAACAGTAAAGGATAGTTTATACTTTTGACTTTCTATTATGAAAAAAAAAAAAAAAAGGTGATTCCATTATTCTGTGATTAACAGCACACTTTACAAGCAGAAGGTCAAGTTAATTGCTTTAGATAGTTGAGTTATGAGAAGTTTGGTCCCAGATTAGTGTTAAGTGGGTTTTTTAAAAAAGATTTATTTATTTATTATATGTAAGTACACTGTAGGTGTCTTCAGACATCCCAGAAAAGGGCATCAGATTTCATTACTAATGGTTGTGAGCCACCATGTGGTTGCTGGGATCTGAACTCAGGATCTTTGGAAGAGTAGTCATTGCTCTTAACCTCTGAGCCATCACTCCAGCCCCCATGTTAAGTGTATTTTCTGATAGAAATAATCTAGTGATAGTCTTCATATCTTACTAGTAGATGGTATATCTCTAAGAAGTCTCTGATTCCCTATTATTTTCTTCCATGGTCATCAAGAATCCTTTTGGTCAATAATTAATTTTGCAATATGGTTTAAATACCAAGAGTTGAGTTTCCTTAGCTGGAAAATGTGATCACTTGAGTAGACTTGTAGAGATTATAAGATAGAAAATTTTGTAATTTTGTGCAGTATTCAATATAGAAATTGAGATTTAATTCATTTAAAATATGTTCAGAAATTAAGTTCAATTTGTGACAAAAAGTAAATTAGAAGAAAATTTCTATGGATCATAACAGAGTGGTGTAGATAAAATAAATGTAGACTGTAGAGTGTAGCTATCAATAATTTAAAGAAGGAATTTATTAATGTTCAGGAAAAATATTGGATTAGGAGGTACAAAACTATCATCATCTTCATGTCCCAAATATATTTAGTAAGATAAATAAATGAAAGAAACCTTTAATCATAGTTAAGAATCCTCGTGTTTATAGGTAAGGAGAGAATACAAGTTATATAATAGATATATGTATATATATGATAAAGAAGCCTCAACATTACAACCATATGTTTGTCTTCCATACTCATGAATGTGGGACACAACATCCATGTCAAGCAGTTTGCAATGACCTGTAACACCAGATCCAGGTCTTCACACATATTCTCTGGTAGCCTTGGGCATGACAATCTTTCACACACCCCTCCCCTCCCTCCCCTCCCCTCCCCTCCCCTCCCCTCCCCTTCCCTCTCTCTCTCTGTCTCTCTCTGTCTCTCTGTCTCTGTCTCTCTCTCTCTCTCTCTTTCTCCCTCTCTCTCTTCTCTCTCTCTCTCCCTGCTTCTCTCTCTCTCTCTCTCTCTGTATTTCTGTCAGTGTCTCTATGTCTCTATCTCGCTCTTGCCATTCATCACTCCTCTTACCTGCTCATCCTCCTTTCATTTGCTCTCTCTCACACACACACTTTTTGTTTAATACATAAGCTTGATTTACTACCATATTACAAGTGGTTAAATCTTAGATATTTAATCAATTTAATAAGAAATGATTGATGAGAAGTACATAATAGATATTGTAAATTTTGTAATGAAGTAATTTATTTAAAGTCTGAATTGCTAGAATTTACATGGTATTTACACAGTAAGATCATATTGACTGAGGCTATTACACTGAGTTCAACTAGGATTAATATGAAAGGCAGAGATGTAGTACTGTGTTATGTGTGCATGTGTAGGTGCACATGCACAGATACACACACACACACACACACACACACACACACACATGCCCACACACTAAAAAAAAAGTAAATTGATATTAAAAACTCAGACTGTAATGTCACTGTCATAGCTATGGTCTCATAGCATATCTACAAATGTTATAAAAATATGTATTTTTCCAAAATTTGGTTTAATTGTATTGGTTTTGTTTTCGTCTTTTTTCATTGTCGACTATATTTTTTATTCTTTAGTTTGTATAGTTATTTCTGTCTGAATGTTAGACATAAGAAGCCCTTTCTTTTTATTAACTAATTTTTTTACACTCCAGAATTTATTCCCCCTCCTTCGTCCACCCTCTGAATGATCCACACCCCATACTTCCTCCCAACCCCCATGTCTCCAAGAGGATGTCCCCACTCCCTTCCCCCATCCCACCTGACCTCTAAACATCCTGGGGACTCCTCTTGAAGGTTAGGTGCATCATCTCTGAATGAACACAGACCCAACAGTCATCTGCTGTATATATGTTGGGCACCTCATATCAGCTGGTATATGCTGCCTGTTTGGTGGTCCAGTATTTGAGAGACCTCCAGGGTCTGCTGGTACTCCTACAGGGTCACCTTCCTCCTCAGCCTCCTTTAGCCTTTCCCCAAATCAATCATTGGGGTCATAAGCCTCCATCCATTGGTTGGGTGCAGAGTGTCTGACACTTTCAACTGTTCCTTGGGTCTTCTGAAGTTCAGTCATGCTAGATCCCTTTTTGTTAGCACTCCATAGCCTGAATAATAGTGTCAGGCCTTGGGGCCTCCCCTTGTGATGGAACCCACTTTGGGCCTGTCGCTGGACCTTATTTTTCTCAGGATTCTCTCCATTTCCATCCTTGAAGTTATTTAAGACGGGAACAATTATGGGTGAGAGTTTTGACTGTTGGATGGCAAACCTCTCCCTCATTTGATAGCCTGTGTTCCTACTGGAGGTGGGCTTTACAAGTTCCCTCTCCCTACTGTCAGACATTTCATCTAAGGCTCCTCTCTTTGATTTCTGAAAGTCTCTTTCATTCCAGATCTCTGGTGCATTCTGGAGGGTTCCCTCAACCTCCTACCTCCAGAGGTTGCCTGTTTCCATTATTTCTGCTGACCCTCAAAGCTTCAGTCCTTTTCCCTCACAAAATACCAGATCATGTTTCCCTTTTTCCCACCACAACTCCAGTCCACTTTCCCTCCCAGGTCCCTCCCTCCCAACTTGTGGTTGCTTTCTTCTCCCTTCCAAGTGGGACTGAGGCATCTTCACTTGGGCACTTCAGCTTTTTGACCATTGTGAGTTCTGTGTTGTGAGTTTTGTGGTCTGTATCTTGGGTATTTAGCATTTTTTTTCTAATATCCACTTATTAGTGAGTACATACCATGTATGCCCTTCTGGGTCTGAGTTACCTCACTCATGATGATATTTTCATATTTCATCCATTTGCCTACAAAACTCAGGATGTCCTCATTCTTAATAGCTGAGTAGTACTCCATTGTGTAAAATTAACCACATATTCTGTATCCATTCTTCTGTCGTGGGACATCTGGGTTGTTTCCAGCTTCTTACTATTACAAAGAAGGCAACTATGAACATAGTAAAACATGTGCCTTTGTGGCATGATGGGTCATCTTTTGGGTATATTCCCAAGAGTGGTATTGCTGGATCTTCAGGTAGTTCTGGCTCTAATTTTCTGAAGAACCTCTAGATTGACTGTTGTTGTACTAATGCAGTTACCTCTAAATTACTCTGTACAACATTGTGCTCAGGGAATTGAGAAAAACAGTATATAGATTTTGAGCTAAGGTTTATTGTTGTTTCAGAGCAGAGAAAAAAAGAAAGAAAGAAAGAAAGAAAGAAAGAAAGAAAGAGAGAGAGAGAGAGAGAGAGAGAGAGAAAGAAAGAAAGAAAGAAAGAAAGAAAGAAAGAAAGAAAGAAAGAAAGAAAGAAAGAAAGAAAGAAAAGAGCTTACACTCAGATTCCAGGATGACAAAAGCTTTACAAACTGATTTATTTGAATGATGTTTAAGAGATAGCAACAAAAATGATGATTATATAGGAAAAATTATGTAGTGACCAAGAAACTTGGAGTAAAACTATATAAAGTATTTGGACAATCAAAGTCATTTAGCCTGAGCTGAGGATCTTAGCTAAACAAATGTTAGAGAAGAGATGGATAACAAGGATAGTAAAGTATAAAAAATATGTGAAGAACAGTTTGAATTTTCATTTTTAACTACATTCTTAATAGATATTAATATGTATTTTTATAATTTTTATTCATATAATGTTGAGGCCAGCCAGCAGCTCACATTTCCGGGTTCAAGCCTGGAAGGCATCTTGGATTCTGGAAGAAAAGAGGGATCCTAGGAAGGTCGAGAAACAATGGAACCAAGACATGCTAATCTGTTCAAAGTTCAAATTTTAATGTCAGGGAACACGCCTTATAAAAGAGGGGGGGGGGGAGTCCATTCCTGCCAGTTCATCGTTGGAGCCTGGCACCAGCTGCAGGTGATGATGTGCAGAATAGGGCATAGTTTCCAGAATAGCTCTGAGGCCTCTCAGCAGGTAGCAGTATCTTGAAGAGGAACAGTGGCAGTGGCAGAAAAATAGAGAGAGATCTAGAGAGGAAGGCTCCACCGTAGATAATCTTCTTAGTGGCAGCAAGGTCAGGTTCTGGCTTAGTCTGTTTCAGGCTTATTGGAGGCTACATTTCTTCCCTGTTATTAATATTAATAAAAAGTTGGACTGAGGCATAAAATTTATTTATGCTCCATAGTCCTGCCTGGGAATTATGGTGGCTGGCGACCGTGCCAGTCTTAGGATTTCAAGTGCTCTCGAATCATCCAATTCCATCATTGGAAGTTACATGCAGCGATTTTATGTTATAATTCACCCAAACATGGCTCTATGGTGTAATATCAATAACATGTCTTTTGGCATGTACCCCTGTCTTAGGTTGGTATGATCCAGGATTTGGTTGCCCGTCATTGGCTAACCGGCCCTCATAACACACCTTATTCCCAATTCAGACCAAAGCCACAATATGTACTAGAATTCTTGATGAAAATTAATAACTGCTACCTGCGTGCTGTTGGAGGCAGGGATGCACACCTGCTGCAGTTGGCCTGAAGGGCGTTGACTGACCTGCTTGAAAACAAAGTTGATACAGTGAAAGGCACAGTCCAAAAGCTTCTTTTGGTGAAGTCCAGGTACTCCATTCAATTGCACATTAGCAATGATCAGGATAGACTTAGAGCTCTGGGTGTGGGAGAGGTGACTTTGAGAATTGCAGAAAGGCTTACAGCTTCCCTGGGAGTGGAGGCTGTGCTTTAATTTAACTTTTTGGCTAAAGAGGATTTTTAGCCATAATCAAGGTTAGAGTCATACTTACTAGAAGATTCAGGATCTGTGTCCAGTTGATGAACTAATGTCTCAGACAGTCATTGCGCTCCATGTTCTTTTTGAGAAAAAACACAGACTGAGCCACTTCCCCAGATTAGGACCAGGTCTGGACCCTTCCATTCATTAGTTAATGGGTCCCACCACTTTACAATGGCATAAGAACTAGAAGTAACTGAATGCCAGTGGTGATCCACTGCAGACTGACCTTTAACATCAGTTTGCAAAAATTTAGAACAATTAAAGCAAAAGCAAGATGTGCCTTTGGTGACCTTGGGGGATATAACTGCCCCTGTTTTGTTTTTAAAAGCCAATTTTTTAGATTGCAATGAGCATGTTCAACTATTCCTTGTCCCATGGAGTTATAAGGAATTCCAGTTTTATGTTTGATGCCAAATTCTTTACAAAATGAAAAATTTTTGCTAGAATAGGATGGTCCGTTATCTGTCTTAATAAGTTTAGGCAATCCCATGGCATTAAAGGCTTGTAGGCAATGATCAATTACATTTTTGGAGTCTTCTCCAGTATGCAGAGAGACAAAAAGAAATCTTGAACAAGTATCAATACAAGCATGTATATATTTTAATTTTCCAAATTCTGCGTAATGAGTTACACCCATTTGCCAAATATGATTAGGCATGTGGCACTGGAGATAATGTTATACATTTAGGACATCGTTATACAATCATTCTTGCCTGCTCCTTAGTGATCTTAAGTCAGAGCCTTAAGGTATGGCTAGAGAGATGAAAATTTTCATGATCACGTTTGGCCAAAGCAACAGGCTCTGAAATTAGGGCTTCTCCTATTACAACTCTGTTGATTCAATCATTGCCTTCAGCTAAAGGTCCAGGAAGACGAGAATGAGCTCATGTGTGGCTAATATAGAACGGGTGTTTTCGGTCAAGAATGATATTTTGCAATTGTGAAAACAGGGATCCTTCTGGCATATTAAAGTTAAAAGTACCACAGGTCTCCAATAAGGGTACCGACTGTGCAACATATAAACTATCAGTAAAAATATTAAAAGCCTCATGCACAGACTGAAAGACATTCAGTACTGCTGTTAATTCTGCTAATTGAGCTGAGAGGCCAGGAGTCTTTATGGTTACCTGTTGATTATTAATAAGAAATCCAGCTCGCCCTTTAGAGGAGCCATCAGTAAAAATCAATAGAGCATTATATAAAGGATGTAAGGAAGTCATTTTAGGCAATATCACCAAATGTACATTTAAAATTTTTATCAACCTATCTTGAGGGTAGTCACTATCTATAGTTCCGTTAAACCCTATTTGAGCAATCAACCAATCTGTACTATGCTGGTTCAGCCAAGTGTCTTGACTTACGTTATAAGGCTGAACAATAATATCTGGCTTTTTGCCAAAATAAGTTAGTGCCTGCTTCCTTCCAATGATAATCATCTGAGCTACTGTTTCATAATATGGCAAGTTATTGTGTTTAGGAGAAATCCTCGAATGTATCTACATTAGAGGAGACTTTTGTCATAACAATCCTGTAGGCACATGAATCGTATTGAAAATTAACAGGTGTAACGGCAAAGAGTAATCTATATAAATGACAAATTGCTCTTTGCCTTTTCTACTTGTTGTAAGGCCAGCAATCTTTCTGAGGTTAGGGATCTAGGGGAGGTAGGATCAGAACTCCCTTTAAGAATATCAAATAAAGGTTTCAACTCCCCTGTAGTGAGCTTTAAATAGGGGCGAAGCCAATTAATATCTAACAATTTTTTAAAATTATTTAAAGTCCTTAAGTTGTCTCTGCGAATAACTATCTTCTGGGGAAAAACAGCTTGATCAGTTAGTCTAAAGCCCAAATAATTATAAGGATCCCGAGTTTGCATCTTTTCAGGAGCTATCTGTAATAGTTTTTCAGCTAAAGCTTTTTGTAAATCTCTATAACACAAAAGCAAATCCTGGAGGTCTTTTCCAGGCAACCCAGGACAATTTCTTAACTGTCCAAAAACAGTCATTTTAAAGGAAGAGTATTTTTTCTTATGAGTAGCATAAGCAATTGCAAGCTTGAGAATTAATAGCATTTGAGGGATGAACAATTTTAAGCAATTGTAAGCTCTGATATATATATATTAATAAAGATACAAACTAAGCTTGATTATTCAACATTTTAAAACACCATTTACAGCACACAAATTAACTATTTGTTTTGAAGCAGGGGGAAGTTCAAAAGAATCACGTGTTATCCAATTCACATCTACTTACTTCTCATAGAGGGGATGCATGCATGTATGATTTTATAGAATATATAGAAGCATGCATAAAACAATTTTTAAACTTATCTTTGGGATAATGATTGTCAATTTCATTTAAAATGATGATATGCAATAGATCAAATATTCTGTAATAACCAAATTAATTGCTTTTTTGAACAAGGAACAGACACTTAGTCAGGTTTTTAAGACACCATTTTTGTTATAGTTATTCTAAAATATATGAATTTATCTTACAGTTCTTTGTTAGGATGCTGAAACTTTACTTTGAGGTGAGGAAGGATGATTTTACAACAATGTTTTCTCTAGCCAAGGAATTGTTGTGGGCACATTTAATAACTGATAACTAAAATAGGCAGCTAAAATTTAATTACCATTGATTATAATTGATAACAACTATAAAAGCTTTCTTTAATTTTTGCAAGTTAATTTGGGTTCTTTGCTAATTAATTTGTGTCTCACTTACTAGCACCTGACAAAGGCTTAAGTTCTCCTGTGGTGAGTTTAAGGTGAGGTCTTAGCCAATTAACATCTCTTGGAAGCTTTTGAAAATAAAAATTTGAAGCAAATCAATTTTTCCTTCTTAGATTTTCTGGACCACGATTTTCTAGTATAACAAAAAACCTAAGTATTAAAAGATATTCCCTCTGAATCTTAAGGAATCTTTCCTGAAAGCAGGGAGTGGTGAGATCACGGGAAGTTCCCCAGTCAAGTTTTGTGAAACAAAGGGGATTTCCCTCCAGCTTCCCTGAGGCTGCTCTGAACTTGCATTAACTTGAACATAAGAAAAAATTTTCCAACTCAAGCATCATGGCTCTCCTGTAATGAGGACAGGTTTTAGAACTACTAAGTTTCTTTGTAATATTGGATTGTAACTACAAACTTGGGAAAGCAAAACTCAATTTCAAAACAATTTATCACTTTAAGAATCAACATAAAAACTTCACTACTACGTTGCGAGATTTGGCAATTTATATCTATGAATGCATGACCATGCATTCATATGAATGCATGACCATGTAAGCTTTAATGCTTCATTAAAGAGGCATTGCTTTAAATCTTATCTTAATCCTACTTTCTAGGATAAGAATCACATTAATTATTATCTCAGCTAAAAGTATCTTGGGAGGCCCAGTTTTTTGGCCTGCTATGCCACGTGTTTGAAAAGACTCCCTGAGTTGCCAATTTAAGGCTAACCCTCTGTTACCAATGTAACAATTATTTAATCCTAACCAATAACTTATGA
The DNA here is from genome assembly GCF_978045245.1 of Mus caroli. NCBI lineage: Eukaryota > Metazoa > Chordata > Mammalia > Rodentia > Muridae > Mus > Mus caroli. The sequence goes on along the minus strand of NW_028227267.1, from coordinate 85,568,186 downwards.
GATGATTGGGAAGACACACAGAGCACATTACCAGTAAAAAACCAAATGAAGCAGCTACACCAGCACTTTTCTAAATTTTCACATAGCTCTAAACACATACACAAAACACACAAAGCAGAAACCAACAGCTCCAGACACATGCAACCCTTACTCGTCCTCCAGGAGCAGACAAAAGAATTAGAAGGATAAGCTTCCATTTCATAAACAAAACTTGGTCCCTCTGACTGATCTCCGGAGATCACCAGGCGTCCCTGGCTCTCCCCTCTCCCCAGGCTGTCCCCTGGTGAGGTGAAGGTCTTCCTAGCACATCTGCTGACCACAAATACCAAGCACCAGGGGGGTTTTCAGAAAACCCCATCATCTATAAACACCAGAGAATCCAAACTCAAGCGGATCTAAACTCAGACTGTGCCATGTTTCAGAGGCACAGAACGAAACACAGACAAAAAACCAACACAGTGAGCACATGTTCCTTTCTGGAACCATAAGACAGACACTCAGAATGAACGCACACACTCAAGAGGGGATTCCCCGATTTTCTCTCTGTCCCTGGGAGAGTTTCAAAATCCACTTTCCTCCCACCTGATGCAATTTCCAACTGCGGCCACCTGCCTGATTATTAAATCCGTTTTATTAAACCCTAATATTTCTCATGCCTAAAAAAGAAGCTTCTGGAAGCTGCGGCCAACTGCCTGCCTGTTGAGTTCCTAGTTCCCGATAGCTCACTGCTGAACCTAAGTGAATCCAGCGCGGGTTTAGCACTGATCCAGCTTAGCCTGTACCAACCTTCTCAGTTACGAATTTTAATTCTTTTCTTCTTCCATGGAGCTCCAAACCAGCAGTGCTTCTTCCAAATATCCTCTGCCTTTCTCAGGTCCCACGTTGGTTGGCCAGCGGCTCACATGTCTGGATTCAAGCCTGGAAGGCATCTTGGAATCTGGAAGAGGGAGCCTAGGCAGATCGAGAAATAATGGAACGAAGACATGGTAGTCTGTTCAAAGTTCAAATTTTAATGTCAGAGAACACGCCTTATAAAAGAGGGGGGTAGGGGAGTCCATTCCGGACAGTTCATCCTTGGAGCCTGGAACCAGCTGCAGGTGATGATGTGCAGAATAGGGCATAGTTTCCAGAATAGCTCTGGGGCCTCTCAGCAGGTAGCAGTATCTTGAAGAGGAACAGTGGCAGTGGCAGAACAATAGAGATCTAGAGAGGAAGGCTCCACCCTAGATAATTTCTTAGTGGCAGCAAAGTCAGGTTCTGGCTTAGCCTGCTTCAGGCTTATGGAAGGCTACAATATAATATGTGTGTGTGTGTGTGTGTGTGTGTGTTCTCTCTCTCTCTCTCTCTCTCTCTCTCTCTCTCTCTCTCTCACACACACACACACACACACATATACCTATATATTTACATATGTCTATATGAAGATGGCTTCCAAAGACTCATAAGGAGTGGCATTACTGGGGCTCTGGCTTGTTGGAATATGTGTGGCTCTATTTTGTCGTTTTCTGTTTTGTTTGTTTATATTTATCTAAATTTATTATTGTTTTGATGCCTGCTTGCATCATAATTAAAGACACAGAGAAAGGGAGTAGATTTGTTTGGATGGGCAAGTAGGAAAGTAGGACAAACCTTGGAGGCCTTGGAGAAGGAGAAACCATAATAAAAATGTATTGTATTAAAAATCTATTTTCTATCATAAAGACAATAACTGCTATCGTTAAGTGTACTTGATTTTTATCTGTCTGACAGCTTTATTGTCTAACTCTTAACTCTGCAAATAAAATGTAAAACCCTGGAAAAGCACATTTTATAAGTCCTTCTTTACAATACACACATTCTCAATCTCATTTGGTCTGTGCTTTCTTGGTTCACAAGTCATGACACTGATACCTTACATAATTTATATTTTTGACTAAAATAAGTTTCTGATTAATCACATTGAAAATGTTTTGTACTTGACCACTCAAGGAAATCCATTAAGGATATTTCTGTTATATAAATTTCATTTTACTATTAACATATTTGTGGGCAATTTTAGAGTACTGAAGATATGATGAGTACATATATATGTTGCTGGGAAGATATGATAACACGAAGGCCTCTAAGGTTATGAAGAGAAAACCATCTTAGGAGAAGCTGCTAAGAAATTGCTTTGGAAATGTTGTAGTCCTGTAAAGAAATTGCTCCTTAATAGATAGGACTAAAACAAAGAATAAAAAAGAAATGGGTGACCTTTCTGATCCTCCTACATACACACTTTCATCTCCTATTAGTAACTTGCACTCTCTATAAACATCAGAAGAAGCCAGATTGCAATGGATCTGGTGACCTATCCCATAAAACTCAGCTTCTAGTATCTCCAGCCAGGTACACAGAGAGATGGATAATTTAGAGCAATCAAAACAAGCAGCTCAGAGTTTTCATTTTTATGTGCAAATTCCAAAAAGAAACAACAAACTATGTAAATTATTCCCCATTATATTCAATTTCTAAGAATAATATAGCTAAAATAAAATGAAGAACACTCCCAATTATTACTTTGTGATAAATAAAGTCTTAATCAAAACTTGTCTGCATTTTTTATCTGTCAATAATTATTTGAGGCACGATGACACTCAATGTCCATGACTATTATATAGATATCTTCTCAGATGTCTTCTCCTTTAGCATCTCATTTGATCGGACTTGTATTTCTTTATTTAAAACAAATGATAGTTTTCTTGACAGATGATAAAAATAAATATTTCATTTCCCATCACATTAAAATGAGTAAAAACTGTTTATACTGCCAGTTTATGACTCTTTCTACACCAAGTTCTACACTCAGTTTTCCTTTTGACTTCAGAGAAGTGACTATTGATATGTTCTATAAATGTATTGTTTTATGATTATATTTCTTGAATGTCAATCATGCAAGTTAATATGGTGTAGAGGCCTGTGTAGTGCATAGAGACACAAGTGGTAGTGCATTAAGGAAAGTGCATCAGTCTGAGATGTATTGGCATCCCAGCAAATATTAATATCTTCTCTGTAGCAAATGAACTTAAATGTGTTTTTATTGTATGTCTCAAGCATCTTAGTGCAGTGCACCAGTTTTCACATAACAGAATGCTCCAAAGGCAAGGAAGAAAAATGTGAACATTGAGAGCATAAATACATAGCCTTCTTCTTGAAGGCGGAACAAACAACAAAGAATATTTTGGACATTTAATGAATCAAGTCTTAATACTTCTTTTTTTGCACATTTTTGTTAGATATTTTCTTTATATAGATTCCAAATTTCAAATGCTATCCCGAAAGTTCCCTATACCCTCCCCCTGCCCTGCTCCCCTACCTACCCACTCCCGCTTCTTGGCCCTGGCATTCCCCTGTACTGGGGCATATAAAGTTTGCAATACCAAGAGGCCTCTCTTCCCAGTGATGAGCGACTAGGCCATCTTCTGCTACATATGCAGCTAGAGACATGAGCTCTGGGGGTACTGGTTAGTTCATATTGTTGATCCACCTATAGGGTTGCAGACCCCTTCATCTCCTTGGGTGCTTTCTCTAGCTCCTCTATTGAGGGACCTGTGTTCTGTCTTATAGGTGATTGTAAGCACCCACTTCTGTATTTGCCAGGTACTGGCATAGCCTCATACGAGACAGATATGAGCATATAGGAATGGTTGATCCTAAAACATTTCAGAATCTCCTCGATGAAGATAGAAATACTGTCAGTGAATTACATCTTCTACAATTTGTATTATTTTTTTGTTGAGCTATTATTTCTTATACTATAACCTCAATTTATGATAGCTTTCCTTCAAATTGTGCTACTATTAGAATATTCCCATGATATATCATAAATATTTCACTTGAATTATTTTCTTAAAATATTTTTATCACACAATACTAATTTGATATTGTTATATCCAATCTATATTTTGAAAGTTTACTTTGCATTAAAATGGAGGATATTCAGTATAGAAAGTATGCTTTTCATAGGAAATTTCATAAAATTTATTTTATTTAAGAACTACTGAATATTTCTTTATCCTACTAGTATGTAATACAATTGGCAAATATTGGTATGACAAATAATGGTGGCAAAAAGATCAAATATACAAAAATCCCTAGTTTTACTATCCAAGACTGCTCCCCTCCCCAAACAAAAAGCAATCAAATAAACAAATAATTAAAACCAGCACTTTGTTCCCTAGAAGCATGGTGTTAGGAAGGAATCCAGTTTTGGATCTGGGCAGTGAATACTAGCATGCCTCTGATTTGCTTTGAAGAAAAGAAAGAAAAATATTTTAAAATGTGGCACTTTGTGACAAAATGGCCACAAATTATTACTGCTTGACATCATGAAGGGACTAAAACTTTTTAATTGATGTTGTGTATGGAGATAACTATCATTTAGAAAGAAATCATAGAGCCTACCAATAGCTTATAGCTTATGACAAACAACATTTAAAAATAGCAATTAAAAACAGGAAATAATGTTTTTAAGAAGTCTCTGCTTCAGTGGCTGCCAAATGGAATTATGAATAAATGGTCTCTGAGCTAAGTTCCAGTCCATGGCAATAGTTGAAACTGACATTACCAAGAGGCTGACTGTCAAAACTCTTTTCTCAAATTTTAGAACCTTACAACTGTAGTTTCCTGTTCTACCCTACAGTTAGAAGGAAATGCTGCACATAATATTGGAATGTGTCAGGTTCTAATTTTAACTTGATGTTAATTTTCTAAAAAGACTATGATGCCTATGGCCATCACAGGTCCCTGAATTTATATGGATTCCTTTATCAATAGCTTCAAAACCAAGCTGGTACCTCTTTACTGGTAACCTTCCTCACTGAAATGTAGAGCTTATAGGAAATGTGTGTGTGGTTTTTGTTTGTTTGTTTGTTTGTTTTTATTTTTTGTTTTTTTTAAACTATAGGACATATAACTGTCCAGTTTCCCAATGAGAACTTTATGTGCATTGGCTCCATTATAACAAGTAAACTTCGAAATCTGTAGTCAAAACTCATTAGCAGAGAATCATTGGAAAATACAACATCCTGAGTAAATCCTTAATCACCTTTCAAACATTTCTGTTGTGGATAGACCTGGTGCTATTTGTAGGTTGATGCTAATTCTGCTCTCCTGAGAGGGATTTCGGGCAAGAAGTAAGTCATACTCAGGTGACTTCTTATGAACCAATCCCCTAATGAATAAAGGAGCCAATCACTGGGAGAGTAGGAGGGATTTCTGGGTTGGACTGAGGAAGAGAGGAGGCAGGACAGCGTTAGATCTTTTTGGACAGGGATGGCATGAGGACAAGATGTAGCTACGAGTGTCTCCAGGTTTCAATGGCAGATCCTTCAGGATTGGCCAGTGGAGGATTTAGATTTAATAAGATTTACAAGGTTAGGATTTTAATTGCTGCCCAGCGATTGAGTTACAGTCATTTCTGAACTAAGATTGTGTTGTGTTTTCCTTCACACAGCCACTCATCTGGGTGCAAGAGAGAAAGGTACTGTGTGGCAAGGTGTGGGTTTGGCTGAGGTGCACTACAAATGCCTTGGGGGATTTGAAGCATGAGGTTGGCATGGAAACGACCTGCCAGAGCTCGGTGGAGAGATTTGGGAGAACTGAGTCAGAGTCTTCATGAGATAAAATAGGCCTGCCATTGCCCACCAGTGCATGGCTGGCCAGGCCGCCAGGGCAGAGGCACAAGGCAGGGACATGCTAGTTCATTATTTTTTAATATTTCCAGCAACACATTTCAAATTAAGTCCTTGTAATAAGGAGCAGTTTATTTCAGAAGCTATGTATCTAGATTAGACAAGTTTTACTAGTTCAGAAAGGAATCATAAAAAGAAAACATACAATTCATAAATGTTTAATTTTTTATATTTTTATGAACATAGCTGACTCAACTTGTATAATATGTTGGTAGCTTACTAGAAAAATAAATATGAATAAGTGTTTTTTTTCTGACCTCTGTTAATTAAATCCTAAATTTGTCTAATACTTTAGTGGCAAGGCTGATTAGGTGTTATATTTATGAGCAGATGAGTCAGTTGCCTTTCTTCTAATGTCTATATCACGGACCTCATTATGGGAGCAACAGGAGAGGCAAAGCAGTAAGATCTATACTGAAGTTGATAAGCTTTTAAAGAAACTTAAGAATACTGCCGGGCCGTGGTGGCCCACGCCTTTAATCCCAGCACTCGGGAGGCAGAGGCAGGCGGATTTCTGAGTTCGAGGCCAGCCTGGTCTACAAAGTGAGTTCCAGGACAGCCAGGGCTATACAGAGAAACCCTGTCTCGAAAAACCAAAAAAAAAAAAAAAAAAAAAAAAAAAAAAAAAGAATACAGTCATAACATATATTGAGTCTCATTTATCGTCAGCACATACCGGCTGGTTGTTACCATTCTTTGTTGATCATTACTTTGATTTTCTATCCCAGGACATATATTATTTTCTATTAGTTTCCCCAGATTATCTTTGCTTTGACCTATCTAGTCTACTTGAAAACCAATAGTGGATATGAAGGGCATTGATCAGAACCTAGTTATTTAATTGTTGTATTTATGGAACAGGACACAATACATGTGAAGACAATGTTGAGCATGAAGATATGGATGAAGACTAAGGTTGCCTATGTAATCAGTGTGTTGTAAGAAGGGTAAAGTGACTTAATATGTGTAATACTGTTTTATATGCTTACTATAAAGACACTGACAGAAAAAATCCTTTTCATTTTATGCTATAGTCATTTCCCTATTTTATTCTTTAACCATATATGTTTACCAATTGCTTTACGCATAGGCTGGTTTTTTGGTTCTGGGAGCTCTATAAGGAATATCTACGTCCAAGAAGCATATAATCATTGTGCGTTGTTAATGACCGTAGAACTTGGTAGCCTCTTGTAGGTATGGTATAAAAATACTATGTGAGTTCAAAGAAGGGAGCAATCTGTGTTGACTACTAGGGGATCGAGATTATGAATGTCTTCTTTGCAGGTGACATGTTAGCTGAAGCTTGACAGATAAATAGGATTTCAATAGGTAGAAATGACAGGGTTTAGCTATAGCAGAAAAAAAATAGTCTGAATAAATGAAGGCAGTAAACGACAGACAAGTTCCAGAGAAAATCGATGCCAGTATGGAACGGCAGACGCAGATTCTGGGGTAAAATTATATCTGCACTGACTTCATAGACTCACTGGAATTTTCTCTCTGATCACTCTATTATTTTCACAAGTCCTCTGTATTTTCCTCATAAAATTTAAAGAAAAAGGAAAACGGTGTCTAGAAACCTCAAGGATCTAAAGTCTTGAGAACCTGAAATTGTTTGAGTTTATGGTTTGTGTTTCTTCATTCATATCTTTGAAACGTCAAATATACCACACACAGCATATCTTACTGAGCAAACATTTAGAAATATTACATGACAAAATTTTTCCATTACTAGAAGAGTTAAATATTTTAAATCCATTTTAATGATATAAAAATTGTTTATAAACTAATGCATTATATCTAAAAACAGCCTATATATTTTCTTTCTTTCTTTCTTTCTTTCTTTCTTTCTTTCTTTCTTTCTTTCTTTCTTTCTTTCTTTCTTTCTCTCTCTCTCTCTCTCTCTCTCTCTCTCTCTTTCTTTCTTTCACACTCCAGATTTTATTTCCCCTTCCTGATCCACTATCCCACTGTTCCACATTTCATACCTCTTCCCTAAACCCTATGTCCACTAGGATGTCCCCAACATTCACCCTACACACAACCAGACCTCTAAATCCTCTGTGGTCTCCAGTCTCTTGAGGGTTAGGAGCATCTTCTCTGAATGAACCCAGACCCAGTAGTTCTCTGCTGTATATGTGTTGGGGGCCTCATTTCAATTGGTATATGATCCCTGGTTGGTGGTCCAGTGTTTGAGAGATTTTGGGGGTCCAGGTTAATTGAGACTGCTAGTCTTCCTATAGGGTTGCCCTCTTCCTCAGCTTCTTCTAGCCTTTCTCTAATTCAACCACAGTGTTAGCAGCTTCTGTCCATTGGTGGGGTGCAAATATCTGTATCTAACTCTTTCAGCTGCTTGTTGGGTCTTACAGAGTGCTGTCATGCTAGGTCCCTTTTTGTGAGTGCTCCATAGCCTAATAGTGTAAGGACCTCCCCTTGAGCCAGATCCCATTTTGGGCCTGTCCCTGGACCTTCTTTTCCTCAGGATCCTTCCCAGTTCTTTCAAACAAGAACATTTATGGGGCAGAGTTTTGACCCTGGGATGGCAACTCCCTCCCTCATGTTTTTAAGGAAATATTTAGTAGAGTGTTAATATGTAAAAATTTGAGATCCTATATAAACTTTGTAAAGGCCCATCACAAATTTCTGATACAAATCAAAAGGAAGACAGAATAGAAAGAAACACTTGATTCCAATATTGAGATAGCAAATACAAAGTCATGTCCCACAGCAGCACACCTTACACACACCTATATGGCAGCACTTAGTTATTCTTACCCTAGGATCTTCTATTACAACTCTCTTCAAAATTACATTGCTTTGGATAAGCTTTGGATTTTATTATAATTTTTATTTGTAAGTATTTAAATTGTTATTCTACTTGCGTCTATTTCTTTATAAATCAGAATCTCACCTCATCACGTGACAGAAAATTGTGAAATGTCTCCAAATGATCAATGTTGACATTTCAAACATTTGTTTCCTGCATTTTACTTTATTTAAAATAAATATTTTTCCAGCTATATTTTGTTCTATTCATAAGGAAATAGGCACATTACTGTTTCTGTAACATTATATTAAACAAGTATGGTACACCAATTCTTATTGAGGATTATGGATTATGGATGGTGAAGTAAATACTGGAAAAGATTAATGTATTAACTATAATAATCCTACTTAAAGAATATCAATAGAATTGGCCATTATTCACAGATGAAATTCAATGATCAAAAGTAGCTTATATTCAGAATCCAATAAATGATTAAAACACATAAGCAACCTACTTTAATATTGTCCTGAGTGAAGAATCCTTTAGTGTTCTCCACAAGCAGAATGCAGGTAGAGCTGAATAAAGGGACAAAAATATGTTATTTATCCTTGATACTACTTGAGAGTTTCATATTATACTGACCTTTTAATGGTTGATGGCCCAATACAACATAAAAGTAATTACGATATTTACAAACATATAGGCAAACATAGCTATACAAGTAGTAAATCATATTTATATAGCATATAAATTAACATCTGATATGTGTTATGCATGTTTTCAAAATCACAGGAATTGATACAAGAATGTGCTTTGTAACAAAATTGGGCATGCATCCTTTTGAGTGCTTTCTAATTGTTCTGTACCTTTACTTGTTATCCTGTAGTTAACAGTGACAGAATAAAATTCATCAAGCGTATTTTTAGCTATATTACAAAATTGCAGCCAATATATGCTAATAAGTTTTTCCTCTAGGTTATCAGACTAATTAAACTATTTCAACTAAATATAGAGAAAACCTTTAGGAGAAAATGTTCTAGCTTCATAGGAGAGCAGCCCATTGAGACTTGAAGAAGAACAGTTCATGGGGAAGTTGCTGCTGTGTAACAGAGTCTTAATTCTTTTTAAAGTACATCATGTTTTCTCGTCAAAAAGTAAATCGCACTCTTTAAATTTACATTGTACACATAGCTACTCTGAGATAATTGTACATAATAAAAGTGCTATTAAACAGATTATATTTTCAACTGCAAGTAATTTTGTAATTGCCAAACATCAATTTCCTAGGAATACAGCAAGGTAAAACAACATTAAGGAAAGAAAGAGAGGAAGAAACATAGAAAAGACAAAGAAACAAACAAACACACAACAAAAAACAACAAAACAGAGAAAGAAACCAATCATGCACCAGAGCATATTGACAGGTTCAATTGGATTTACAAATTTTTATTTTATTTTATTTTTTAAATTTTTAATATTTTTTATTACATATTTTCCTCAGTTACATTTCCAATGCTATCCCAAAAGTCCCCCATACCCTCCCTCCCACTTCCCTACCCACCAATTCCCATTTTTTTGGCCCTGGCATTCCCCTGTACTGGGGCATATAAAGTTTGTGTGTCCAATGGGACTCTCTTTCCAGTGATGGCCAACTAGGCCATCTTTTGATACATATGCAGCTATAGTCAAGAGCTCCGGGGTACTGGTTAGTTCATAATGTTGTTCTACCTATAGGGTTGCAGATCCCTTTAGCTCCTTGGGTACTTTCTCTAGCTTCTCCATTGGGAGCCCTGTGATCCATCCACTAGCTGACTGTGAGCATCCACTTCTGTGTTTGCTAGGCCCCAGCATAGTCTCACAAGAGACAGCTATATCTGGGTCCTTTCAGCAAAATCTTGCTAGTGTATGCAATAATGTCAGCATTTGGAAGCTGATTATGGGTGGATCCCTGGATATGGCAGTCTTTAGATGGTCCATCCTTTCGTCACAGCTCCAAACTTTGTCTCTGTAACTCCTTCCATGGGTGTTTTGTTCCCAATTCTAAGAAGGGGCACAGGGTCCACACTTTGGTCTTCATTCTTCTTGAGTTTCATGCTTTTAGCAAATTATATCTTATATCTTGGGTATCCTAAGTTTTGGGCTAATATCCACTTATCAGTGAGTACATATTGTGTGAGTTCCTTATTTTTTAAGAAGAGGTATAAAGTGAAAATTAAAATATGATACACAAGATGTGATGGAGTTTGAATAGAAAAATGCATGGGGATGATTATACTTTATTATGCATATATAGAAATCTCAAGAACAAAAGACATTTACTAGTAAGTTATTACTATAAATATTTTATTTTTGAAGCAACAGTATTTATTACACCTTACATATATTTTTAATAGTAACTGAAATAATAAAATTCTAAAGGTCTACAAGTCTAGAAATTAATACAATAAAAATAAGTTAATATATAATTTTCGCCACCACAGAGATACCACATCGAGCACAAGATGTAACCAAAACATTAAAGTAAAATGGAGTGTATAAAAAGCATGTTAGACTATTCAAGTCTCTAAATAATAAGGTGCATCCTCCCTGGGACCTAAGAACAGCCCATAAATGCTCTTTGGTTGGTAGCTCAGTCCCTGGGAGCTCCTAGCCATCCTTGTTACTTGATATTGCTGGTTTTCCTATGATGTTGCCACCCCCTCAGTTCCTTCCATTATTCCCATTATTTTTCCATGGGCATACATGACCTACATCCCATGCTGGCATCTGATTCAAACAGTTGCTGATAGAGCCTCTCAGAGGCCAGCCTGCCTGAAAGCACAAAATAATATTGGTAATAGTATCAGGGATTGGTGCCTGTCCATGACGTGTATTCCAATTGGGCTGGTCCTGGGTGGAAAAGGTCTTCACTAACCCTACATCCAAAAGAGGAATAATATACAAAATTTATAAAGAATTTAAGAAGTTAGACTTCAAAAACTCAAATAACCCAATTTAAAGTGGGTTACTGAGCTAAACAAAATATTCTCAACAGAGGAATATCAAATGGGCCAAAAGCACGTAATGTTCAACATCCTTAGTCATCAGAGAAATGCAATCAAAGTCTTCCTGAGATTCTACCTTTTACCAATCAGAATATATTCGATCAAAAGCTCAAGCAATAGTACATGCTGGCGAGGATGTGGAGAAAGGGGTACACTCCTCCATTGGTGGTGGGATTGCAAACTTGTACCACCACTCTGTAAATCTATTTGACACATACTCAGAACATTGGAAATAGTTCTACCTAAATATCACTCCTGGGTATATAACAACAGATTATTCTTTCAATTTTTTTCAAATGCTGTTTGTATATTTGTGTGTGTGTATGTGTGTGTGTGTGTGTGTGTGTGTGTGTGTGTAAGAGAGAGGGAGCAGGGAGGGGAGAAGGAGAAGAGAAGAGGAAGAGAAAGAGGGCAAGGAGAGGGGGAGGGGGAGAGAGAGAGGGAGAGAGGGGGAGGGGGAGGGGGAGGGGGAGGGGGAGGGGGAGGGGAGGGGGAGGGGGAGGGGGAGGGGGAGAGGGAGAGGGAGAGGGAGAGGGAGAGGGAGAGGGAGAGGGAGAGGGAGAGGGAGAGGGAGAGGGAGAGGGAGAGGGAGAGGGATGCCTGCCTTAGAAATCTGTTTCTAATGCCACCCAGGAGACAGTCATTGTAGATATCTGTATCACAAAGACTAAATCATTTTGTTAAAGATATCTGCCATCATGACAAGTCAAATACATGGGATAGAAAAGGTAGAAGACCCAAAGATTATTAGTTTACTTAAACCTGAGTTCTGAATGCTTCCTACTTAGCAATATTATCTGCTTTATTTGGAACTTAAAACACTGCTAACCTTCTTGTTATAAATCTGAAGGTATTAATGTCCATTTGTTTATCTTAAATTATTTTTCTTAGATACAAGTATTTCTATATAATATTAATACTATATAATATTAATAATTTTCTTCAAAATTTAATTAGGCTGCCAATTCTTAATGTTACCCTGACTCATTTAATGGATGCCTAGTTTGGCAAATTTCTAACTCATACATGGACACATGATTTCAAGCAAGTATTTTACCAAGTAAGGCTTCTCCTTGGGCCTTCCGGTGATATATTTATGTGTATGTAAATAAAACAAAAGTTCTGAGAGTGTATACCAAACTTTACATGTAAACTTAAGTTTGAATGTAGCAGGAGTAGTGTGAGTCTGCACATTGTGTTTCCATAAAAGGAAAGCCAGCACAGCTTCCTAAGTTTTCTTTGTTATCACAGACCGTGTCACCATGTTCAGTTTCTCAGAGTTGGTCTCAAACCTCAACCTTCATGGCAGTTGAACAAGCCAATGAATTATTTCTGTCCATGTGTATGTCTGTAATTATTTCCTAGCATTGTTGTAATAATAATGGTACGAACACAACTTTTAACTTTAAATAGCCATTGCAGAAATTTCTACCCCAGCTTAAGGACTAACTCAGACGCCTCCAGTTATGTCATCGGGCCAAACGAATGTTCTTTTCCTGCCTTGCAGGCTTTTAAGGGATGGTGTGTATTGGATTCTAGCTGAAGTGATTGTGTTGCCAAAAAAGCCATTTTGATTTTATACATCAATTTTCTTCAGGCAATTAAATTAAGACTACTCGAGGGAAATGGATGCATGCCACATAGCCTAATGAAATTATGGTTCAAGCAGGTTAGTTTTAGATGCCCTTCTTTGTCTCTGGTAAAATAATCAAGGAAATGGTCCCTTGCAAATCTTTTAGAAGCCAGCCAACAGGTCTTAATAAGGTGATGTGTGCATTCTTTCTTCTCTGAACTCTAAAACCCTTTTGGAAAACAATTTGAACTCATGAGTATGATATGTTCTGTTAAAAAACAATGAGCATTTTTTTCATAATTATTTTGCTTCTTTAAAATAAGCAATCTATACTATTGTTTTCGTTACTAGGAATGCTACTTTTATAGATCAATCTGTTTTAAATGATTGTTTACTTAATAATGGTATCAAATCAACGTAACATTTAGAATTATTGCATTGAGAAATGTGGACACATTTCAATCGTATCCACCTCCTCGACATTTCTAGGTTCTATTTTTTCTTCCATGCCACTTTTTAAAAGTATAGTAATAATAGTAATAACCAATTTGTGCTGCTCATGTGTTTTTGTATGTTTGACAGTCCTTTAAAGCCTGGTTGACTTACCAGAGTCTACAAACTTTATGAAAAGTGATTGCCTTCTCAGTAGCTAGCAATTATCAATAGTTCCTCAATTATGGGCTGGAATCTAGGTTTACATGTTTACCCACATTGGATTTGGACAACCTAAGCTTATAAAGATCTCATTCATTTTATCATAATCATTTCCAGGTCATTAGTTAAATTACTCTCTGTGTCAGAAAGACACTATGTTCTTGAATTACCTCTGACTTTTGTGTGTTTCTTGCCCCTCTTCTGTAATGTACACTGATCCCCAAGAGGTGGATGTGACACATCTCGTTTTGAGCTGAGGATTCAGCAGTCTCCTCTTCTTTGTACTTTGAACAATTGTAATTCTCTGGGTTAATCACCATCTACTGCTTCTCTGGTGAAGGCTTAAAAAAATCCATTAATATCTTTAATTGGTGGTTTAGTCCCTGGGAGGTCTGGGTGGTCCAGTTAGTTGATATTATTGTTCTTTCTTAGGGGTTGCAATCACTTTTAGCTATTTCAGTCCTTCCCCTAACTCTTCCATTGAGGTTCCCAGGCTCAGTCCAATGGTTCATAAGTCTATCTGTATTGGTCAGGTGCTGGCAGAGCCCCTCAGGGGACAGCTATACCAGGATTCTGTTAGCAAGCACTTCTTAGCATCAGCAATAATGATACCCCACTGTAAGGAGATGCTAGAGTGGTGAGGCAGGAATGGGCAGGCAGGTGGGGGAACACCTTCATAGAGTCAAGGGGGAGGTTAGATGGGATAGGAAGGTTGAGGAGGGGAAAGTGGGAGGGAGGACAACATTTGAAATGTAAATAAATAAAATAACCAATATAATAATAATAATGAATAAAGATTAGAATCACATTTCAAAATATTCATTAATTTAAATGTTCAATGGCAAGTGAATTAGAGTATAAAAGTATCTTTTAATTTGCCTGATGAAATTGTCATCTCCAAGGTTTACTGCCTCAGTCTGCTAACCTAGGTCTATTCCTGGAAGCTTCTTGCATCCATATAATCTTGTCTAGACCCAGAATGATTTCAACCTCTGAGACTTACTACTGAATGAAATCACCCTGTCTTGTTTTCTCTAATGGCTAGTCAACTCAGCTATTCTCTCCCTATCCTCTTCACAGTGATTCCATCCTCTCTCTCTCTCTCTCTCTCTCTCTCTCTCTCTCTCTCTCTCTCTCTCTCTCTCTCTCTCTCTCTCTCTCTCTCTCTCCTCTCTCTCTCCTGAATTGCTCCACTTGGCCTCAGTTAACTTTGGCAATCTGTTCTAATTTCTTCTGGCTCATTCTCATTCTCTGGTCTACACTGTCTTCACCTATATCTAGATTGTTCTGATTTTGCAGACTGTCTATGCACAGCAGTCCTGGTAAAACTGTTTCCTTTTCTTTCTTTGGCTTTTCTGTCTAATGGAGTCTCTTTTCTCTCATTTCTCCTGAGAATTGGGCATATTCTATCCTGTCAATCGTTCTCTGATTTTTCTGCCACTCAATTAGATATCGCTCACTTTCAAATATGGGTGTTTCCTTCTATGTGCTAACTTTACCTTCATTGTTTGGGATACATTTTGTGTACTTAGCTGAGGCACCCCACACCTACAAACAAGTCTTCCTGTACATAACACAGTCCTGAGGTTCACAGCATAATCAATTATCCTGCAATACTGGAGTGAGTTTAATTCTATGTACATCTTAGCAGAAAAATATTTTTCCTTAGTCCTATAACCTGTGATACCATAGATTCCAGGTTCAACAATTGGGCAAAGTTGATATGTCCTTAAATAAAAAGCTGTGTGTGTCCTGTGACCATTTATGTAAGTTTGCAATCTGTAAATGTACATGAAAGTGAAAAAGATGTAGATTAGAAGTAGGAGATGGACAAACGAGGAAATAAGATTGGTGAGGCACTCAACTTTATTCTCCTTGAAATGAAGAGTAGGTTTTTGCCCTTCTCTTTTTTGGTGCTTATAGATATCTTCATGTATATCTTCATGATTATTCTATAGATAGGCAATAATAGATAGCAGCAGCAGAGGAGAAACCTGCTGTATGTGGTGATGGTTTCAATCCCATTTGTTTTAGTTTGTAATCTATATAGTGCATAGTGGAAAAAAAATCCAGTTGACAATATCAGATCTTCTAATAATTTCAGATCTTTCAATTTTGGAGGGATAACTCCTCATATAGCTCAGATTGTTCTCAAAACTAACTATAGACTCAAGATGGCCTGATCTTTTTTTTAATTCTTGTGCCTGTATCCCATAAATGCTGGTATTACACATCTCAGAAATAAAATTTATAAACATAACACCAAATCACAGAAATAATATTATATTTAATAAATAAATGAATGATTTTAATAGTTCATAGATTTTCTTTAATTAAAACATAATTTGATATAGTTATATAAAATCAGAATCATGTTCATTCTGGGAAACACATAAGGTCAATTATGTGTAACATGAAATGCATATTATATAAATAACCATGATATTCAAAATTAGAAAGACATGAGTAATTACTCACAGAAAATATACATGGTATATGCACATTTTCACATGTATATGCAATCCTAAACATAGTTTACATGAACTTGTGATTTTATTTGATACATGTATTTCAATATTGAATAACAATATTTCATGTTTTATTGATAATTATAGAATAAGATTTGCAGTTAAATTTACTCATTCTATAAATTTTAAACTGAAAAAACTTCAAATACTCTCACTAATATATAAAAATCACCTTTATTCTAAATTGGATGATCCCTTCAACAAGAAGTGTAACCTTCTGACAACTTTTACTTCAAGCAATGCAGAAATGATAGAGAGAGTGCCTATATTTAGCAAAAACAGAAAACAAAATCTGTAAAACCAAAGTTTTCATCTATTGAATATAGAACATAAAACCAGATGAGGTGAGTTCTAAAACTCCATCAGCTCACCACTGCCGGTGGACAGTTTCCAGGTCGCCTCACTAAGTGAAGAAGGTCAAGTAGAACCCATGTTCTTTTACTTTAAGGAGGCAGAAGTGGAAGCCAGTGGAGGTGACAGCACTTAGAATTTCTCAGCAGTGTAGTGGGGAAAGAGTAGCTATACAAAGTAAAGCGTAACCCTAATATCTTCAGGGACTTGCCTTTGAGCCTTGGCTGAGTTCAATTTCTTCTTGAACAAGCAGAAACGTATCTGAGGCTGAGAAATATCCTTCAAAAAGCAGCAAACTCAATAATTCCCTGTGCTCTGTGAGAGCATAGTGTAAGTACCTTCTGTTCTAAGCCATCAATCGAAAGTCAAAGAATTCTAAATACTGAGACCACTAGGGACATAGGAAAATGCATGTTGCCTCAATAATTAGACTATGTAAGACATAGAGTGAAGACAGCATTGAAGGTGACTTAGCAAAATTCAGACATAATTCAATTGAATATGTTCAGCTTAACGAGCATCTGATGTCCATCACTACTCAAAGTAATAATAACAACAACAACAACAATAATAATAATAATAATAATAATAATAATGATAATAATGTGACTCCAACTAAAATAACCTTTGCTAGCTAATAAAAACATCTATAGAAATAAAATGTAAAAAAATAAATTAACCATGGGAAAATAAAGGAACTTACTAAAGGTAGTGGAAGTATTATTGAGCGAACATTTTCTTCTGCAAAGGCAACAAATATTTCTCCATGTCACCAGAGAAAGAAGCGCTCACAGTTCATTAATTCTAACTGGGTGTTCAGAAATGTTCTGTAGAGAAGAAGACTTTGTCATTAAAATACTTTTTAAACTTCAGGATATGGATACGTCTATATATTTATTCAGGTGAATTTCTTCCATTACAAAATTCAAGCAAATTTAAGCCATAGGATTATAAAACAATGTCTCCTTATAGAATAATGCAAAGAAACATTTACTGTTCTATAGAGAAGTCATGGATTTCTGTATTTAAAGCTTCTCGCTTTTAATCCAGCTTCACGCAGAGACTACCTACTCCTTCGTCCATTGTTCTGTAACTGAAGAAACTGCGACAGACACAGAGAATACATAGATATCCTTGGGGCTATTTCTGTTAAACTTCTTGTTTATGGCCCATAGTACCATTGTATTCTGCAGTCCTTCCAAAAAAATGTGTATTTGTTGAATTCACTTTCCTCTTTACCCATTCTTTTGGAAACTGGAATACAACAAATATTGGAATACTAAATAATGTTTCCATGGGTCACTGATGCTTCTTTTTTTATTGCTGATGTTGGGATATTCTTTTTATTCTTGCAATCACTTTAGATGGAAGCAACAAGGTATATACTATGATTCTAAGAAAGAAACAAAGATTAATCTCTAAGCAGAATTATGTATGGTTATTTCTAAAAAGCACTGATACATTTAGTCCCACAAGGTAACAAATAGCACTTGACAGCCTGGTATTTCTGCCTTCATTGTGTCTCTCATTTGCTTCAGTAACTCATTCACTTCTGCAGATTACTGGTTAGTCACTCAGAAAGTGTATGTCCAGAATCTGGTCATATTTAGCATTCAACCTCTGCAAGTCTGAAGGAAAAAAAAAAAAAAGAAAAAAGAAAAAAGAAAAAAAAAGAAATGAAAGAAATGAAAAGAAGAGTAACTGGTTTAGCTACTGTCAGCTTTTTACATTGTTCTGCTGCAGATCTTCAAATTTACACCTGGAATTTTACAGCCATTGTCATAAGTCACTAACTACCTAGGGTTTAGAATTAGCAAGGCTTGTACAGCAAAGCACCCTCAAAAGAGGACAATTGTTTGCTGTTGTGGGTTACATTGTAGAATCCATAATATTGCAATGGTAATTTCAATCATGACAGGATTGGTAATTTCTAAAAGCCTTTATATGAAACCAGAAGCAAGACAATGGCCAACCAGGCCACACTTTTCTAATAATGCAAAATGACTATCTGCATACAACTTTTCTTTTTCCCTCAATTTGGTCTGGAGTCATATATCCCCCCCCTGCCACCCACCCACCCATTCTTCCCTATGTTGTGATCTGTTGGCTGCACTTAGTCTGATGATTCACCCAAACCTGGAAAATCTTGTTCTGAAATTCACTAGCAAAACCAACTCTGTAGAAAAATCAACCTGCAGTTGAATCCTGTGTTACTCCAAAGTTAAAAATCCTCTCTACTTTTAACTTCTCAAGGGATAGAAAGTTTGGAAGAAAATGTAGCTGTGGAAAGCTTTTCAGTCCGGCCTGTGTGGAAAGGGAGCTTCTATGTCACCCCCATTTAATCTTTTTAACGCAGAGTCAGGATGTTTTTACGTGAAAGTCAGAATCCTGGATGTTCTAAAGCTGGTCAGTGTCTACAAAGAAACTGCAGAAACCCCTATTGATTCTTGCCTATCACTGGAGGTTAGCACAGGAAGAAGGAAGGGAATGTGATGAATTCTAACTTCCCTCAACCCTTTCCTACAGGGTCAGTCTGAGAGTAGGACTCGGTAGGGGAAGTTGCGTTAGAGAAAGGATAAAGGACTTAGCATATTTTGAGCTATATGTTCTTAATTTTTCAATGGAATTCACTCTATCAAATGGTTTTGAACACTAATCAAAATTAGAGAGAGGAACTTATCGAACTGATTGACTCAGAAATGAATGGTGTTCTGTCTTAAGATGTTAGCTCCAGGGTCAGGGGAGGGTATAGGGGACATTTAGGATAGCGTTTGAAATGTAAATGAAGAAAATATCTAAAAAAAAAAAAAACCAAGGTGGGCATTCAGAGATTAGTAAAGGTTGTTATTATAGGCTGTTTCTAAGTGATTCTCCGTCTTTTTTCTTTCTTTCTTTCTTTCTTTCTTTCTTTCTTTCTTTCTTTCTTTCTTTCTTTCTTTCTTTCTTTCTTTCTTTCTTTCTTTCTTTCTTTCTTTCTTTCTTTCTTTTTTCTTCTGCATTCACTGCTAATTCTCTATTGCCTGCCCCTCAGTGCCAGGATCAATTAATGGATTGAGAACAGTTTCTGAGGAACAAGCTGCAGAGCCTATTCTGTGTGGAAAACAAAGAACCTGGAATACACTGAAAAGAAAGGACTTTTCTGTGTCTTAGGTCCCACAAATAACCTTGAGGCCCAATAAGTTCATTTCCTGCTATTTTGAAATGTAAAAAAAAAAAAAAAAAAAAAAAAAACTAACATAAAACTAAGCGTGGGTAACTATTGCCACCCAGTGGTTACTTTCAGCAACTGTATAAACTATTCATCTGAAACAGCTTGCTCTTTATCGAGTGAATTTAATGTTTAGATTTTAATTTAATCACTCACTTCCTGGAAAAGCTCAATTCCTTATTCTGAAATCCTACTAAGCTTAATTGGCTGATTTATTTACATCAATTTAATGTTCTTTTAGGAATGACTGTGGCACTCTCACATTGAAAGGATCTCAGATCATTTACAAAATAACCAGTTCTTAACCAGGCAATGAAATAATGCATGCCTGGAAATGCATATATATGGATGTGTGTGTGTGTGTGTGTGTGTACAATTCTCTGTGACTTTATGTATGAGTATATATAATTGCAAATGCCAATTTTAACACCATAAAAGTCTTCCTTTTCATTTTCAGTTGTGGAAATGCTCCACTCAGGATTATTGGAAACTAAATTAATAGACATCAATGTGTATTTTGTATTTATACACTAAAACACACACACACACACACACACATATATACACACACACACCAGATAATTTCTTTTGTGTGTGTAATATTACTCTTTCTTTCACACTCAAAAAATTCACTCAAGCAGAAATGTTAAAAATAAACATCATATACAGCAATTACTAAATTATGGACTTCTTTTTTCTCAAACTATATTCTAACATCCAGGTTATTCATAAAGTATTTAGGAAAAAATAAATGTGAGTGAAACATTGTCAACAATGAAATCGTTTAATTTTGCCGTAATCACAAAGCTAAATGTAGAATGATGTCACAAAAGCTTAAGGGAGGAAGAAAAGAATAAGACATGCACAAAGAACTGAATTCTTTCTGAATTTTAAATTTGCTTCAGTTGCACATGGCATCCCTTACTTCCATAACCTAATTGCCTTTCAGTGTATCGTATCATCAATTTTTTTCCACCTTTCTTATTATTACTATTTCTTGGTGAACATTTTCATTTAGTAATGTCCAAAATTAAAAGTTAACTTCAAGTACAATCAGTTAAAAGACACAAGCTTAAAGATTTAGTATACAACAAAACCTACTGAACAGAGTGCCGAAAATAGAATTCTGTGGAGATTTATGTGGAAAAGCAAGTGAGTAAAATGTAAGCCTAAAGAATAAGTGTTGTCAATAGTACCATTCAAGAACAAAGACAATGTGCCCAGGATGCAGCTACTGACATTATTGTATTAGATAGAGGCAGAAGTCTTTTAACTGCCACAAGGGAAATAGACAGCAAAGCTACACAAGTCAGCAGAAGAGAACAGCTATTGTATGGCAAAAAGTTTGGAAATAAAAATATCTCTGAGAACACTATTCTCAAGTTATAGCAGTAACAGTTTAGCAAAGATTATTCTACTTGAAGGTTTTGTGGATTTGCTATCAGTGATACATTCTTGAGTACTTAATTGAAAAAGAGTAATTTTTGTGTTATATCGATTTATCTTTGTCTTGGAGACTATTTTATGTCAAATTGTCAGATTTTTATTTAACTCGTGTGGAGGTCAATGTTTAAAGTTGGCAATTTTAAGTATTATTGTGCAGTGAAAAGAAGATGAATATTTAATTTGATGTGTTTGCTAATCAACCCAATTTTACCACGATATCACACACACACACACACACACACACACACACACACACACACACACACACACAATATATATAATCATTAGATGTTAATTAAATAGAATACCGTTAATAAATTATAGCCTTTTCCCACAGCTATGTCTTTCACTTTAGATTGACTCAAGCTTTATAAGTGGGAAGAGAAAGGCATTTCCATATATTAAGAAGATCTATCTGTGGATACCGATCAAATAAAGATTTCAAAATTATTCATTGTGCAATGATGCCTTGTATGGTCATAGTTTTAAAAAAAATGACTAACAACAAACTCTGAGAATATATTCTTACATAAGCACATTAGAAAAAAATTGCTCATTGATAAATTTGAAAACTCAAGCTTGATAAGTGGGAAGAGAAAGGCATTTCCATATATTAAGAAGATCTATCTGTGGATACCGATCAAATAAAGATTTCAAAATTATTCATTGTGCAATGATGCCTTGTATGGTCATAGTTTTAAAAAAAATGACTAACAACAAACTCTGAGAATATATTCTTACATAAGCACATTAGAAAAAAATTGCTCATTGATAAATTTGAAAACTCAAAATGTAAAAGAGTTACTGATTTCTGTTGTCATTTTTGTGGAGGAGGGAGGAAGGAGGACCTGGAAGGGAGAGAGGAGGGAGAGGAAACAAGGGAGGGGTGGGAGTATAAGGTACTGGAGGGGACAGGAGAAAAGTACAGAGGGCCAGGAAATCAAATAAAAATATGTAGCAGCAGAGGATGAGAAACTGGGGATATCCACTGGAGGGTCCATGACACTGAAGAAACAAACATGAGGCTCCCAGGACCCAACAGGAATGACTTTAGCTGAAATGCACAGAGAAGGGGAGATAGAACCTGTAGAGACCACCTCCAGAAGATAGGCACACTCCTGGTTGAGGGATGGAGTCACTCACCCATCTCAAAATTTTTAACGCAGAAATGTTCCTGACCAAAGGAAGAAAGGGGACAAAAAATGGAGCAGAGACTGAAGGAAGGGCCAACTGGGGACTGCCCCACCCTGGGAACCACCATGTCTGCAGACACCAAACCAGACTCTGTTGCCTTTACCAAGGATGCTTGCTGATAAGAACCTGGTGTGGCTGTTCTTTGGGAGGTTGTGCCTGCAACTGACCAATGCAGATGTGGATGCTTAGAGCTAACCATCATACTGAGCTCAGTGAACCTGGTCAGAGAGCTGATGGAAGAACTGGAGGAGCAGAGGGGAATTACAACCCCATAGGAAGTACAACATAGGCTGGACTAACCACCCAGGACTCCCAGGGACTAGACCACAAACCCAGGAGTGTACAGGTAGGGATTTATGGCTCCAGATACATATGTAGCAGAGGATGGCCTTGTTTGACATCAATGAGAGGGGAGGTCCTTGGTCCTGGGGAGGTTTGATGCCCCAGAGTAGGGGGTGCTGGAATGGTGGGGCTGGAGAGCATGAGTGAGTGGGGGAGCACCCTCATAGAGGCAAAGGGGAGAGCAGAGAGGGCAGATGTGGGATGGGGGATTTTCGGAGGGGTAACCTGCATATCATTTGAGTTGGAAACGAATGGAATAATTAATAATAACAATAAAAAGCATTCAGTATAAACATAAAACCTTCACATCTGAGTGAAATTCTGTAAAATGATTCTTCCATAACTTACTCAAGTCTTTGGTAATTTTTATTTCAAGTCACTAGACAAAGAAACTAATAAGAGATTTTTGCCTTATGCTTATTTTGTTCGTTATAAACAATTTCACAGTGATGAATAAATCTCAGTATTTATGATATCAAATAACAAATCCTCAGCAACCACATTCTTCTTTCTACATTCAATATTTCTTGCAATGTTCTCCACCTTAAATGTTTCGCTAAAATTTCTGATCTTTTTTCTCTCTGAGACTGGCCCTAAAATGACTGTATCTCAAAGCTGTATTCTGAGTGCTTTAGGAACACCCACTCAAGAAAATAATCTCGAAATCAGTGTAGTATTGCCAAAATGATTCTCAGGGAGAAGAGTTCCTGTGCCCTTGAATAATTAGGCACATCCCAATATGCTATGTTTCTAATACTAATCCTTGCTAGAAAATCCAAAGACAACAACTTCCTATAACTAAAGCCAAATGATGGCAGTAGTTACTCTAGAGTTAGAGGTAGGGGGGAAGACAGTGTGATGCTGGGGTTGTAGGTTTTAGAAGCACTGCATAAGCTTCTTGCCCCAATTTTTAAGAGTGCTTCAAAACATCACACTGTGGATTTCACTGTCTACACTTGAACCTGAAAGAATGTAGATTCCAAACACATTGCTTTCTTCTTCATACTGCTTTCTTTCTTCTTCCACATTAAAACAGAAGATGGAAAGCTTTGAAGTATTTTTGGGAAGTCTGAAAGCCCTGGATTTCATCAGAAGAGACCTTCAAAACTAGCAATGGAGTTATTTTAAAAATTTACTCCACTGCATTGAGTTTTGTAAAGTATGAAATTGAAATATGAAAATGTAAAAAGGATGAGGTCTATTCTAATAAACACTGGCATTAGAAATGTGGCTTTGCAAAACCAATGTTAGTTATAAAATATTATTAGAATATCTCATCATCTTTCCTCCATGGAATTATAAAGCATTCACTTGTTAGGATCCATTTTTAGTCTTCATTTGAACTCAGATATTTCCTTTATAATCAAAATTTATATATGAAGGAATATTTAGAGTGTGTTTAATGCATGAATGTGTAGTTACTTTTGACTTTGATACAAAACAGGGGCCTACCTTTTAAAACAATTTTCTGGATGGCAAATTTTAAAGCATTAAAATTAGCTGTATTTATTTGTAAGTAAACTTACAGTAAATTTATTGTTATACATGTTACAAAACTAGATTTTTTTTTTGGACGGAGGAAAAGAGATAAGATTTCAGTCTATAGCTGGAGTGTGCATATTGCCTTTGTTCTAACAGTAAACATATAATGACTTTATAGACCCTCAGTATCCAAGAATATCTGACTATGTATTCATCCTTGTAATGTTAACAGTTGGAGATTAATTGAACACTCTTCTGCAATGAAACAAGGACTATGAACTTTGCAAGCTACATATTTTTCAAGCTAAGTACCATCTGCATTCATTTGACTATAACCATCTACATATGGATGTATATATTCATATATGTCATATATATATGTCACAGTGCATCAGTATCTTTGTGCTTATAGGACACGGGAATGAAAAATAGCCAATCAATAATTCATTCCTAAACATAAACAGTCTTTACCTTAAATGCTTATAATGACAGAGAATTTATAGTGACAATCTATACATGGTAGACCATTATTAGAGTGCATTAAGCTTTAACTCCCTGGTGCAAAACAATGCCATAAAATTACATTGCTGTACATATTATACACAATCAAATAATTCCTAAGCTTTGAATAGCAACTCAAAATTTTCAGAACAAATTATATCTATAAGATGTTTAAAAAGGTTTGTGACATTATATAAGATATACTCGTGAAAAACAAGGAAACAAGAATGAAAAATAGTTCAGCTATCTGTATTCTTTACTGCAAAGTTGGTCAGAACGGTTGTATTATTACACCTTCTAAACCATAGAATAAATCACAGTTTATTTTTCTTACTTACTTAGTTTTGAAACTTTTTCTTTATAAAAGTGGTTCAGAAATTATCAAACGTAAATATTATGTATCATTGAAAGGAAATATTGGAAAGGGTGTGTTTTAATTGTTTTGGTTTGTTTGGTTTGAGGCCAGCAGCAAATCTCGTGAGTGAAGGTAATTGGAGGCAAGTCTGACTAACTGACTTGAATCCCTAACATTTACATGGTTAAAGGTGAGAACTGACTACTAAATTGTGTTTTCTTGGTACCTAAATGTTTTGTGGCACATGCATGAATACCCACAGAGACAGACGCACACAGTATAAAATATTAAATTTTAAAGGAAGTATAAGAGTTTATGTGGCTCAAGCTTTAACTTGAGCTCCTATTAACTAATAAAATAATTCCAAAGATAGAAAAAATTAATAAACTTAAAGCAATGAATGTATGAGTATTTTCATCCATGATAACTCTTATTTAGCCCTTTATAAGTGATACAGTTAACTTATTATTATTAGGTACTACACAGGCATGAAACACTCTGTTTGAATAATTCAGTTATTGTAACTATTTTATGTAAAAAAGACTTAATTATAGCTATTCCATTATATGCCTCTTATTTATATCATGATTGAAGAAATTTTATCATTAGAGAACAAAACAAATAAAATTTTATGCTAAAAACCTTTGCTGAACTTAAGTGAAATTAAAGCAATACTTTATGACAATGCATTAAAAGAATCACAATTGACAAGCCTATTCCGGTCTGACCAGCACTGGGGTAGCTAGAGCGCAGGGTCGGCTGACACCCGCCAGCTACCCATGACACCCGCCACAGGATCTTGAGACTTCTGGTGAGTGGAACACAGCTTCTGCTCCAGTCCAATTGTGCAGGAACTGAGATGACTTTGGTTGGGGAGGCAGAAATCCGGCCTGAGTAGGGCCACAAGCCTCTTCCGGTCAGACCAGCACCAGGGTAGCTAGAGCCCAGGGTCTGCTGACACCCGCCAGCTACCCACGACAACCCACCACAGGATTTTGAGACTTCTGGTGAGTGGAACACAGCTTCTGCTCCAATCTTTAAACAGTCACAACGACAACAACTAACCCCAGAGATTACCAGATGGCGAAAGGTAAAAGTAATAATCTTACTAACAGAAACCAAGACCACTGACCATCATCAGAACCCAGCACTCCCACTTCGCCCAGTCCAGGGCACCCCAACACACCGGAAAAGCTAGACACGGATCTAAAAGCATATCTCATGATGATGGTAGAGGACATCAAGAAGAACTTTAATAACTCATTTAAAGAATTACAGGAGAACATGGCTAAAGAGTTAGAAGTCCTTAAAGAAAAACAGGATAACACAATCAAACAGATAGAAGTCCTTACAGAAAAACAGGAAAACACATCCAAACAGATGATGGAAATGAACAAAACCATACTAGACCTAAAAAGGGAAGTAGACACAATAAAGAAAGCCCAAAATGAGGCAACACTGGAGATAGAAACCCTAGGAAAGAAATCTGGAACCATAGATACGAGCATCAGCAACAGAATACAAGAGATGGAAGAGAGAATCTCAGGTGCAGAAGATTGCATAGAGAACATCGGCACAACAATCAAGGAAAATGAAAAACGCAAAAAGATCCTAACTCAAAACATCCAAGAAATACAGGACACAATGAGAAGACCAAACCTACGGATAATAGGAGTGGATGAGAATGAAGATTTTCAACTCAAGGACCAGCAAACATCTTCAACAAAATTATAGAAGAAAACTTCCCAAACCTAAAGAAAGAGATGCCCATGAACATACAAGAAGCCTACAGAACTCCAAATAGACTGGACCAGAAAAGAAATACCTCCCTACACATAATAATCAGAACAACAAATGCACTAAATAAAGATAGAATACTAAAAGCAGTAAGAGAAAAAAGCCAAGTAACATATAAATGCAAGCCTATCAGAATTACACCAGATTTTTCACCAGAGACTATGAAAGCCAGAAGAGCCTGGACAGATGTTATACAGACACTAAAAGATCACAAATTCCAGCCCAGGCTACTATACCCAGCCAAACTCTCAATTAACATAGATGGAGAAACCAAAGTATTCCAAAACAAAACCAAATTCACACATTATCTCTCCACGAATCCAGCCCTTCAAAGGATAATAACAGAAAAAAACCAATACAAGGACGGGAACCACGCCCTAGAAACAACAAGAAGGTAATCCCTCAACAAACCTAAAAGAAGACAGCCACAAGAACAGAATGCCAACTTTAACAACAAAAATAACAGGAAACAACAATTATTTTTCCTTAATATCTCTTAATATCAATGGACTCAACTCCCCGATAAAAAGACATAGACTAACAAACTGGCTACACAAACAAGACCCAACATTTTGCTGCTTACAGGAAACTCATCTCAGAGAAAAAGATAGACACTACCTCAGAATGAAAGCCTGGAAAAAAATTTTCCAAGCAAATGGTATGAAGAAACAAGCTGGAGTAGCCATTCTAATATCTGATAAGATTGACTTCCAACCCAAAGTCATCAAAAAAGACAGGGAGGGGCACTTCATACTCATCAAAGGTAAAATCCTCAAAGAGGAACTATCAATCCTGAATATCTATGCTCCAAATACAAAGGCAGCCACATTCATTAAAGAAACTTTAGTAAATCTCAAATCACACATTGCACCTCATACAATAATAGTGGGAGACTTCAACACACCACTTTCACCAATGGACAGATCATGGAAACAGAAACTAAAAAGGGACACAGTGAAACTAACAGAAGTTATGAATCAAATGGATCTGGCAGATATCTACAGAACATTCTATCCTAAAACAAAAGGATATAACTTCTTCTCAGCACCTCACGATACCTTCTCCAAAATTGACCACATAATTGGTCACAAAACGGGCCTCAACAGATATAAAAATATTGAAATTGTCCCATGCATCCTATCAGATCACCATGGACTAAGGCTGATCTTCAATAACAAAATAAATAATAGAAAGCGAACATTCACGTGGAAACTGAACTACACTCTTCTCAATGATTCCTTGGTCAAGGAAGGAATAAAGAAAGAAATTAAGGACTTTTTTAGAGTTCAATGAAAATGACGCCACAACATACCCAAACCTATGGGACGCAATGAAAGCATTTCTAAGAGGAAAACTCATAGCTCTGAGTGTCTCCAAAAAGAAACTAGAGAGAGCACACATTAGCAGCTTGACAATACACCTAAAAGCACTAGAACAAAAGGAAGCAAATTCACCCAAGAGGAGTAGATGGCAGGAAATAATCAAACACAGGGGCGAAATCAACCAAGTGGAAACAAGAAGAACTATTCAAAGAATCAACCAATCAAGGAGCTGGTTCTTTGAGAAAATCAACAAGATAGATAAACCCTTAGCCAGACTCACTAGAGGGCACAGGGAAACCATTCTAATTAACAAAATCAGAAATGAAAAAGGAGACATAACAACAGATCCTGAAGACATCCAAAACACCATCAGATCCTTCTACCAAAGGCTATACTCAACAAAACTGGAGAACCTGGATGAAATGGAGAAGTTCCTAGACAGGTACCAGGTACCAAAGTTGAATCAAGATCAGGTTAATGATCTAAACAGCCCTATATCCCCCAAAGAAATAGAAGCAGTCATTAATATTCTCACAACTAAAAAAAGCCCAGGACCAGATGGGTTTAGTGCAGAGTTCTATCAGACCTTCAAAGAAGATCTAATCCCATTTCTTCACAAACTATTCCACAAAATAGACACAGAAGGTACTCTACCCAACTCATTCTATGAAGCCACAATTACTCTGATACCTAAACCACAAAAAGACCCAACAAAGATAGAAAACTTCAGACCAATATCCCTTATGAATATTGATGCAAAAACACTCAATAAAGTTCTTGCTAACCGAATCCAAGAACACATCAAAACAATCATCCATCCTGACCAAGTAGGTTCCATCCCAGAGATGTAGGGATGGTTCAATATACGGAAATCCATCAACGTAATCCAGTATATAAACAAACTCAAAGACAAAAACCACATGGTCATCTCGTTAGATGCGGAAAAAGCATTTGACAAGATCCAACACCCATTCATGATAAAAGTCTTGGAAAGATCAGGAATTCAAGGCCCATACCTAAACATGATAAAAGCAATCTACAGCAAACCAGTAGCCAACATCAAAGTAAATGGTGAGAAGCTTGAAGCAATCCCTCTAAAATCGGGGACTAGACAAGGCTGTCCACTTTCTCCATACCTATTCAACATTGTACTTGAAGTCCTAGCCAGAGCAATTCAACAACAAAAGGAGATCAAAGGGATACAAGTTGGAAAAGATGAAGTCAAAATATCACTTTTTGCAGATGATATGATAGTATATATAAGTGACCCTAAAAATTCCAACAGAGAACTCCTAAGCCTGATAAACAGCTTCGGTGAAGTAGCTGGATATAAAATTAACTCAAACAAATCAATGGCCTTTCTCTACACAAAGAATAAACAGGCTGAGAAAGAAATTAGGGAAACAACACCCTTCTCAATAGTCACAAATAATATAAAATATCTTGGCGTGACTCTAACTAAGGAAGTGAAAGATCTGTATAATAAAAACTTCAAGTCTCTGAAGAAAGAAATTATAGAAGATCTCAGAAGATGGAAAGATCTCCCATGCTCATGGATTGGCAGGATCAACATTGTAAAAATGGCTATCTTGCCAAAAGCAATCTACAGATTCAATGCAATCCCCATCAAAATTCCAACTCAATTCTTCAACGAATTAGAAAGTGCAATCTGCAAATTCAGCTGGAATAACAAAAAACCTAGGATAGCAAAAACTCTTCTCAAGGATAAAAGAACCTCTGGTGGAATCACCATGCCGGACCTAAAGCTTTACTACAGAGCAATTGTGATAAAAACTGCATGGTACAGGTATAGTGACAGACAAATAGACCAATGGAATAGAATTGAAGACCCAGAAATGAACCCACAAACCTACGGTCACTTGATCTTCGTCAAGGGAGCTAAAAACATCCAGTGGAAGAAAGACAGCATTTTCAACAAATGGTGCTTGCACAACTGGTTGTTAACATGTAGAAGAATGCGAATCGATCCATTCCCATCTCCTTGTACTAAGGTCAAGTCTAAGTGGATCAAGGAACTTCACATAAAACCAGAGACACTGAAACTTATAGAGGAGAAAGTGGGGAAAAGCCTTGAAGATATGGGCACAGGGGAAAAATTCCTGAATAGATCAGTAATGGCTTGCGCTGTAAGATCGAGAATTGACAAGTGGGACCCCATGAAACTGCAAAGCTTCTGCAAGGCTAAAGACACCATCAATAAGACAAAAAAACCACCAACAGATTGGGAAAGGATCTTCACCTATCCTAAATCAGATAAAGGACTAATATCCAATATATATAAAGAACTCAAGAAGGTGGACTCCAGAAAGTCAAATAACCCCATTAAAAAATGGGGCTCAGAACTGAACAAAGAATTCTCACCTGAGGAATACCGAATGGCAGAGTAGCACCTGAAAAAATGTTCAACATCCTTAATCATCAGGGAAATTCAAATCAAAACAACCCTGAGATTCCACCTCACACCAGTCAGAATGGCTAAGACCAAAAATTCAGGTGACAGCAGATGCTGGCGAGGATGTGGAGAAAGAGGAACACTCCTCCATTGTTGGTGGGATTGCAAGCTTGTACAACCACTCTGGAAATCAGTCTGGCGGTTCCTCAGAAAATTGGACATAGTACTACCGGAGGATCCAGCAATACCTCTCCTGGGCATATATCCAGAAAATGTCCCAACCGGTAAGAAGGACACATGCTCCACTATGTTCATAGCAGCCCTATTTATAATAGCCAGAAACTGGAAAGAACCCAGATGTCCCTCAACAGAGGAATGGCTACAGAAATTATGGTACATCTACACAATGGAGTACTACTCAGCTATTTAAAAGAATGAATTTATGAAATTTCTAGCCAAATGGATGGACCTGGAGGGCATCATCTTGAGTGAAGTAACACAATCACAAAAGAACGCACACAATATGTATTCACTGATAAGTGCATATTAGCCCAAAACTTAGGATACCCAAGATATAAGATACAATTTGCTAAACGCATGAAACTCAAGAAGAATGAAGGCCAAAGTGTGGACACTGTGCCCCTTCTTAGAATTGGGAACAAAACACCCAGGGAAGGAGTTACAGAGACAAAGTTTGTAGCTGTGATGAAAGGATGGACCATTTAGAGACTGCCGTATCCAGGGATCCATCCCATAATCAGCTTCTAAATGCTGACACCATTGCATACACTAGCAAGATTTTGCTGAAAGGACCCAAATATAGCTGTCTCTTGTGAGAAGATGCCGGGGCCTAGCAAACACAGGAGTGGATGCTCACAGTCAGCTATTGGATGTATCACAGGGCTTCCAATGGAGAAGCTAGAGAAAGTACCCAAGGAGCTAAAGGGATCTGCAACCCTATTGTTGGAACAACATGATGTACTAACCAGAACCCCGGAGCTCTTGTGTTTAGCTGCATATGTATCGAAAGATGGCCTAGTCGGCCATCACTGGAAAGAGAGGCCCATTGGACTTGCAAACTTTATATGCCCCAATATAGGGGAATGCCAGGGCTAAAAGAATGGGAATGGGTGGGTTGGGAAGTGGGGGGGCGCTATGGGGGACTTTTGGGATAGCATTGGAAATGTAATTGAGGAAAATATGTAATAAAAATATTAAAAATTAAAAAAAAAGAAAAATAAAATCATGAAAACGAAAAAAAAGAAATGTAAACGAAGAAAATAACTAATTAAAAAAAAACCTTATCCATATTTTCTCTTTAAGTTTACCAAATATTTGGAATATTGCCTTCTAAATTAGGCACAGTCTTCATCCATATTCAATCATCGTGTATTTTCATAATGCATTCTTCATACTCTAATATATGTTGCTTAACCTTAGGAGACATTTCAATTTGGGGTTGATCCCACTCACAAGATCTTTAGGTTTGGTTTCTACTAATGTATTCCTATGTTTTGATTTTTTGTATATTTGTGACACAAATTATAGCCTTAAACTGTACACATTTTTAAATTAAAACTAGAACTGTGTTATTTTTCTATACATTCTAGTTTAAAGAAATAGGGCAGCAAAGAGTATTTATAAGGTTTCAAATGATAAGATGGACTCTGGAGAATGAAACTTTATGTAAAATTCATCTAAGCAAATGTCCACTATTTCTTCATATTGTGAGACCTGTAAGAAGCTGTTTAAAGCAAGGAACTCACAGAACTGGAGGAAATTTTAAGACAATCCAGCATGCTGTCTGTGGAATAGTGTTTGCTATTACTTTAGATTACTGCCAGCATTAGACAGGAAGAAATGGCATTGTTGCAAATTCTCAGAATTTCTTGATGGCTTTTTAGCTAAAGGGCTAATTTACAAGGCTACCATTAATCTTAACTCACATGAATCACAGTTACTCACTATTTCTAATTGGAAAGAAAATTATCACGTTCTGTTTAATAAAATGCAATGCATTGGGAAAACAATCATTAATAATTGAATCAATAATTCTGCATTACAGTCATCAATATTTTATGTAAATGGCTCGATTTAATATATTTAGAATAATTTTGTGTATTGCTATTTTTCAAATTCCTGAGGAGCAAATCGTGTCAGAAGGCTTATTAAACTAGTGCAAAATCATAGTATTTAGTAATATTTCAGTATTTTAAGTGTGTGCCATTTTTATTTTGGTGCAACTAAATTATCACACTAAAATGGTATTAAAAAGTTGTATTATGGTCATCTTTTAAGGAGTAAGATTTATAGGTGAGGGTGTGCAAACACCAGTATTCTATTTTTTTTTTTTTTTTTTTTTTTTGGTTTTTTTGAGACAGGGTTTCTCTGTGTAGTCGTGGCTGTCCTGGAACTCACTCTGTAGCCCAGGCTGGCCTCGAACTCAGAAATCCGCCTGCCTCTGCCTCCCAAGTGCTGGGATTAAAGGCGTGCGCCACCACGCCCGGCTTTTTTGTTTGTTTGTTTGTTTTTTTTTTTGGTTCAGTATTCTATTAATATCATTCATCCTATTAGGTATTATTGCCTTAACTGTTCTTATGTCAATTATACTATACAGCAACCTACTTCCTGCTCTGCCTGTAAACTTTTAGGAGGTATAGTTGGACAAGATGCACTTGAGCCCTGAATTATGAATGTTATTGAATTTTGATTTACATAGTCATATAAGAGCTAAAACTTTGATCCTTTCTATGATACTCTGATAGCACAATAAAACTAGAACAGAATCATATATTGTAGAGTTTGTAATAATAATATTATAGAGCAGACATCCATCATGCGCCAATACCATGTCCCTGATGAAGCTGAATGAAATGTAAAGTACATAAAAATTCAGCCTTGGTAGTATTTGTCGGTAAGAACTTGAATACAATAATCAAAAATGGAATAAAAATTCAAGGTGAAAGGCAAATTGAAATGGGCAGATGGAAAAAAAGCAGAAATCAGCGCATCAGGTAAGAAACTGCTATGTACTGTAAAATGGAATGTGTCCACCTGAGTATAGGTTCAATATTTAATAGAAACATTTCAGGAGTGTGCAGGGATGGTTACAAATAGAGAAAATAGTTGCGAAGAGAAAATGTTTTAAATTGCCTCAGCTAATATAGAACAGATAAATTACGCTGACTTTGTTTTTTAATGTTATGTTCTCTGGGGCAAGTTTTTCTTCTATGTTGAAAAGTTTTCTATAGAAATATGACTAAAATCATTCCATATTGCCAAGAAGGAAGAACTAATCAGATTTAATAATAATTTTTGTGGCATTATACTTTGTCCATATATACTAACTAATAGAAATAAAAACTGTTGAAAAATATCCCTAGAATAAAAATTCTTAAGTAGGTGTGAATACAAGGAAACTGCATTCTCCTTGGTGAACACACCATCTTGCTCTTATATTGGGGTATGATACTACAGAGGAAGACAACTTAACTCTTGTCTCATGCTTTACCTACCCTTAGGGATCATAAGGTAACTGCAAACAGAAAATTACAAATGAATATTCGATGATGACTAATTGCATCCTGGATTAAAAATTCTGTCCCTCAAAAAACTACATAAAACTAAATAAACTAAGAATCAATAATAAAACCATAGAAAACCTCAGACATATCTATATGGGTCTGTATTCCCAGCAATTCTGAGGCTGAAATTACGGGATCAATGGTCTGATTCCAACACGAGCTACCTAACTAGACCCTGTCTTAAACATCCCCAAATTTAAAAATCTGAGAATCCTATCTGATAAGCTATAAAATATTTGTCTCTAAAGAGGCACAATAAATGTTCTGGAGGGAAAACAATAAATAACTAGTAGCATTGTGGAACATTCCAAAGATTTGTGTTTTTATTTTATTTTGTTTTGTTTTACAGTTTAATTATTTTTAATTATATATTTCTTTTTTTATTAGATATTTTCTTCATTTACATTTCAAATGCTATCCCATTTCCTAGTTTCCCTTCCGAAAATCCCCTATACCGTACCCCAACCCTGTTCCACAACCCACCCTTTCCAACTTCCTGGCCCTGGCATTTGCCTGTACTGGGTCATTTAATCTTCACAAGACCAAGAGTCTCTCCTTCCATTGATGGCGAAATAGGACATCCTCTGCTACATATGCAACTAGGGGGGGGGTATATTGGTTAGTTCATATTGTTTTTCCTCTATATAGGGTTGCAGAACCCTTTAGCTCCTTGGGTACTGTCTCTAGCTCCTTCATTGGGGGCCCTGTGTTCTATCTTATAGATGATTGTGAGCATCCACTTCTGTATTTGCCAGGCAAATACAGAGCCTCACAAGAGATAGCTATATCAGGGTCATGTCAGGAAAATCTTGCTGTCATATGCAATAATGTCTGTGTTTGGTGGTTGTATATGGGATGGATCCCCAGGGTGGGACAGTCTCTGGATGTTCCTTACTTCCCTTCTGTACTGACTAGGCTTGTGTAAACTTGACACAGCTGGAGTTATCACAGAGAAAGGAGCTTCAGTTGAGGAAATGCCTCTATAAGATCCATCTGTAAGGCATTTTCTCAATTATTGATCAAGAGGGAAAGGCTCTTTGTGTGTGGGACCATCCCTGGGCTGGTAGTCTTGGTTCTATAAGAGAGCAGGCTGAGCAAGCCAGGGGAAGCAAGCCAGTAAAGAACATCCCTCCATGGCTTCTGCATCAGCTCCTGCTTTCTGACCTGCTTGAGTTCCAGTCCTGACTTCCTTGGTGATGAACAGCAGTATGGAAGTGTAAGCTGAATAAACCCTTTCCTTCCCAACTTGCTTCTTGATCATGATGTTTGTGCAGGAATAGAAACTCTGACTAAGACACCTTCCATCTCAGCTCCAACTATGTCTCTGTAACTATTTCACTAAGTACTTTACTCCCCATTCTAAGAAGGAACGAAGTATGCACACTTTGGTCTTCCTTCTTGAGTTTCATGGGATTTACAAATTATACCTTAAGTGTTCTGAGTTTCTTAGCAATATCTGCATATCAGTGAGTGCATATCATGTGAGTTCTTTTGTGATTGGGTTACCTCATTCAGGATGATATCCTCCAGATCCATCCATTTGCCTAAGAATTTCATGAATTCATTGTTTTCAATAGCTGAGAAGTACAACATTGTGTAAATGTACCACATTTTCTGTATCCATACCTCTGTTGAGGGACATCTGGGCTCTTTCCAGCTTCTGGCTATTATAAATACGGCTGCTATGAACATAGTGGAGCATGTGTCCTTATTGCAAGCTGGTACATTTTCTGGGTATATACCCAGGAGAGGTATTGCTAGATCTTCCGGTAGTACTAGGTCCAATTTTCTGAGGAACCACCAGACTAATTTCTAGAGTGTTTGTACCAGCTTACAGTCCTACCACTAATGGAGGAGTGTCCCTCCTTCTCCAAATCCTCATTAGTATCTGCTGTCACCTAAATTTTAGATCCTAGCCATTCTGACTGGTATGAGGTAGAATCTCAGTGTTGTTTTGATTTGCATTTCCCTGATGATTAAGGACGTTGAACATTTTTTCAGGTGCTTCTCAGCCATTTAGTTTTCCTCAGTTAGTAATTTTTGTTTAGCTCTGTACCCCATTGTTTATTTTTTTATTTTTTTTTTTTATTTTTTTTTTTAAGATTTTATCTTTTTTCCAAAATTTTTACTAGGTATTTACTTCATTTACATTTCAAATGCTATTCAAAAAGTCTTCTATAGACCCCACCTGCCCTGCTTCCCAACCCACCCACTCCTTCTTCCTGGCCCTGGCATTCCCCTGTACTCAGCCATATAATCTTTGGAAGACCACTGGATGGTTTTAACTCCTTTGTCAAAGATCAAGTGACCATAGGTGTGGGGGTTCATTTATGGGTCTTCAATTCTATTCCATTGATCTACCTGTTTGCTGCTGAACAAGTACCATGCAGTTTTTTTTTGTTTTTTTTGTTTTTTTTTTTGTTTTTTTTTTTTATCACAATTGCTCTGTAGGGACAGCATGAGATCAAGCATGGTGATTCCACCAGAGGTTCTTTTATTGTTGAGAATAGTTCTTGCTATCCTAGAAATTTTGTTATTCCAGATGAATCTGCCGATTGCCCTTTCTAATTGGTTGAAGAATTGAGTTGGAATTTTGATGGGGATTGCATTGAATCTGTAGATAGCTTTGGGCAAGATAGCCATTTTGACTATATTAATCCTGCCAATCCATGAGCATGGGAGATCTTTCCATCTTCTGAGATCTTCTTTGATATCTTTCTTCAGAGACTTGAAGTTCTTATCATACAGATCTTTCAATTCCTTAAGAGTCACACCAAGGTATTTTATATTATTTGTGACTATTGTGAAAGGTGTTGTTTCGCTAATTTCTTTCTCAGCCCGTTTATCCTTTGTGTAGAAAAAGGCCACTGATTTGTTTGAGTTAATTTTATATACAGCTACTGCACTGAAGCTGTTTATCTGGTTTAGGAGTTCTCTGGTGGAATTTTTAGGTTCACTTTTATATACTATCATATCTTCTGCAAATAAGGATATTTTGACTTCTTTCTTTTCAATTCATATCCCTTGATCTCCTCTTGTTGTCTAATTGTTCCTGCTAGGACTTTGAGTACTATATTGAATAGGTAGGGAGAGAGTGGGCAGCCTTGTCTAGTCCCTGATTTTCATGGGATTGCTTCAAGTTTCTCTCCACTTAGTTTGATGTTGGCTGCTGGTTTGCTTTATATTGTTTTTATTATGTTTGGGAATGAGCCTTGAATTCCTGTCTTTCCAAGACTTTTATCATGAATGGGTATTGGATTTTGTCAAATGCTTTCTCCGAATGTAACAAAATGATCATGTGGTTTTTGTCTTTGAGTTTGTTTATATAGTGGATTACATTGATGGATTTCCATATATTAAACCATCCCTGCATCCCTGGGCTGAAGCTTACTAGATCAGAATGGATGATCATTTAGATGTGTTCTTGGATTCGGTTTGCAAGAATTTTATTGAGTATTTTTGCATCGACATTCAAAAGGGAAATTAATTGGTTTGAAGTTCTATTTCTTTGTTGGGTCTTTGTTTGGTTTAGCTTTCAGAGTAATTGTGGCTTCAGAGAATGAACTGTGTAGAGTATCTTCTATTTCTGCTTTTTGGAATAGTTGGAGGACAATTGGAATAATGTATTCTTTGAAGGTCTGATAGATCTCTGCACTAAACCCATCTGGTCCTGGGTTTTTTCAGTTGGGAGACTATTAATGACTGCTTCTATTTCTTTAGGGTATTTGGGACTGTTTAGATGATTATTCTGATCCTGATTTAATTTTGGTACCTGGTATCTGTCTAGAAAATTGTCCATTTCATCCAGGTCTTTTAGTTTTGTTGAGTATAGGATCTAATGATGTTTTGGATTTCCTCAGATTCTGTTGTTATGTCTCCCTGTTCATTTCTGATTTTGTTAACTAGGATAATGTCCCTGTGCCCTCTAGTTAGTCTGGCTAAGGGTTTATTTATCTTCTTGATTTTCTAAAAAAACAAAAACAAAAACAAAAAACAAAACAGCTACTGGTTTTGTTATTTCTTTGTGTACTTCTTTTTGTTTCCACTTGGTTGATTTCAGTCCTGAGTTTATTTCCTTCCATCTACTCCTCTTGAATGAAATTGCTTTCTTTTGTTCTAGAGCTTTTAGGTATGCTGTCAACTGCTAGTGTATGCTCTCTTTACTTTCTTTTTGGGAACACTCAGAGCTACGAGTTTTCCCCTTAGAAATGCTTTCATTGTGTCCCATAAGTTTGGGTATGTTGTGGTTTCATTTTCATTAAACTCTAAAAAGTCTTTAATTTCTTTCTTTATTCCTTCCTTGACCAAGGTATCATTGAGAAGAGTGTTGTTCAGTTTCCACGTGAATGTTGGCTTTCTATTATTAATATTTTTATTGAAGATCAGCCTTAGTCCATGGTGATCTGATAGGATGCATGGGACAATTTCAATATTTTTGTATGTGTTGAGGCCTGTTTTGTGACCAATTATATGGTCAATTTTGGAGAAGCACCATGAGGTGCTGAAAGAAAGTATATCCTTTTTTTTTAGGATAAAATGTTCTGTACATATGTGTTAAATACATTTGTTTCATAACTTCTGTTCATTTCAATATGTTTCTGTTTTGTTTCTGTTTCCATGATATGTCCATGATGAGAGAGTAGTGTTAAAGTCCCGCACTATTATTGTATGAGGTAGAATGTGTACTTTGAGCTTTACTAAAGTTTCTTTAATGAATGTGGATTCCCTTGAATTTGTAGTATAGATAGTCAGAATTTGGAGTTCCTCTTGGAATATTTTATCTTTGATGACTAAGAAGTGGCTCTCCTTGTCTTTTTTTTTATAACTTTGGGTTGGAAGTTGATTTTATTTGATATTAGAATGGCTACTCCAGCTTGTTTCTTCAGACCGTTTGCCTGGAAAATTGTTTTCCAGCCTTTTACTTCGAGGTAGTGTCTTTCTTGGTACTTGGGGTGGGTGTCCTGTATGCAGCAAAATGTTGGGTCCTGTTTGTGTAGCCAGTCTGTTAGTCTATGTCTTTTTATTGGGGAATTGAGTCCATTGATAATAAGAGATATTACTAAAAAGTAATTGTTGCTTCCTGTTAATTTTGTTGTTAGAGTTGGGATTCTATTCTTGACGCTATCTTCTTTCAGTTTTCTTGAAGGATACTTTCTTGCTTTTTTCTAGGGTATAATTTCCCTCCTTGTGTTGGAGTTTTCTCTTTATTATCCTTTGAAGGGCTGTATCCATGGAAAGATATTGTATGAATTTGGTTTTTTCATGGAACACTTTGATTTCTCCATCTATTGTAATTGAAAGTTTTTCTGGGTATAGTAGCCTAGGCTGGCATTTGTTTTCTCTTAGGGTCTGTTTAACATCTGCCTGGGATCTTCTGTCTTTCATAGTCTCTGGTGAGAAGTCTGGTGTAATTCTAATAGGTCTGCCTTTACTTGATCTTTTTCCCTTACTGCTTTTAATATTCTATCTTTATTTAGTGCATTTGTTGTTTCTGATTATTATGTGCTGGGAGGAATTTCTTTTCTGGTCCTGTCTATTTGGAGTTCTGTAGGCTTCTTGTATGTTCATAGGCATCTCTTTCTTTAGGTTAGGGAAGATTTCTTTTATAATTTTGTTGACGATATTTACTGACCCTTTAAGTTGAAAATCTTCATTCTCATCTATACCTATTAACCTTAGGTCTTCTCCTTTTTTCCTGGATTTCCTGAATGTTTTGAGTTAGGATATTTTTCCATTTTGCATCTTCTTTGATTGTTGTGTCCATGTTTTCTATGGAATCTTCTGCAACTGAGATTCTTTCTTCCATCTCTTATATTCTGACGCTGATGCTCACATCTATGGTTTCTGATTTCTTTCCTAGGATTTCTATCTCCAAAGTTGTATTCCTTTGGGTTTTCTTCATTGTTTCTACTTCCATTTTTAGATCCTGGATGGTTTTGTTCAATTCCACCACCTGTTTGGTTGGGTTTTCTTGTAATTCTTTTAGGGATTTTTGCTTTTCCTCCTTAAGGACTTCTATCTGTTTAGCAGTGTTTTCCTGTAATTCTTTGAGGGATTTTTGTGCTTCCTCTTTAAGGACTTCTATTTGTTTAGCAGCATTCTCCTGTATTTCTTTAAGTAAGTTATTAATGTCCTTCTTAAAACCCTCTACCAGCTTCATGAGATAAGATTTCTTAATCTAAATCTTGCTTTTCAGGTGTGTTGTGGTATCCAGGACTTGCTGTGGTGGGAGTACTGGGTTCTGATAATGCCAAGTGATCTTAGTTTCTGTTAGTAAGTGTCACAGACCCTTTGGGTCCCTTTGTCTGTGTGGAATGGGTCTCTGGGTGCAGATGGGCAAGGAGTCGGTGGATGACAGACAAACGAGCAAGATTGTGTAGAATCTGAATGTATTTTGTCAAGTCAATCATCAAACTTTTTATACCGAAGAAATAACAAGAATCCAGGCAAAATAAAATCTACCAAGTTACAGTGAATGAATACAAAAGGAATGTATATATCAAAAGGAGATGGTCCCAAGGCTGCTGCCACAAAGAAAGGAGCCTGTTGTAAACTAGTCTATTGTTAAACCCACCTCCAGGGATTCTGCAATAGCAGACCTTTTCATGAATACTGCATTACCCCAACTGCCATATTTCCTGGGTCTACAGAAGAATATACCAACTTGCTTCTAATATGAAGCTTGCTATACCTAGCTGTAGAGAACATCTCTGTCTCAGTGGGATTCCCTAGCTCTATTATGGTATTCCCTTGTTTGGGTGCAGTTTGTTACTGTCCTTAGTAAATACTTTGCAGACCAGCTCTGAGCTACTGGCTCCATCTTTTGTAATGCTTAATTAGTTACTGAATAGGTAACTTCCTTACTGTATTCCTGCCGAATTCCAAGCTCATTGGCTTCTGGGACCTTGGAACACTGGGGAAGGCTCTGGTTATATCAGAATTCAATCTTAAAAGGCACTTATAATAATATAATACTAAAAGAGAGCACGTGGATCTATACACCAGACTAACTCGGGAATAGGGTATGAGTATATTGATTAGTGAGACTGCCAAAACTCCAGGAGGTGAGTTTCCATGAAACTCTTTGCCTCATGAGTGGCTTCTAGGCTTCTCAGCCTGTCAAGCAGACCTCACTGGAGGGCGTGGAAAGTGAGATTCTTACTTTGGTTTGCCTTTCTCCATCTGGTAATCTCTGGTGTTAGATATTCTAGCTGTCTCTGGCTGGAGGTTGTTCCTCCTGTGATTCTGTTAGCCTTTGTCAGCACTCCTGGGAGTCCAACTCTCTCCTGAGTCACAGTTTTCAGACTACTCTCTGCAGGAAGCTCCTCTCTTGCAGGGAAGATGTGGTGCACAAAGGTCTGAAGATGAAGGCCTGAGGGACCCTGTCCAAAAAGTTCTGTTGCTTCTGTGGCCTGTGTACTCTCCTGTGCAGACTGGTTTCTGAGAGACCCTGGATACAAGGTGGTGATCTTGCTTGAAACCCCCGGTCAGAGCCCTCCCTTGAGGCAGACTTTTCTCTGGCAGGGATGGTCTGCAGAGGTCTTAGATTTGTGTTTTTAAATCTAGTGCTTATTTTCGACAATCTTGCATCTTTAATGGAAGTACTTCAGGAAAGAAGTTGACCATTAAAGAAGACAATCTAGAGAAAGCATGGTTTTCTTTTTGGCCTGTGCTGTGGAGCAACAGCAGTACCAAGTCTGTGGGTATACAATGCACATACTGCATTGGTTCTTCTGTTTCCTGTTTAAGGGTGAAAGTTTTTCTTCTGAGATGAAAAGCCAGTATTTTCCACAAAAATCTATGGCTTTAAGGATGAACATGGAACCTAATGGTTGATGCTATATTTCTTCATTTCTGATGTCCAGTGACTATGATATACAGTATGGCTATTATAACTCCATCATGCTTATACTAGGTATTTTTTATACATACAACTAATACAAACTTAAATGACATTTTGTCATGAAATAAAAAAAAAAGACTCAAAATTCTGGGGTGCTGGATTTCTTTATAGTATTGATTTAATTTCAAATCCCTAAAATAAAATGTAAAAATGTTATATTCAAATTTCAACACAACACACTTAAAGGCACGGATATTTTCTTTAAGACTTTAGTGAGAGATATTCAGACTTTCCCTCAGCTCTTCTTCTTCCAAGACCAAACATAACATTTCATCATGGCTTAAAAACTCA
Source organism: Mus caroli (assembly GCF_978045245.1). Taxonomy (NCBI): domain Eukaryota; kingdom Metazoa; phylum Chordata; class Mammalia; order Rodentia; family Muridae; genus Mus; species Mus caroli. Next base: position 85,525,720 of record NW_028227267.1, on the reverse strand, counting down.
ATACATAATACCAAAAATAGCATCCCAATGGAAAGCACTTTTGCAATTTTCGGCATGTGTTCTGTTCTGTTTTGTTTTTAATGCTGAAATCCCTAGGGCTGCATAGCCAAACCACTGTTTCATTTTCTGGTGCTGTAATGACAAACAAAAAACTACAATCTACTCTTAACAGCAAATTTTAAAAATGCATCAATGCTCCAAAGGGAAACGTACACCAAGAATTATAAGTTCCATTAGGCAGTGTCCCACTTGTAGGGCGACATTTATGGGTTTCTTTGGATGGTATAATTCCTCAAGAGGCATTACAGATTATGTGAGAGTCAGCAGTGACTCATCTTCTAAAACTAGCACACAGAAACTTTCATAGTAGTTTTCTGAACTGCTCTTCCCCATTTTGAAGTTTGAACTTCAAAATAATAATATACATCTTCACTAAACTGAATTCCCATATGCAAATTATGTCTGTCTATCTCTCTGTGTACATGTATGTATGTATCCATCTATTAATCCATGTATATCTATTATATATTTGCATATTTGTTTATTTACCTGTCATCTATTTCTCTATATGTATCTATTACACATCTATGTATCAACCATTATTCATCTTGCAATAAACATTCATATATATGAATAAAATATATAAATGAGAATTTGTTAAATGGGATAAAAGAGAGAGGGAGAGAATAAAGATATATCCTTAGAAAGATATAAATTTCCCTGGAAAAATACATTTAAGATGATCTTAAACTTAAACAAACAAACTACACTTACTCTTGAATTTGCTTTGATATGGTTGTTTGTTGATATTTTCTTGGGCTATGACTTATTATTTTCTTTTTTTTATTTTTAATATTTTTTATTACATATTTTCCTCAATTACATTTCCAATGCTATCCCAAAAGTCCCCCATAGCGACTCCCACTTCCCAAACCACCCATTCCCATTCTTTTGGCCCTGGCATTCCCCTATATTGGGGCATATAAAGTTTGCAAGTCCAATGGGCCTCTCTTTCCAGTGATGGCCAAATAGGCCATCTTTCAATACATATGCAGCTAGAGACAAGAGCTCCGGGGTACTGGTTAGTTCATAATGTTGTTCCAACTATAGGGTTGCAGATCTCTTTAGCTCCTTGGGTACTTTCTCTAGCTTCTCGATTGGGAGCCCTGTGATACATCCAATGGCTGACTGTGAGCATCCACTCCTGTGTTAGCTAGGCCCCTGCATAATCTCACAAGAGACAGCTATCTTTGGGTCCTTTCAGCAAAATCTTGCTAGTGTATGCAATGGTGTCCGCGTTTAGAAGCTGATTATGGGATGGATCCCTGGATATGGCAGTCTCTAGATGGTCCATTCTTTCATCACAGCTCCAAGCTTTGTCTCTGTAACTCCTTCCATGGGTGTTTTGTTCCCAATTCTAAGAAGGGGCACAGTGTCCACATTTTGGTCTTCATTCTTCTTGAGCTTCATGCGTTTAGTAAATTGTATCTTATATCTTGGGTATCCTAAGTTTTGGGCTAATATCCACTTATCAGTGAATACATATTGTGTGAGTTCTTTTGTGACTATGTTACCTCACTCAAGATGATGCCCTCCATGTCCATCCATTTGGCTAGGAATTTCATAAATTCATTCTTTTTAATAGCTGAGTAGTACTCCATTGTGCAAATGTACCATAATTTCTGTATCCATTCCTCTGTTGAGGGACATCTGGGTTCTTTCCAGCTTCTGACTATTATAAATAGGGCTGCTATGAACACAGTGGAGCATGTGTCCTTTTTACCGGTTGGTACATCTTCTGGATATATGCCCAGGAGAGGTATTGCTGGATCCTCCGGTAGTACTATGTCCAATTTTCTGAGGAACCGCCAGACTGATTTCCAGAGTGGTTGTACAAGCTTGCAATCCCACCAACAATGGAGGAGTGTTCCTCTTTCTCCACATCCTCGCCAGCATCTGTTGTCACCTGAATTTTTGATCTTAGCCATTCTGACTGGTGTGAGGTGGAATCTCAGGGTTGTTTTGATTTGCATTTCCCTGATGATTAAGGATGTTGAACATTTTATCAGGTGCTTCTCTGCCATTCGATATTCCTCAGGTGAGAATTCTTAGTTCAGTTCTGAGCCCCATTTTTTAATGGGGTTATTTGACTTTCTGGAGTCCACCTTCTTGAGTTCTTTATATATATTGGATATTAGTCCCTTATCTGATTTAGGATAGGTGAAGATCCTTTCCCAATCTGTTGGTGGTTTTTTTGTCTTATTGATGGTGTCTTTAGCCTTGCAGAAGCTTTGCAGTTTCATGAGGTCCCACTTGTCAATTCTCGATCTTACAGCACAAGCCATTACTGTTCTATTCAAGAATTTTTCCCCTGTGCCCATATCTTCAAGCCTTTTCCCCACTTTCTCCTCTATAAGTTTCAGTGTCTCTGGTTTTATGTGAAGTTCCTTGATCCACTTAGACTTGACCTTAGTACAAGGAGATAGGAATGGATCGATTCGCATTCTTCTACATGTTAACAACCAGTTGTGCCAGCACCATTTGTTGAAAATGCTGTCTTTCTTCCACTGGATGTTTTTAGCTCCCTTGTCGAAGATCAAGTGACCGTAGGTGTGTGGGTTCATTTCTGGGTCTTCAATTCTATTCCATTGGTCTATTTGTCTGTCACTATACCAGTACCATGCAGTTTTTATCACAATTGCTCTGTAGTAAAGCTTTAGGTCCGGCATGGTGATTCCACCAGAGGTTCTTTTATCCTTGAGAAGAGTTTTTGCTATCCTAGGTTTTTTGTTATTCCAGCTGAATTTGCAGATTGCACATTCTAATTCGTTGAAGAATTGAGTTGGAATTTTGATGGGGATTGCATTGAATCTGTAGATTGCTTTTGGCAAGATAGCCATTTTTACAATGTTGATCCTGCCAATCCATGAGCATGGGAGATCTTTCCATCTTCTGAGATCTTCTATAATTTCTTTCTTCAGAGACTTGAAGTTTTTATTATACAGATCTTTCACTTCCTTAGTTAGAGTCACGCCAAGATATTTTATATTATTTGTGACTATTGAGAAGGGTGTTGTTTCCCTAATTTCTTTCTCAGCCTGTTTATTCTTTGTGTAGAGAAAGGCCATTGATTTGTTTGAGTTAATTTTATATCCAGCTACTTCACCGAAGCTGTTTATCAGGCTTAGGAGTTCTCTGTTGGAATTTTTAGGGTCACTTATATATACTATCATATCATCTGCAAAAAGTGATATTTTGACTTCATCTTTTCCAACTTGTATCCCTTTGATCTCCTTTTGTTGTTGAATTGCTCTGGCTAGGACTTCAAGTACAATGTTGAATAGGTATGGAGAAAGTGGACAGCCTTGTCTAGTCCCTGATTTTAGAGGGATTGCTTCAAGCTTCTCACCATTTACTTTGATGTTGGCTACTGGTTTGCTGTAGATTGCTTTTATCATGTTTAGGTATGGGCCTTGAATTCCTGATCTTTCCAAGACTTTTATCATGAATGGGTGTTGGATCTTGTCAAATGCCTTTTCTGCATCTAACGAGATGACCATGTGGTTTTTGTCTTTGAGTTTGTTTATATACTGGATTACGTTGATGGATTTCCATATATTGAACCATCCCTGCATCCCTGGGATGAAACCTACTTGGTCAGGATGGATGATTGTTTTGATGTGTTCTTGGATTGGGTTAGCAAGAACTTTATTGAGTATTTTTGCATCAATATTCATAAGGGATATTGGTCTGAAGTTTTCTATCTTTGTTGGGTCTTTTTGTGGTTTAGGTATCAGAGTAATTGTGGCTTCATAGAATGAGTTGGATAGAGTACCTTCTGTGTCTATTTTGTGGAATAGTTTGTGAAGAAATGGGATTAGATCTTCTTTGAAGGTCTGATAGAACTCTGCACTAAACCCATCTGGTCCTGGGCTTTTTTTGGTTGGGAGACTATTAATGACTGCTTCTATTTCTTTGGGGGATATAGGGCTGTTTAGATCATTAACCTGATCTTGGTTCAACTTTGGTACCTGGTACCTTTCTAGGAACTTCTCCATTTCATCCAGGTTCTCCAGTTTTGTTGAGTATAGCCTTTGGTAGAAGGATCTGATGGTGTTTTGGATGTCTTCAGGATCTGTTGTTATGTCTCCTTTTTCATTTCTGATTTTGTTAATTAGAATGCTTTCCCTGTGCCCTCTAGTGAGTCTGGCTAAGTGTTTATCTATCTTGTTGATTTTCTCAAAGAACCAGCTCCTTGATTGGTTGATTCTTTGAATAGTTCCTTTTTCCACTTGATTGATTTCGCCCCTGAGTTTGATTATTTCCTGCAGTCTACTCCTTTTGGGTGAATTTGCTTCCTTTTGTTCTAGTGCTTTTAGGTGTGTTGTCAAGCTGCTAATGTGTGCTCTTTCTAGTTTCTTTTTGGAGGCACTCAGAGCTATGAGTTTTCCTCTTAGAAATGCTTTCATTGTGTCCCATAAGTTTGGGTATGTTGTGGCTTCATTTTATTGAACTCTAAAAAGTCCTTAATTTCTTTCTTTATTTCTTCCTTGACCAAGGTATCATTGAGAAGAGTGTTGTTCAGTTTCCACGTGAATGTTGGCTTTCTATTATTTATTTTGTTATTGAAGATCAGCCTTAGTCCATGGTGATCTGATAGGATGCATGGGACAATTTTAATATTTTTGTATCTGTTGAGTCCTGTTTTGTGCCCAATTACGTGGTCAATTTTAGAGAAGGTACCATGAGGTGCTGAGAAGAAGGTATATCCTTTTGTTTTAGGGTAAAATGTTCTGTTGATATCTGCCAGATCCATTTGATCCATAACTTCTGTTAGTTTCACTGTGTCCCTGTTTAGTTTATGTTTCCATTATCTGTCCATTGGTGAAAGTGCTGTGTTGAAGTCTCCCACTATTATTGTATGAGGTGCAATGTGTGCTTTGAGATTTACTAAAGTTTCTTTAATGAATGAGGCTGCCTTTGTATTTGGAGCATAGATATTCAGGATTGATAGTTCCTCTTTGAGGATTTTACCTTTGATGAGTATGAAGTGCCCCTCCCTGTCTTTTTTGATGACTTTGGGTTGGAAGTCAATCTTATCAGATATTAGAATGGCTACTCCAGCTTGTTTCTTCATACCATTTGCTTGGAAAATTGTTTTCCAGCCTTTCATTCTGAGGTAGTGTCTATCTTTTTCTCTGAGATGAGTTTCCTACAAGCAGCAAAATGTTGGGTCTTGTTTGTGTAGCCAGTTTGTTAGTCTATGTCTTTTTATCGGGGAGTTGAGTCCATTGATATTAAGAGATATTAAGGAAAAGTAATTGTTGTTTCCTGTTATTTTTGTTGTTAAAGTTGGCATTCTGTTCTTGTGGCTGTCTTCTTTTAGGTTTGTTGAGGGATTACCTTCTTGTTGTTTCTAGGGCGTGGTTCCCATCCTTGTATTGGTTTTTTTCTGTTATTATCCTTTGAAGGGCTGGATTCATGGAGAGATAATGCTTTTAGTATTCTATCTTTATTTAGTGCATTTGTTGTTCTGATTATTATGTGTCGGGAGGTATTTCTTTTCTGGTCCAGCCTATTTGGAGTTCTGTAGGCTTCTTGTATGTTCATGGGCATCTCTTTCTTTAGATTTGGGAAGTTTTCTTCTATAATTTTGTTGAAGATGTTTACTGGTCCTTTGAGTTGAAAATCTTCATTCTCATCCACTCCTATTATCCGTAGGTTTGGTCTTCTCATTGTGTCCTGTATTTCCTGGATGTTTTGAGTTAGGATCTTTTTGCATTTTCCATTTTCCTTGATTGTTGTGCCGATGTTCTCTATGCAATCTTCTGCACCTGAGATTCTCTCTTCCATCTCTTGTATTCTGTTGCTGATGCTCGCATCTATGGTCCCAGATTTATTTCCTAGGGTTTCTATCTCCAGTGTTGCCTCATTTTGGGTTTTCTTTATTGTGTCTACTTCCCTTTTTAGGTCTAGTATGCTTTTGTTCATTTCCATCCTCTGATTGGATGTGTTTTCCTGTTTCTCTTTAAGGACTTCTACCAGTTTGGTTGTGTTTTCCTGTTTTTCTTTAAGGACTTGTAACTCTTTAGCCATGTTCTCCTGTAGTTCTTTAAAGTCCTTCTTGATGTCCTCTATCATCATCATGAGATATGATTTTAAATCCAGGTGTAGCTTTTCAGGTGTGTTGGGGTGCCCTGGACTGGGCTAAGTGGGAGTGCTGGGTCCTGATGATGGTGAGTGGTCTTGGTTTCTGTTAGTAAGATTCTTACCTTTACCTCTCGCCATCTGGTAATCTCTGGAGTTGTTATAGTTGTCTCTGTTCAGAGGTTGTTCTTTTGGTGATTCTGAGTATTGTCTGTCAGCAGACCTGGGAGACAGGCTCTCTCCTCTGAGTTTCAGTGGTTAGAGCGCTCCCTGCTGATAAGCTTTCCTCTTAAAGGGAAGGTGTACAGATATCTGGCGTTTGAACCTTCTCCTGGCCGAAGAAGAAGGCCGAAAACAGGACCTTTCCCAGATGCTGTGTTGCTTTGGCAGGTCACAGAAGCTGTCAGCTTCTGTGGTGCACACTCTCAGCTGTGCAGACTATGTTCCTAAGTTCAGAGGAGTCCTGGATCCAAGATGTGCTCCATGCTCCTGAGGCAGAGGGCTCCTGTGCAGGGTAGAATACAGTCTTCCAGCTGGGAGGGTGCCGGATGTCTGCAGCCCCAAAAGGGTGCTGCCTCTGCGGCTCTGTGGCTCCTGCCTTTCCCAGAAGCTGTCTGCCTCTGTGGTCCTCACTCTCACCTCTGCAGACTAAGTTAGGTGGAGCCCCAGAGCCAAGATGGCGCTCCCTGCAGGGCGGATCACTGTCCTCCGGCTGGGAGGGTGCTGGATTTCTGCAGCCCCAAAAGGGTGCTGCCTCAGCGGCTCTGTGGCTCCTGCCTGTCCCAGAAGCTGTCTGCCTCTGTGGTCCTCACTCTCACCTCTGCAGACTAAGTTCTGCGGAGTCCTGGAGCCAAGATGGCATTCCCTGCAGGGCAGATCACTGTCCTCCGGCTGGGAGGGTGCTGGATGTCTGCAGTCCCAAAAGGGTGCTGCCTCAGCGGTTCTGTGGCTCCCGCCTGTCCCAGAAGCTGTCTGCCTCTGTGGTCCTCACTCTCACCTCTGCAGACTAAGTTAGGTGGAGCCCCAGAGCCAAGATGGCGCTCCCTGCAGGGCGGATCACTGTCCTCCGGCTGGGAGGGTGCTGGATGTCTGCAGCCCCAAAAGGGTGCTGCCTCAGCGACTCTGTGGCTCCCGCCTGTCCCAGAAGCTGTCTGCCTCTGTGGTCCTCTATTATTTTCTTTTATTGGATATTTTATTCATTTACATTGCAGATGTTATCCCATTTCCCAGTTTCCCTTCTGGAAACACCCTATTTCATCCCCCCTCTCCTTGCTTCTATGAGGGTGCTCCACCACCCACCCACCCATCCACCGACTACTGTCTCCCTGCCCTGACATTCCCCTACACTGCTGCATCCAGCTTTCAGGGGACCAAGGGCCTCTCCTTCCATTGATGCCTGAAAGGCCATCCATCCTCTGTTGAATATGCGGCTAGAGCCATGGGTCCCTCCATGTCTAATCTTTGGTTGGTTGTTTAGTCCCTGGGAGCTCAGGGGATGTTTGATTGATTTATATTGTTGTTCTTCCTTTGTGTTTGCAAATCTCTTCAGCTCCTTCAGTCCTTTCTCTAACTCTTCAATTGGGGACAACCAGGCTCAGTCCAAATTCCTATTTCTTAAAGGAGTACAAATGTGGTATTGGAAAACACTAAGTTTATGTATTCATGCATTCTTTTATGATCCCATTTCAACAACAGCATAATTAGTCTTCAGATTAAAAAAAAGAAAGAAAGAAAAACAAAAACAAAATAACTGTGCTTCCTAGCTGTGTGAGACTTAGAGACTTCTCTGTATCACTTTTTAATTTTCCAAGCAACATTCTTCATTTTCAGAAACAACTTACTCATTTGTAATATTAACTTCTTCAGCGGGAGAGTTTAGATCAGCAGGAAGGATTTCAAAGAACAAATAGTCTATAACCAAGACTCTGGGAGATATTGATAAAGGATAGAAAAATAATAATAAATTCAGAACTCCTGCACAGGTCTAGTAGACAAACTGCCTTGACATCGCTCATGTAATTCTCAAAGATTAGAGCCAGTTGGTGTATTCCAATGTTATCAAACTTCACTAATTATCAAGATCACCTACATGACTTTTGGCTAAAAATACAGATGCTCAGCACCACAGGAGATTTTAATTTTGTGGGCATGGAGTAGAGCTGAGGAAAGTCAATTATTAACAGGTACCCCAGGTGATTTTATTGATTCTGGAAGTTTGAGCTTGGCTGATTAGTCAACACATGCCACTGGCAGCACTCTTCTTGTTACCTGCAGCTGACTTAAGTAAGGACTCTCATGAAAGTACATTTTCTTTCTAAAGTTTCTGATACAGTTTAGACAAGATTATTGTCTCTTCTCATGGCAATCTCATGGATAGTTTTATATACCTGGAACTAGACGTTGTTCCTATTTCCCTGATGGCTAGGTAGAGCAAAATTTTGATTTTTTTTCTCTGCTGTCTCTGGTTTACCATGTGTTAACACTTTCCTTTTGCAGAAACTATTACTTTAGTGCTTTATATTTGTTTATTATTACATTACCTAAGTGTTCGTTCTGTGATAGTACTATTGAAGAAGATTTGATTGATTGAAAGCACACACAAATTTTCCCCAGATGCTCCTCTTCAATAGTTCAGGAATCCAATATTTTTGTTATCATTGTTTAGTTCTCTAATAATTAAATACAATTTATTTCAAACACATATATTCTCCTCCTCACACAACCAATATTGTATTGTTATTTCTTTTTGTATTTTATGATGTTTTTGTTTATTTATTTTTATTTTTTCCAACTCATCAAGTTCTATAGGGATGCCCATGTAGTCAGATGTTTTAACATCCAGCACTTGCAGTAGCTACTGACTGACAATAGATAGATCCTCCGCTAAGGTGGGGACTTGGTGATCTCCTTTCCTCTCTAATCTGACATTTCGACTTACTTGCGAAGATCTTGTGCATCCTTTCATACCTACTGGGAATTCATGTGTTACCATGTTGTTCTATCCCCCAACCACAATTTTATCTCCATTCTCAAATTGGGAACACTTTATCTACATGCAGCACTTTCTTCACCCAGGTGGAGAATATGTTCATAAAATATGTAATTAGGAAAGGGGCAGAAATACTGAAGATACACCCAGACTGTTCTATGAACGTGGCATAATACACTATCCCTCTTCTAGTGTGACTTTCTACACTTGTCTATAATGCACTGCAGCTTCTAAGACTCAAGATGATATTATACTCACTTGCCTTCTGTTTTATCCTTTAGTTCCAGAAATAAATATGTATGCTACTCTGTGCAGGAGTGTAACGCACTATAAATTTAAATTATGTCTCTTAATATTTACTTAATCCCTTTGAGTTAGTTTAAATAAATTAAAATTGTAAATTTTCAATTATATTAGGAATACAGAAAAGAGGGTAATTTTTGTAGCATGTAACTGGTTTTCCACTTAAGTGGAACAGAGCAAGCATTAAATGTACATTTCCTTTATTTTTCTATTGTGTTTAAAGATTTGGCACAATATAATTATATTAATAATTCTGAGTTTTAAAATTTAAGTAATTAAAAAACTACTATTTTTTTTCATTGCAAGGAAGAAGGGATATGATATCCATACCATGAACGCCACCATACAGCCTATTGTCGATATCAACATTCAACAATCACTAAGTGAAAAGGTGAAAAAATAACCAATCAGTTTCAATACAACAGACAATTGAAAGAGCAACAGACAAATGAAAACATTTTTACTATACTGTGCTTAAGATTTCAATTAATTAATTTTATTTCCCAAACAATTGAATTGTCCTTCTAAAATTAATAAGTAGAACAAAAATATATTTTTACTCCAGATATACAAGCAGGAGAACAGAAAAATATCATCTTCATTTTCATCTGTATTAAGAAAGTTTGTGTTCGCCAGACATGGTGGCACACACCTTTAACCCCAGCACTTCGGAGGCCGAGGCAGGCAGATTTCTGAGTTTGAGGCCAGCCTGGTCTACAAAGTGAGTTCCAGGACAGGACAGCCAGGGCTACACAGGGAAACCCTGTCTCGAAAAACCAAAAAAAAAAAAGAAAGTTTATGTTCATTTCTACAAATATCTTTAACCAATATATGTGTGTGTGTGTATACACACACATATGTATATGTATATGTATATGTATATGTATATGTATATGTATATGTATATGTATATGTATATGTATATGTATATGTATATGTATATGTATATGTATATGATGTATATGTAGATGTATATGTATATATGTATGTATCTATACATATACATATATATATACATATATATGTATATATATATAATCTTCCACGACTGAAACAATTCTAGCAGACATTTTTTAAGTCAGCTGTAACTTTAATGGGTTTTAACATTTTGACTCCTCTGATTTGGGCAAGGATTGACTTTTTCATAATATTTAATCTAGAACTGACATTTTTGCTATTTTCCTAACTCAAAATTTGTACATCCCTATTAGCATTATATTTCTTGTTAAAATCATTTCAGCAATTACTAGACATGAAAATAGCCTTCAGTCTAAATTAATCAAGCACACACAAAAAATAACTTCTACATGTACTATAACTTAGCCACACTTAAAGTCCAGAAATTTTGATAATCATGTTATTACAGTGAAAGGCAGATTTGTTATAAGCAGATTTTATGAATACGCTTACTATCTTCTAAAAATTTAGGCTTATTATTTCATGCTGCTACCATGCAAAGTTATCCTGAACTGAATGGCTCAAACAGAAAGCACATAGTCTCTATTTGTGAGGAATACCATGAATCTTAGTTGTAAAAAACAAGGTGTAAGAAAGTTTATGTTTTTTAATGTTTCTAATATGAAGATGTTTTAAATTCATATACATTTGTCTGTGTGTTCATATGTGCACATGCAAATACAAATGGCAAGCAGAAAGGGGTATTACTTAGCCTGGAAGTAGAGTTACAGGCGGTTCTGTGTTGCTTGACCTGGGTACTAAGAACTGTGATTCTCCGGAACAACATCAATAGTCTTAACCCCTGAGCCATCTCTCCAGTCCTCAATTTTTAATTTCTTTTTTTTTTTTTTTTTGAGAGGGTAATTGGGTGGAGGACTTTCTCTACAATACATTATCACCCCATTTTAATCCTCTAATGGCTGTGAGTGTTTCTTTGTTGATAATGTTTTGTCTTCACATTTAATTTCAGATATATCAAACATTTATAGTAGGTTGGTGCTACATTTTCTCCTGTGGTCAAAATTGGGATATTGACCTCAATTTCAAGAAAGACACAATGAAGTTGAGTCAGCTGAGATAATTCCAGACAACCTCGTCATCTCAATTCTTTTAGCCCTTATTATCCTGGTAAGAATTTCTGACATATAAGTCAATATACTCACAGAATCCATGTACTAGGCTATAAATATTTTGAAGGATGGGCACTCAACTGACTACGGTAGATAATAAAGTCTCATAAGACATATGCCATATATGTAACATATGTTGTTACATTTTATATTTTAAAATATTCAATATACAAAATGTCATAAATCTAGGCATAAAGTTTACATCGTTACTATAACATTATAGTACATGTACTTACTGTATAGGCTAAAATGAAAATACCGAATGTTATCTTTAGCTTAGATGCCACCTCAAACTGATTTTCTACATTGCAGCTGAATACTCCATTTTCAGAGTGAGCTAAAATCTCTATATTTCTAGAAAACATTTAGGTGAATTCAATAAACAATGAACTGTAATTAGCAACTGTTTAAAGCAGCACATTTCCATGAAGAAATCCATGCAATGGAAAGTATTGATTAATTGGTGAATTGTGGGTTTGGACAGAGCAAAACCTCAAATCATATTCAATTTTTGTCATGTAATTTCCACTTTCCTCAAGCAAGTTTTTGTACCCTCTCTATAAAACAGTTTTCTTATGAGAAATTAGAATACATAATAGCATCTGTCAAATGAGCCATTAATAATGTTGATATTTTTTCATCCAAGATGTACGTATCTATGGGTCTTAGTGATCAGAGCAGAGCAAAATGATTTGGAACCAGATGATTAGTAGAGTAAGAGAAGAAGTATATTAACCAACACCAGAGACATGCAATTTACTTTATTCCCGATTAAATAACATCATTTCCAATGGTCTTCTAACGTCATTCTTTTGGAAAATGGAAGATCCATATTTCCATACCAAATAGCATTTAATAGCATACAGTTTCCCATAATCAATTCTATAAAGATTATTTTCAAATGTAGAAATATTTCACCTTACTAATCATGAAGCAAAAATGAAAGACTTTTCCCTTCAAATATTTTACTACAAATATTAGTTGTTATAAGACATACTGACTATATACTTTTAAACAATTAACCATGATTCTGTGTATGTTCACAGAGAACCAACATATGTGTAGGACGATCACAAACAAGTTTCTGAAATTGCTTATTTCATTTTAGTGTGAAGGTCCTGGAATCAAACCCAAGTCATTTGTTTAGCAGTAAATATTAATTTCTTGTGAGATAGAAGTCCTGATGAATCAAATAACATCAGGAACACATCTTAGAAAGATGAAGGGCTTATATCAAGCACCACAGTGAACATTAGGGAGCACATCTCAGATAGTGAAGGACTTACATTATATGCCATCGTCAACATTACAGTAAACAGAGAAACACTAGAAACATTTCAGTAAAATGAGAAATGAAATAAATATCTCCACCCTTTCTGCTCTTATTGAGCATAGTGATTGAAGCCTTAACTAAAGCAAAAATACAAAAAGCAAATAACATGGATATATGTTGGCCAGTACTAAATACACTCTCAATCTCTTTACACAGATTAACACGAACCTGTACTCTTAAAACCTCACCATCTTTTTTTCCACAAAGAAATCATTTAAAACTATCTCATTCAGAATATGGGGAACAAAGGAACATCCCAGAAAGGATAAAATAGAATAGATTTTATGAGTGGATGGGGATACCGTAGGATGGCAGGAACAGGAGGAATAGGAGAACATGGAATTGCAGGTCAAATGAGGGAAGAATCAGCCTGAATTGAGGGACAGTTGAGGGGTGGTATGAACCCCTAAAGCAGTGGAAACTCCCTAACCTATGTCAAGATAACCCTAATGAATCAGGAAATAATGAAGGAGACAGATTCCCAATGGTCCATCTTTTATCACCAAATGAAGCTCCCAGTACCCAGTACTGGCAATTGTTTATATCCAATTGAGTTGTTGGCCAAAGAGAACCCCTGGAAGTCCCCAAACAATGCAAGCAGTTGCCAAGATAATAGGTTGCTTCTCAATTAGACAGCAATACTGAAGCCAACACCTGCACAACTCATTGGACATGAAGTTGTCAGACACACATGGCACCTTCACCATGCCCTTCCAATGTCCTTGGTATGGGAAGCTACTACACAGGTTAACAAAAGAATTCAGTTAGTGTGGTTCGTGATTTTTTGAGTACTACCTAACCCTAAAGTACTATTCAATTGCAAACCTTCCACAAGTCATTTGATGTCTAAAGGTCAGTCCCACCCACTTTAAATAATGTCACTGAGTGACTCATTTTCAGTCTTGTGCTTTTCTATTACATTTAAAACCATTACTTGAGCCAGGCCTGGTGGAGCACACCTTTAATCCCAGCACTCGGGAGGCAGAAGCAGGCAGATTTCTGAGTTCGAGGCCAGCCTGGTCTATAAAGTGAGTTCCAGGACAGCCAGGGCTATACAGAGGGACCCTGTCTCTAAACACCAAAAAACAAAACAAAACAAAACAAAACAAAACAAAACAAAACAAAACAAAACAAACATTACTGGAGCACAGGAAAATTTAAGGTGTGAAACAAAAATGACTAACCATGTAAAAGGGGGGGGGGGTTTACTTCCCGTAAACTAAACCATCTTTCCATTAACAAAGACTTTGTTAATAAGAGTGAAAGAAAACAGAATTGTTCCAATATTTGATCTTATTCTTTAGTCTATTTCTTTGTTCATTTTTCATGTAAGATTATAGTTTAGAGGGGATAACTCATTAACAAACTATAGATCATTGTATATATATATATATATATATATATATATATATATATATGCATCTCTTGTTGAATATCCAGTTTTCTATAGAAGGAAACTGAGAAACTTAACTGATAATTTTTAAAAGATATTACTGAAACTACATGTTCTTTGTCTACCAATATTTTCATTTGACCTTTTGATCAGTTTGTAAGGGAATGTGACATGTAAAATCACTTCTGACCATAAGTCTTTGGTTTCAAAGTAACTTCCACCCCGCCTGAGTGCTTTTATAACTATAGCTTATATTGTGTAGTGACGGTTTCAGGAGAGCATTTGTTGATCTTTGGATGCTACCTAGCACATTTGCTATTATTTAGTCTTGAAGGTCTTTTTTTGGAACTTTCTTTTCCAACAGAGTTCCTATATAGTTAAGTCTTAATAGGCCTATAAAAATAATAATACTCATTTATTTTATTTCTGTTTGGCTTTCTCTTTCTCAAAGCAGTCACTGAGCAACTCTTTTATGATTTGGAATATTAAAAAAAAAACCTAGATAAACCATGATGAATAAAGCAGATATGCACCGTCCTTTACAAACAAATGCCTAGCATTTGTTCAAACAGGAATAAATTCACGTTGAAATGGTGATACCAGTAAAATGCTATAACTGTCCCCAAATTACCTTGGATGTGATCAGAAATTATGAGAGAGGGTAGATGTTACTTAAGAACTAGAAAACCTTGAGATCCCCAATGAGGAGAAAAAGTTGTATAGCCCCGTTCTTCCATGAAGGCTAGCACAGAAATATAAGTTTAACTGAGGAGAGATTTTTAAAAAAAAAAACTAAAAATAATCTATCATTTCCAAAATTTTAGGTAGCAGAAACTACAAAATTGTGTTATTGATAATTTAATTTCCTATAATAGTATGTATCCCAAGTGTCTAGTATCAGAAAACTAAATATGTTCTGCATGCTACAGACTTGGGCTCTCCACTGAGAAGCTGGAATTTAATGTCTCTTGGCTATCATTTACTGACAGTGTCATAAAACCTTAAAATCAAATACTAGGTAAAAAAATAAACATTTATTTTCTCAAAGCAACTCTATTTTATTTCATCTGTCCTTTCTCTTCAAATTTATCAGTTGATTATACTGTTGAACAGTCATATAATTTAAACCTGTTTTCTCACAAGAATATCCTGGATAGAATGGATAATGTACACGGGAGGTAAGTGATACCTGAAAAACAGAATTTTTTTGAACATAATCATTACACAGCTTGGAAAGTCCCTTTTCTACCGCTATTTGTCAGTTCTGTTCTATCAACATTTTCACACTTCTGATTACTTAAGCACTCCCAAGTGACTGACAGCTCATGTACAACTGATGAATCCCTAAATGGGATGATTAAAAATATAGTCTCTCAAGCTCAAGAGATGTCTCCTTAGTTAAATCCCCAACAAAAGACAAAACTTCAGTCTCTATTTCCCAGATATCACATAACTGCCAATAATTCTCTGTACAAGATATTGCTACATATTTGATAACATCTACTAACCTCTATGAGTAGTGTACAGACATACTGCAAGGGAATATATGCAGACAAACACTCATAAGCATGAAATAAAAATAATTTAAAATCATATTCAAAACTTGAAATCTGTGATATCTACCAATTCTCTAGAATCATTATTAACTTTTTAGTTAATATTACATTCCAAAACTGTATCATGAAAAAGTCCATAATGATAGCACTGATGTATACATAAGGAATATTCAAAACTACAGCATATTTCTAAGTGGATTCTGCATATTTAGGTTTATTCTGAGGTATGGTTATCATACATTTGTAATATTGATGTAATGTTTCTTAAATTAATTTTATTTGTATTCTATTTACCAAGGTCTAGAAAGACACAGATAGACATTATTAATTTTAAAGCTTATTTTCAAGTCTTTCCATCTAACACTATAGGCTATCTTATAACATCAATGATAGCCTTCAAAGGAAAGTTTGCTAATTTTCAATTCATTAAAAGTACTTTGTTTCATCTGGGAATTAATTGTATTTGGCATTACAATTATGGTTCCTAAATTAGTTGTCTTCTGAGATTGACATAGGTCTCATACTTAGGGTGTCACAAAAACCCTACAAAAAATCAAGCTACCTAAAATTATGGCATAGTTGAATGTGCTCCCTGGGCTCAGCTTTCACCAAGGAACTCTTCGGAGCTACTAGCAGGAGAGGGGGAGAATCATACTTTGAGATGATTTGAGAGTCATACTTGTACAATGATTTAGTACATGACCCCATACCTGTTCATATATGATCACCACTACCTGAAATTAGCTGGTTATTAAAAAACAAAGACACGGAGTTAGTAGGGAGAGGTTCTTTGGGGAGAGACTGTTGGTAGAAGTGGGACAGCATATTATCATATTTCATTGTTTACCTGTACAAAATTCTCAAGTAATTTTATGATGCAATTTCTTGATGAGGGAAAATATTAAAGAAGCAAACTGTAAGAAAAAACATTAAAAAGAATGCCCAAATTACACTGTAAAACAAAATTGAGGATAATAGTTAGATTACCCATCTAAAGCAAGTTTTGCTTGCCCAGATTTTAAAAGTATGCTTGACATAGCTTATCACATACTGGTGAAGTTATACAACCATGATTTTAACCTAGTGCAAACAGTATGTTGTTTTTGTTTCAGGTTCTTTTCAGGTTCTCTCTCTCTCTCTCTCTCTCTCTCTCTCCTGTTCTAATTCCTTTCACCCTAGTGACTTTCTAAAGAGTTTCGTGTCCTATTTCAGACTTAATCAGTTCAGCATCTTCCCAGGCCTCATGTGAACAAATATGAGAGATCTGAAAAGTGAGGCTGTTCAATACAATGGGGTCTCATTAACATTGTTTAACAAGCCTTAGCTTATGCGAGCTCTTGTCTAACATGCAGCTCTAATTTGAATCCACACTTCTCAGCATGGTAATGAGGGCGCTGCTGAAAGGCAGTGTTTGTGCATATACATGAGTTCTCTGCATTTAATTCAATGAGAAAATAGGAACTTTTCTCTAACTAAACTTGGCTTTGACTGAAAAAAAAAATACTTCAGATAACACTATAATGATTTATAGGCATCCTTACATATCCAAGAAGTTTTAAGAGAACATGATGATGGTGTGTATCAATATGCTTATTTTTGAGAGGATAATACTTTATATTTATCATTACATGAATAATATAACCTGAAATAATGTGGTTTTAGGGGAAGAGCATGAAGCACTTCCCCGATTTCAATTTTTCTGCATATGAACTAAATAAGTTAAATGTTAATTTTTACAGCTGCAAAAAGAGTAAATTATATGTTAAATGTTTAAGATGTTTACTATAATTTGAATATGTGAGTCTATGAAATCTCATTTAGCCAGAATTGATACATTAATATTGTCTTGAAATACACATTTTATTTATTAAAAAAATCATTGAAATGTTTTAATTTAATCCATCCTACAATAAAGTCAATCTTTCATTGTTTTTACTATAAAAATATCAAAATTTTGTTCATTCTAAAAATGTGTTATTTTTTAAAAAGTACATTTAAAAAATGAATATGAAATTAGCCTTAGATACATTTCTAGTTTTGTAAACCTTGTAACAAAAAAGATAAGTTAGGCCATATAGGCTCCATGAAGGAACTGAATTTGGTTGTTTACTAAATTGATAAAGCACCAACCTGCCTTCTAAATATTTATGTTTATACCTATAGATAAACACCAAGTTTCTTTTCTGAGAGATAGGAAGTGAATAGAGACTCGGGCTGCACAAGTTACTGGGGATAAATTATGGATGAGAATTCAGCATTTAAAAGTCACTCATACTACTCTCCCTAATACTTAAGTAGCTTTGGAGAAGTCCTGGAAGGAAGAATGTAAAGGCCGTGAGATAAAAAGAAGCACTGTGAAGTGACATTTTTGTTGTGGTAGTTAGAGGTTGTGCTATCTTTCCCCATGGTTTAAGGAAGCTGCTGAGACCAGGCGTGTTTCAGGTGATTCCCTGCATAAAGGCATGGTAAAGCCATCTTAGGAAGCTGTGAGAAGGAAACTCTAGAGTTAGAGTCTTCAAGATGTTAGAGATAGCATTTCTATGTGATATCTGTCAAGGAGAACTACAGTCAGAAAGAGTAATCAATGCAAAAGAGAGTAGTGAATTGAAGCCAGCCAATGCAGATAGGCAATGCCATTTTTGGCCTTTGACATTAGATTTGTTACTATAGGATAGGGGGATTGCCCTTCTTGGTTTCAACAATTCTGCTTTTGTCCAGTATCCCCTCACCACTCCCCCCACCCCCCGCCGCCATGACTCTTCATTGAAATTGTAATGCATGTTCATTCCCATTTTTATTTTAGAAAAATACAATTGACTTTTTAATTTGATTTTACACAGAGATACAATTAACATATTGCTTTGGATCTCAAAATTGACTTTGGACTCTTGACCTGTGTTCCAATTCTGAATGACTATGGAGACTAAAATGTTCGGCTAAATGAATTTTTTTTTTAATTTTTAATATTTTTATTACATATTTTCCTCAATTACATTTCCAATGCTATCCCAAAAGTCCCCCATAGCGCCCCCCACTTCCCTACCCACCCATTCCCATTCTTTTGGCCCTGGCATTCCCCTATATTGGGGCATATAAAGTTTGCAAGTCCAATGGGCCTCTCTTTCCATTGATGGCCGACTAGGTCATCTTTCGATACATATGCAGCTAGAGACAAGAGCTCCGGGGTTCTGGTTAGTACATCATGTTGTTCCAACAATAGGGTTGCAGATCCCTTTAGCTCCTTGGGTACTTTCTCTAGCTTCTCCATTGGGAGCCCTGTGATACATCCAATAGCTGACTGTGAACCTCCACTCCTGTGTTTGCTAGGCCCCGGCATCGTCTCACAAGAGACAGCTATATTTGGGTCCTTTCAGCAAAATCTTGCTAGTGTATGCAATGGTGTCAGCGTTTAGAAGCTGCTTATGGGATGGATCCCTGGATACGGCAGTCTCTAAATGGTCCATCCTTTCATCACAGCTACGAACTTTGTCTCTGTAACTCCTTCCCTGGGTGTTTTGTTCCCAATTCTAAGAAGGTGCACAGTGTCCACACTTTGGTCTTTATTCTTCTTGAGTTTCATGCGTTTAGCAAATTGTATCTTATATCGTGGGTATCCTAAGTTTTGGGCTAATATCCACTTATCAGTGAATACATATTGTGTGAGTTCTTTTGTGATTGTGTTACTTCACTCAAGATGATGCCCTCGAGGTCCATCCATTTGGCTAGGAATTTCATAAATTCATTCTTTTTAATAGCTGAGTAGTACTCCATTGTGTAAATGTACCATAATTTCTGTATCCATTCCTCTGTTGAGGGACATCTGGGTTCTTTCCAGCTTCTGGCTATTATAAATAGGGCTGCTATGAACATAGTGGAGCATGTGTCCTTTTTACCTGTTGGGACATCTTCTGGATATATGCCCAGGAGAGGTATTGCTGGATCCTCCGGTAGTACTATGTCCAATTTTCTGAGGAACCGCCAGACTGATTTCCAGAGTGGTTGTACAAGCTTGCAATCCCACCAACAATGGAGGAGTGTTCCTCTTTCTCCACATCCTCGCCAGCATCTGCTGTCACCTGACTTTTTGATCTTAGCCATTCTGACTGGTGTGAGGTGGAATCTCAGGGTTGTTTTGATTTGCATTTCCCTGATGATTAAGGATGTTGAACATTTTTTCAGGTGCTTCTCTGCCATTCGGTATTCCTCAGGTGAGAATTCTTTGTTCAGTTCTGAGCCCCATTTTTTAATGGGGTTATTTGACTTTCTGGAGTCCACCTTCTTGAGTTCTTTATATATATTGGATATTAGTCCCTAATCTGATTTAGGATAGGTGATGATCCTTTCCCAATCTGTTGGTGGTTTTTTTGTCTTATTGATGGTGTCTTTAGCCTTGCAGAAGCTTTGTAGTTTCATGAGGTCCCACTTGTCAATTCTCGATCTTACAGTACAAGCCATTACTGTTCTATTCAGGAATTTTTCCCCTGTGCCCATATCTTCAAGGCTTTTCCCCACTTTCTCCTCTATAAGTTTCAGTGTCTCTGGTTTTATGTGAAGGGAAGTGGAAAGTGATGATTCAAAGGCAAATCGTCTCTGTAGGCTTGATCCCAGTTGGTAGATTGGTTTGGGATTAGAAAGTTTAAGCATGTTAGAGGAGGTGTGTACTCTGACTTTGAATCTTCAAAACTGCACATCATACCCAGTTAGCTTTCTCTGTCTCTAGCTTGTGGATAAAGATGTGAGCTCTCAGCTCCAGCACTGTGCCTGCCTGCTGGATCCCATGTTTTACATCATGATGGATAACCATGAACTCTATCCCCCAGGAACAATGAGTTCCACAATGGGCACTTTCATTTATCAATTTTTTAGTCAAGATTAGTCAAGTTACAACAGTTGAAATGTCACAGAGACATTTGGGCAAAAATCAGCTATTCTAATCATAATCTCAGAGTAGATAAAAATGTTTGCAATTTGTCCTAGGGCTGTACCTCTCAAAGTGAAGCTCTTTGCTATTGATGTTTTCAAGGAATATGGAATTATTACTTTCAGTTCTATATCAACGGATTAGCTTGATCCAGCTTTGGAAGGTAATATTGATTATTTTATAACATACATGGTCTTGGTTAAAATAAGTTAGTAAAAAAAAGAAATGACATGAATCTGAGAAAGACATTTTACAACCAAATACTACTGGTCTAAAAAACAAAATAAGTACCAACAGAATAATTCCTAATGATATTCTGCTATATCCACAGATCATTGTCTCAGATGGGCATCATCAGGGAGCCTTTGTCCAGCAGCAGATGTGAACACATGCAGAGACTCAAAGCCACATACTATAGAGAGAGAATCTAAATGGGAGGTCTCGATCATATCATCTCAGAGCTCAGGGAATCCCATGGAAGAGGAGGTAGAAAAACTTTAAACTCCTGAATAAATAGAGGACACCAGGAGAACAAGGCCCCCAAATCAACTAAGAAAGGCACATATGAGGTCACAGAGACTGAAGCAGGAAGCACAGGCCTACATAGGTCAGATATATATATTATATATATAATATATATATATATTATACATTATATTATATGTTATATATAATATAATATACATTATAGCTATTAGCTTAGTATTTTTGTAAGACTCTTGACTGTGAGAACAAATGGATCTCTGAATCTTGTGTCTGTCCTTGGGACTCTTCTCTTTTTTTTCTGTTTAATTTTTAATTAGGTATTTTCTTCATTTATATTTCCAATGCTATTCCAAAAGTCCCCCATACCCTCCTCCCCCTACCCCCCTACTCCCACTTCTTGGCCCTGGTGTTCCCCTGTTCTGAGGCATATAAAGTTTTCAAGACCAAGGGGCCTCTCTTCCCAGTGATGGCCAAATAGGCCATCTTTGGATACATCTGCAGCTAGAGACACAAGCTTAGAGGTACTGGTTAGTTTATATTGTTGTTCCACCTATAGGATTGCAGACCCCTTTAGCTAGCTAGGTACTTTCTCTAGCTCTTCCATTGGGGGTCCTGTGATCCAACCAATAACTGACTATAAGCATCCACTTCTGTGTTTGCCAGTCACTGGCCTAGCCTCACAAAAGACAGCTATATCTGGGTCCTTTCAGCAAAATCTTGCTAGTGTATGCAATGGTGTCAGCGTTTGGAGGCTGATTATGGTATGGATCCCCAGGTATGGCACTCTAGATGTTCCATCCTTTCACCTCAGCTCCAAACTTTGTTTCTGTAGCTCCTTCCATGGGTGTTTTGTTCCCATTCTAAGAAGGAGCAAAGTGTCCACACTTTGGTTTTAATTCTTCTTGAGTTTCATGTGTTTTGCAACTTGTAAAGAAAGAAATTAAAGACTTTTTAGTTTAATGAAAATGAATCCACAGCATACCAAAACTTATGGGACACAATGAAAGCATTTCTAAGAGGAAAACTCATAGCTCTGAGTGCCTCCAAAAAGAAACTAGAGAGAGCACACACTAGCAGCTTGACAACACACCTAAGAACTCTAGAACAAAAGGAAGTAAATTCACCCAAGAGGAGTAGACAGTAGGAAATAATCAAATTCAGGGGCGAAATCAACCAAGTGGAAACAGGAAGAACTATTCAAAGAATCAACCAAACCAGGAACTGGTTCTTTGAGAAAATCAACAAGATAGATAAACCCTTAGCCAGAATCACTAGAGGGCACAGGGAAAGCATCCTAATTAACAAAATCAGAAATGAAAAGGGAGACATAAAAACAGATCCTGAAGAAATTCAAAACACCATCAGATCCTTCTACCAAAGGCTATACTCAACAAAACTGGAGAACCTGGATGAAATGGACAAATTTCTAGACAGATACCAGGTACCAAAGTTAAATCAGGAACAAATTAATGATCTAAACAGTCCTATATCCCCTAAAGAAATAGAAGCAGTCATTAATAGTCTCCAAACCAAAAAAAAAAAAAAAAAAAAAAAAAAAAAGCACAGGATCAGATAGATGGGTTTAGTGCAGAGTTGTATCAGACCTTCAAAGAAGACCTAATTTCAGTTATTCTCAAACTATTCCACAAAATAGGAGCAGAAGGTCCTCTACACAATTCATTCTATGAAGACACAATTACTCTGATACCTAAACCACAGAAAGACCCAAGGAAGATAGAGAACTTCAGACCAATTTCCCTTATGAATATTGATGCAAAAATATTCAATAAAATTCTCACTAACCGAATCCAAGAACACATCAAAACAATCATCCATCCTGACCAAGTAGGTTTTATTCCAGGGATGCAGGGATGGTTAAATATATGGAAATCTATCAACATAATCCACTATATAAACAAACTCAAAGACAAAAACCACATAATCATCTCATTAGATGTGGAGAAAGCATTTGACAAAATGCAACACCCATTCATGATAAAAGTCTTGGAATGATTGGAATTCAAGGCCCATACCTAAACATGATAAATCAATCTACAGCAAACCAGTAGCCAACATCAAAGTAAATGGTGCGAAGCTGGAAGCAATCCCACTAAAATCAGGGACTAGACAAGGCTGCCCACTTTCTCCCTACTTAATCAACATAGTACTTGAAGACTCTTCTCTTTCGAGTCCAACTTTAATATGAATGTTTTTTTCATCTTAGTATGTTGTCATTTTTGATTGTTGTCTCTTGGAAGCCTGTTTTGTTTGTTTGTTTGTATGTTTGGTGAGAGAGAAAACATTGAATCCATAGGGGAGTGGGGTGGGGATGGGGAGTAACTCCCTGAGAGGAGGGAGGAGAAATTATAATCAGGATGTATTATATGAGAAAAGAATCTATTTTCAATAGAAAGGAAAAGATGCCAATACCTGGAAAATTGATTTAAAAATAAACTTATCATTCTAGAAATTAATATTTTCTAGCCAAGAAGGGCTTACTTGGATAAAAGAACAGAAAATCTAATAAAATCAGGGCCATGATAATCCTGAATACTTATATTTAAATACATTTGTTAAATGTATTATCAACCCGATGAATATTTTCTTTATCTCATCTGCTGTTGAACTTATATTTTGACCATGGACATGAAGGCAAATAAAAAAAGTTACTTAAAAGAACCTTAAGCCAGTTTCTTATAATTTTCTTTCTTGAATAAAACATTCCAGTGATACTTTATTTTACTTGAAGGCAAATATTTGTTACTGTTTACTGACACCTACTGGTTTTATTTTCTTCCCATCCCTATGGCAATAAATAAATAAATAAATAAATAAATAAATCTCAATTTCAATCAATCAATCAATCAGTCAATAAATAAATCTCTTAATTTCCCTTGGCTAATCCTGCCCAATTTTACCTAGTTTCTACTCTCTAGGGTAGATTATCACTTTTCTTTTCTTTTCTTTTTTTATTCTTTAATCTTTTTGTGTTTTACAGTCCAGACTTTATCCTCCTCGGGGTTCACCCTTTGACTTTTCCACTTCCCACACCTCCTCCCCAGTTCCCTGTACTCAAGAGGATGTCCCCATCCCACCCAACCCCACCAGACCTCCTAACTACCTGGGGCTCCAAGTCTCTCAAGGGTTAGGTACATCTTCCCTGAGTTGCCTTCCTCTGCCACTCATCTCCTGATTTTTTATGCAAGAAACCCCTTTCCTGAATTCTTTCTGTGATGAACTGTGATGTGGATGTATAAACCAAATGATTTCCTCCTCCAAAAGAAATGAAATTAAATCAGTTACTACTAAGAAAATGTTTCTAACTCATTAAATATCCCATTAGTGGCATTAGTGTTAATATATGTGGACAATTCTTTTTAAGAAAAGTCCTAGAAAATTAATATGTTGATTTAATAGAAGATAATGATGGCCATTTCTGAATACCAGAGACTCAGGGAACTGTGAAGTTTGGGAGAGAAGGATATATCTCAGGACAATTTCAAAGGATGCTCATGATGTAGACAATAGCTCAAATGTATTCTAAACTGATCTCTTTCTCAGTATCGATTATTTTATAGATCCCATGTGTGAAAGTGTTTCTCTCTGGTACATGTTATCACTAGCAATAGATTATAAAGCAAACTCAAATGTGAAGTCTTGTTCCTATGTACCAGGAAGAGAGCCTTGGTCTTTCCTCTCTGCCTTAGCTGGAAAAAGTGGTTTTAAGACCTATCACTTAGCTAGCTTAATGAAGCATTTCTAGTAGTTCAATCCATTGATTCTTTCCAAAAGATCTGGATCATAGAGCTTTGAATAGCACTGTTTACACAATAGATTTGTTTTCATACTGAATTCTAGTTTAATGGTCAATTGTACTTACTCCTTATTCCTTTCTAAAGTTAGTGTTTCTTTCTTAGCCTTTCTTTTGGAGGTCACCAGCTGGAGAAAGCTGATGGGGCACTTATTTCTTGACAGACTTCTTTCCTGATGTCCTTTCAAATGATGCTAAACCAGGCCCATGGTCTCTAGCGTGCCCCTTTTGTTTATCTGAAGGTAGTTTGATGTGTGAAAAGCTATTCAATGTAATGTGTCTGCAGGGAGGTGCTCTCCACCCGACCTTCCTGAGCTGTCATCAAGCTTTTCTACTCGTAGTCATTAGTCAGTGTATTAAAAATAATTCATGTTTAATTAAATACATAAATTTTGCTTCTCATAAAAGAACTCAATAACAACTCTTCCTTTCCAGAATATAATTGTGAATCTTTGCTTTAAATTTTTAAAAGCTCCATGAAATATGAATTACCTGAAAGACACATTTTAGATTAAACAGTTTCAATTTGTTAACAAAAAAGTTCCCAAAGCATAGATTCAAATAACCTTTGGAAAATGACTTGACCTCTTATGTTTCCCAGAGCAATATTTCAAAATGAATATTTGAAAAACCACTGAAAATCTAGTGTTTATGTTATAAGTGTTTATTGATAATCATATTTCAAGATATAATATTTAAGTTATAATTGAAGTTCATAAAACATTTATCATTTGGGTTAATTGTACATGGAGTTACTTGTATAACTTTGCTCTTTAAATGTTGAGTTGTAAGGCACAAAAAATTCGTATGTGTTTGCTCAGACTTTCAAGAAAAGCAAATCTATTATCTATCACCAGTTGGTGAAAGATTCTGAGTAAAATGCATGAAGTAATTTTTGTTAATCCAGTAATCAACCAAGTGTGTGACTAATGTCTACATTTCATTCTGACCATTCTTCCTCATGAGTGACTTAGAAAATAAAGAATCATTAAGGATGCTATTCAGAAATTATTAATGGCAGAACGGAGACACATCATTGGCCTATAGCATGATCATTTAGTAATGTTTTATGTAGAGATGTGTTCATATTCATTATGGTCTGTACATAAATGCAAGTCAAACTTTAATAAGGTTATGATCATATTTACTATAGTCTGTCTAAAAATGCAAGTAAAGTTTTGATAAGGTTCTTACATTGTTAATAAGACCTTCAACCAGAAAAAAAAATCATTTTTATATTTAATTCATTTTATGTTCACAGGTGTTTTGCCTACATAACTCCCTCTGAACCACTTGTGAACCTGATGTCTGGTGCATCACGTGCACCTGATGTCAGGTACGCAGAAGAGCACTCTGAAATGTTGGAACTTCAGTTACATATCGTTGTGAGCCTCCATGCAGATGCTACGAATCAATCCAGAATACTCTTCAGGAGCTGCCATTATTCTCAAGCATTGAGATGAGACCTTTCATTAGTTCCATAAATAGACCTCTTAATTTGTAAACCTTGATAGCAGTTTTTCAATACTCTCAACGAAACAAAAACAAAAACAAATCATAACCACAATTGTTATTAGGTGGGTGGGCACAGCATGTACCTGCTGCATGTACATAAATGTAGATAATACTTGCATATAAAATAATAAAAACTTTAAAATAAAATAAACTGATATATAAACCTTAGCTGTTGTCATTCAGCCAGACCTTCTCTTTGTGAGCTCCTGAGTAAGCGACTAGAACTACACAAGCAACCTAATGGCCTCCAGCTTTCCAATGAATAATGCCAAAGGGAATTTGTAATATTTATTCATATAAATCTTCAAGTATTCTAGCCTTAGGCTTCCATGCATTTGACAAGCATAACTTTCAATCTATCCAAGAATTTTTTTCAATTTAATTTTGTAAAAGTCACAGATACATATATTGTATGTGTGTGTGTATATATATATATATATATATATATATATATATATATCTTGTGTATATATATATATATATATACACAAGTAATGCATGATTTGGGGATTCTGAATAATGGCATGCTTTTCCTAGATTTTAATTGTTATGGGCATTGTGCCCAAGAGAGGATTTAATATTCTACTACTGCTGTCATTATCAGTTGTTCCTATTCCATAGAATTAACTTCAGAAAAATACCTGTCTTTGTTAGTGTTACTATTGATGTAGAGAGATATCATGACCACAACAACTGTTATAAAAGAAATCACTTAATTGAGGCTTGCTTACCAGATCAAAGGTTCACTCCATTATTGTCATGGCAGGAAGTCTGACAGCAGCCAGGTAGATCTGCTGGAGAAGAAAACAGGAGTTCTCCATCTGAATTGGCAAGCATCAGAAAGAGAGTGAGATACTGATCCTGCCTTGAGCATTTGAATCTCAAAGCCCACCTCTGGTGACACAGTTTCTCAAACAAGACCATACCTATACCAACAAGGCCACACTATCTAATATTGCAACTCTGTGATGATTAAGCATTCAAGGATCTGTGATTTGTAGGTCAACCCTATTCAAACAACAATAGAATATGTCACTCTCTGACAGTATGCAAATTGTAATGTTATCAAATTACTAGAATACAATTTCTGGGACACAAAGAGAAATTTTCAGTTTTTACCAATGAAAAGAATTACTTAGCTTATTTGGGTCTGTAGAGAGTAGTGTGTGTGTCCTATAATTTATGGATAATAGCTACTTATAAATGAGTACATACCATTTCTGGGTCTGTTTTCTGGGTCTGGGTTACCTCACGCAGAATGATATTTTCAAGTTGCACCCATTTGCCTGCAAACTTCATGATGTCCTTGTTTTAATAGCTGAGTAGGATTAAATTGTTTAAATGTACCATTTTTTTTTATTCATTCTTCTTTTGGTGGGCACCTGGTATACTTCCACTTCTGGCCCTTATGAATAAAATTACTATGAACATAGTTGAACAAGTATCTGTGTGGTATAATGGTGTAGTTTTGGGTACATGCCCAGAAGTGGTATAGCCAGGTCTTAAGGTAACAGTAGTCCCAATTTTCTGACAAACCACCAGATTGTTTGACAAAGTGGTTGGACAATTTGTCTTCCACCAGCAATGGGGCAGTGTTCTACTTGCTCCACATCCCCAACAGCATGTGCTGTCCTTTGTCCTTTGAGTTTTTGACTTTAGCCATCCTGACATGTAGAAGATGGAATTTCAGTGTCATTTTGATTTGCATTTCATGATGACTGAGTACTTTGAATATTTCTTTAAGTGCTACTTGGTAATTAGAGATTCCTCTATTGAGAATTCTCTGGTTAGTTTTGTAGCCCACTATTTAATTGGGTTCCTTAGGTTGTTGGTGTCTAATTTCTTAAACCCTTTATGTATTTTGGATATTAGCCTTCGGTCGGTTGTAGGTTTGGTGAAGAGTTTTTCCATTGTGTAGGCTGTCATTTTGTCCTAATGAGAGTATCCAAGTCCTTATAGAAGTTTTCAGTTTTATGAAGTTTCAAATATTAATTATTGATATTAGTGCCTGAGCTATTGATGTTCTATTAAGGAAGTTGTAAACCAATATTATCTTATCTATTTCTGAATACAGTGAAATTTCTGAAATCAATAATAAAGGCCAGAGTTTACACTTGTTTTATGGAATTCAATAATAATTAAGAGTAGTTTCAGCAAATCAGTAATGAATTCTTGATATACAAATCTCATAGACTATGATTTTAAAACTTCAGTGTACTTACAGAATACAACTTTCCTAAATATATCATAAAGATGGAACTCTTTCTTTTGAAATAGATCAGGAAGGTCTTTTCTTACACACAGTGAATAGTTTAATATGTGGTTGCAAAATTCAAAAATATATTGAAGTATAAATATGTGATAAAATTATAGAATTATACTTTATACTAAAAAGATGTATACCAAAATAAATATAAACTTTATTATGTATCATGTATAAATGCTGAACATGAGAATTTAAAGCTATCTATTAAATAATTGACATTTCATATCATATAGTTTAATAATATTAAGGATCTTATATACCTGTATAACTTGAAGATATTAATTTTAATTAACAATCTCTGTTTAATTTAAATTTTTATCTGTTTATTTAGTGTTCCATCAATCCCAAACTCTGGTATTCACATTCTTTACCAGAGTATGACCAAACCATCATAAACCAGAGTTGAAGTAAGTTACTCTCCCTTACACAGCTGAGAACTATCTACCCAGATGTGTCCAACTGTCCACTGATATTTAGGCCTTGAAGCTGAATAGTCAGGCTGAGTGATCCTGCATTGCATTGATAGCCTATACCTCAAGAACTCTATGAAGTGCTAATTGTATATTTTGAAGAATAGTAGGATGAACCTGCTCTATTTATGGAGGATTCATTTGTATGTTCACAATTAGTACAGTTTTAGTTTTCATGGACTGCACAATATACATTTTTAGTACACTCAGATCAACACGTAGACATTTCTAGAAAGCTTTGCTAGGGTTAGAAAGACATCCCAGTAATTCAGAATATTTGGTGTTCTTCTAGAGGGCCACAGTTAGTTCACAGCACCTACCTGAGTAGATCAACACCACCTATAAGTTCCTCTCTGAGATGCAAAGCCTCTGCTCTCTGCAAACACCTGCACTCCTGAACACTTACTCTTATTTAGACTTATGAACACGAACCACAAATTAAAAATAGCAAAATTCATCTGCTTTACAGAAAGAGAAAGAATTTCCACATCTTAAATTTATTCATTCTGCCTTTAATAATAGAATTAAGCCATATATTTCAACGCTATTATAAATGTAATATGTATTAATTGGGTACCACTTAGGTCTAGAAAATCTGCTCCAGGGACTAGAGAAATGGCTCACTGGTGAAGAGTGATTATTTGTTCTCGTAACATAGTTTATTGTGGCTCTTAGCACACATATAAGCCAACAGGAAGAATCCCAGCCCTCTATTCTAGATTATGAAGGTATCATTCTTACCTGTGGAAACTCATGTAGAGATACAAACCTATGCATTAACGTAAAAATAAGTATTTTTTAAAGTTTTCCTGCCTAAATGTTGAAAAGCTTTACAGTGGTTAATTTTCTTTCTACAAGAAAATTTTATAAAGCTATTTGAACCAATACTGTTAATTGGCAAAGGAAATTAGTAACATTAAAATAAGCATATGTATGAATAATAATGCATTGTTTAAATAACTATAGGAACATTTTTAATAACACAAACTTTTGCTGGGTTGTCTATGATTTGTCTTGAGTACTTACATATAATTACACATAACTCAATTTGGTATGTAATTTCGAATTGCTCTTAATTTTTGATGGTAAATATAGTTTAAACTGTACTAAAATATAGAGATGGTTGTCCTTGAAGTTTTCGGAAAAAAAAAAAAAAAGAAAAGAAAGAAAGACTCAGGTACTGGGGGAATGTACAATCAAATACAAATAAGTAGAAGAAATTAAAATTCAAGGCAGAGATCATTTCAATACAAAAATGTCATACATTATTCAAACACCAAATGGGATTTGTTTTAGGAAGCCACCATGGACAAAATGGATGAAATCGTTTTATAGGCCAGCATTTAGCCAGCATTCACCACACCACTAGCTTATAGTCTTCATTGAAGGCTAAGTTTAACTATCAAAGCTGAACCTAGGGAACAGCTGGTAGATAATTTCAGATTCAGTCATAAAAGTTTTTGAAAGGCTATTATTTAACATGATTTATAAATGACTATTTATAAAAGAAAAGATAAGACAAAACTGCAAAGAAGAGAAAAAGAAAAAAACAAAAATGGGCTGAGAGCTGGGCCACAGCCTTTCATGGTTTTGACACCATTTTGAGTCAGTTGAAAGAAGAACGGTGAGGCACAGGATGCAAAGGGAAGTGGGAGAGAATGAGGGGAGCACTTCAGGGCATTTTCAGGACACAGTAACTCATCTGAGAGGTGGTAACACAATTCCAGACTCAAGGCTCATAAACCCTAGGAAATCCAAGGGGTAACCATGGATATTGCAACAGTCTGACTTTCAGATTTAATTATAAGAAGAAAGTAAAACAGCGTTATTTAGAGGCCAATAGTAAAGAGCTCACAGTGCAACTAGTATCCTAATTCTGCAGAGGTGTTCATTCATTTTTAAGCCGTTCCTATTTAGATACAAAAAAGATGTGATTTATTACATACAAATAATCTAGCCAATTGCATACTTTTGTAAATGGATATTAGAAGTACAGAAATGGCATGACACATATGACAAACAAAATTTTAAAACAGCGACATAAAAGTATGCTATCATTTTTGACACTCTATTACAATTAAATGTGATTTTAATGGGTACTTTGTTTAACAGCAACCATGTCTGAAATAGCAGAAAGCTGTGCAACCTTGATAAGATTTTTGTGGAATTAAGCCATGAGTCCCTTGTGACAGTTTCAATGATTACCCCAAAGAGATATGAGAACATAATACTTTTAATTTTAAAAGCCTGGTAAATTCACTCTTCTGTCAGATGTATAAAGGAAAAGAAAATGTGTATTCTATAACAGTGATAACATGTTGATGAAATGACCCTTTTATTATTGTTGCAAGGAGTACTCTTCACGAACCTCATATGGCCAATCTATTGTGGGCCACACTACAATGAAATAAATAAACAGCAAAATAATTATCTTCTTAGAACTCAATATAATGAATACTGTAAGATCAACAAAAATTTACAAATGAAAAGTGAAGATCAAATATGGTGTTGTCTACTCTGCTTAGTTAGCAATTCGGGGAAAATTTTTGCTTGATGGAATTTTTAGTCCTTATTTCCTAGAATTATTTGTTTAATACTCCAGTGCTTGTCTCTGTGTGTCTAAGAAAAAAAAATCTTACCGTTATGTATTTTAAAAATAAAATTATACAGAACCATGTTATAGCTACAGATCAGTATAATGCCATACACACGCTGCTAAAATAAATAAAATTTGGAATTATGGCTACATGTGATTTGTATAGTTATATTAAAATATAAATTATTATATATAAGATATATGCAATTTGCATGTATTTGTGTATATATACAAATATGCAACGCATATTTGTATAACTATTTACTATGTAAATGTATATATTTTTTGAGAGAGAAAGAGAGAGAGAGAGTGACAGAGACATAGACAGAGAAAAGAGAGTAAAAGGAGTTGATATCCTAGTAATTCATGTTCTAGGGAGGTGAACTTGGCATAAAGAAATAAAATGTGTATCAGAAGCTGCAATCGAGCTCACTGGCATTACAAAAAGTGCTGGAAAAAGCCCAGGAGGAGAACGACCCCATAGGAGGACAGTCTCAACAAACCTGTACCCCTGAAAACTCTCAGACACTGAGGCAGTAACCAGGCAGCCTACACTAGCTAGGGTGAGGCCCCGACACATATTCAGCAGTGGACTACCTAGTCTGGCCTCAGTGAGAGGAGATGCATCTAACATTTGAGAGACTTGAGGCTCCAGGGAAGGTGTGGAGGGTGTGGGGGATATCGGGTGTGGGGACATCCTCTTGGAGACAGAGTGAGGAGGAATGGGATGAGGAACTATAGGTGGGTATAACACGGGGGGGGGGGCAGATAATGACTGGATATTTAAAAAAGTTAAAGATAATAATAAATAATAATAATAATAATGATAATGATAATAATAATAATAGTAGTAGTAGTAGTAGTAGTAATTAATTATAAGAGCTTTTGGGTTTGGAAATATTAGCTCTTTAGTAAATCAAGTTACATGAGTTTAAGTACTATAATCAAGCCTTGGGAAAATGCCATATACACTATATGTTACTAAACTATATGTTCACACATCTTAAAATGTTTCAATAAACCAGGGTGACTATATGGAACTCACTTGAATAAAGTGTTAAACTTTTCATTTTAGAATTATCATTCTATACTGTATACTATACATAATACAAATATATATTCACCTATGTACATGCCCCACGCCTACACAGCAATTAAAAGGTAATTTTTGTTAAATTTCACAATGTGAGAAATTTATGTTTACTTTTTATTGTTATGACAGAGTACCCTGAGCCTGTGTTGACCTCAACTAACAGCAACCTGAGCAATCTTCTTGGAAACATGCTCTCCACTTTCCTTCCTCTTCTTAGACATTCCTGACTTCAATTATTATAATAGCTAGAAGATTTCAAGACAAAGGAAATAACATTGGCGTGATTCTAAGACAATTTTTATATTAATTACATTTATCAAAATATCATGAGGAGAATTTTAATTATATATATTTAGGCTATCATATATAAGAACAGAAAATCCTTTAAACATTATATGTGTAGTATTTGTAGAGTAGGACTTTGCACATACATTTTCTTTATATAAACACATTAAATACTTTATATAATATTAGCATTATCTAATAAATGAAGAACATTGTAGAATTGATTACCAAATGTATTTACATAGACAGGATTTAATGTAGTCCTAAATTTTATCTCTTATATTTCCCCCTCCCCCTATCCATCCCCCTATCCATCCCCTCCCCCTCCCCCTATCCATCCCCCTCCCTCTCCCTCTCTCTCTCTTTTAAGGAAATAGATTCTTCTCTCATAGGAAACATCCTGACCACAATTTCCTGCCCCTCCACACTTCCCAGATCTCACCCACCTCCTCTCTCACAGATCCATTCCCCTTCCATTTTCCTTCGGAAAAGAGTAGGTCTCCAAGTTAAACAACAAACAAACAGAAAAATCAAGATACAATATGTCGAGGCAAAAGCCTTCATATGTAGACTGGAGAAGGCAATCCAAAAATGAGGAATATATTCCTAAGAGCAGGCAATTAAAGCAGAGAAATGAGATGCACCTGCTCCCACTGTTAGTAGCCTCATAAAAAGAGGAAACAGTGGATAGCCCCCTGAGAGGTTCTGTTAGAGCCTGACCAATACAGATGCAGAAGTATACAGCTAAACATCAGATTGAACATGGGGACCCCAATGGAGGAGTTAGAGAAAGGACTGAAGGAGCTGAAGGGGTTTCCAACCCCATAAGAACAATACCAAACAATTAGAGCCCCCAAAGCTCCCAGGGACTAAACCACCAACCAAAGAGTACACATGAAGGGACCCATGGCTCCAACCACATATGTAGTAGAGGATGGCCTTATTAATGGAAGGGGAGGTCCTTGGTCCTGTGGAGGCTTGATGACACAGGGTAGAGGAAGGCAAGGGCACTGAGGTGGGAGCAGGTGTGCTGGTGGGGGAAAACCCTCATAGAGGTAGGGGGTAGGGGATAGGGGGAGGTGGTTTGTGGAGAGGAAATTGGGAAGGGGGGATAATATTTGAAATGTAAATAAGTAAAAATAACCAATAAAAAAGAGGAAGCTAAGAGCAATAACATAAATACCGAGGACATGCTGCTGGCCCAGGCCTGGTTGCTAATTCAGTCTCAGAGAGGGCATATGAACCCTGTTTAATTAATTCAGTGGCCATGTTCTCCTGGTGTCATCTAATCCCCTGCCCCATCCCAGATTCCTACAATCTTTCCTTCCTCTCTTCTCTGAGCTTTCCAAGAATTGAGGGGATGGACCCTAAGGAGACCTCCAATTTAGACTCTTTCTGAACATAATGTCTTGTCTTCTAGTGATTCTCTGCACCTACTTTCATCTGCCATCAGAGAAGCCTGTCTGATGACAACTCGACATGGCACTGATGTGTGAGCATGAAACAGCCTTAGAAATCACTTTATTAATTTTTTTCTAGTTGTATTTGATTCTACCCTGGGATTTGGCTATACTCAGGGATGCCCAGTCTCTTGTCCATCTAGGCAATGCTGGGCATGAGTCCAGCTGATGGCATGGGCCTTATATTAAAGCAGATATTGAATGGCCACTCCAACAATGTCCATATCCCCGTTAGCCTAGCACATGTTGCAGGCAGGACAGACTGTTGATGGAGGGTTTTTTGGCTGGGTTTGTTTACAGGTTTCCCTTTCTGTATTCTGCAGAGTGTCTTTCCATAACAAAGAGACTTTAATTAAGGCTCCATGCAGGTGTCAGCAGTTAGCTGTGTGGATGCTGTCCTTAGCAATAGGGCCCTGCAGTCAGATTTCAGAGAACTTCCATTCTATTATCAGCCAGGGCTGTTTAGAGACCTCAAACCCTAGGTCAACAACTGAACACAATGTAACTCTGTCCTACTATTGGAAGCCTTGCCTGGCAACTAACAAAAATGTCTAGTTCAGACTCTATCATCCATTAGTAGGAGTGCTCATTAGAGTCACCTCCATAGATTCCAGGAAGTTTCCACTGCACTAGGTTTTCACATCACCTGCCTAATCTCCCCCAACTCCAGAAATCTCCCCCCATGTTCGTTCCCTCCTGCAAGCCCCACCTAATACCTCTTGCTCTTCTAACCATGCACCTTGACTCCACCTGTGAAATCTATCCTATTTCTGCTTCCCAGGGCGATTCTCTCTTGAGGCCCCCTCTCTATCTAACCCTTCTGCCTTTTTGGATTGTAGTTTTATGATCCTTTACTTAACAGTTAATGTTATCTTAAAATCAAATAAACATCATATTTGTCCTTTTCCGTCGGGGCTACCTCACAAAGGGTTATATTTTTCTAGGTTTAATTAAATTGCCTGCAAATTTCATGATAATAATTTTTAATAGATGAATAATAATCCATTTTCGGTTGATTGATAGCTAGGATGTTTCCAGTTTATATTATGAATAAATCCATATAGATTATAGTTAATCAAGTGTTGTCCTTTGAATATAAAGCCCTAAAGTGGAATAGCTGGGTCTTAAGATAAATCTGTTCCGAGTTTATTGAGGAATCGCCATATTGATTTTGGAAATCAGGGCCTCTATGGTATTGCCTTTCATAGTGACTGTATAAGTTTAGCCTTCCACCAGCAACAAAGGAGTAATTTCCTTGCACTACATCCTTGCCAGGATGAACTATCCTTATGATATTGATCTTATCTAATCTGAGAGGTATAAAATAGAATCTCATGGTAGATTTTATTTTCCCAATGCCTAAGGATACTGAACAATTCTCTAAGTGTTTCTCAAACTCTTAAGATTCTTCTGTTAAGAATTCTATTTTGGCTCTTCCGGCCGGACCAGCACTGGGGTAGCTAGAGCGCAGGGTCGGCTGACACTCACCAGCTACCCACAACACCCGCCACAGGATCTTAAGACTTCTGGTGAGTGGAACACAGCTTCTGCTCCAATCCAATTGCGCGCGGGACCTGAGACTGCATTAGTTAGGGAAGCAGAAAACCGGCCTGAGTAGGACCACAGGCCTCTTCCGGCCAGATCGGCTGACACCCGCCAGCTACCCACCACCCCCGCCACAGGATTTTGAGACTGCTGGTGAGTGGAACACAGCTTCTGCTCCAATCTTTAAACAGTGACAACGACAACAACTAACCCCAGAGATTACCAGATGGCGAAAGGTAAACGTAATAATCTTACTAACAGAAACCAAGACCACTCACCATCATCAGAACCCAGCACTCCCACTTCGCCCAGTCCAGGGCACCCCAACACACTGGAAAAGCTAGACACGGATCTAAAAGCATATCTCATGATGATGGTAGAGGACTTCAAGAAGGACTTTAATAACACACTTAAAGAAATACAAAGGAACACTGGTAAACAGGTAGAAGACAGTAAGGAGGAAGCACAAAAATCCCTTAAAGAATTGCAGGAGAACACTGCTAAAGAGTTACAAATCCTTAAAGAAAAACAGGATAACATAATCAAAGGGGTAGAAGTCCTTACAGAAAAACAGGAAAACACATCCAAACAGATGATGGAATTGAACAAAACCATACTAGACCTAAAAAGGGAAGTAGACACAATAAAGAAAACCCAAAATGAGGCAACACTGGAGATAGAAACCCTAGGAAAGAAATCTGGAAACATTGATACGAGCATCAGCAACAGAATACAAGAGATGGAAGAGAGAATCTCAGGTGCAGAAGATTCCATAGAGAACATCGGCACAACAATCAAGGAAAATGTAAAATGCAAAAAGATCCTAACTCAAAACATCCAAGAAATACAGGACACAATGAGAAGACCAAACCTACGGATAATAGGAGTGGATGAGAATGAAGATTTTCAACTCTAAGGACCAGCAAACATCTTCAACAAAATTATAGAAGAAAACTTCCCAAATCTAAAGAAAGAGATGCCCATGAACATACAAGAAGCCTACAGAACTCCAAATAGACTGGAACAGAAAAGAAATACCTCCCGACACATAATAATCAGAACAACAAATGCTCTAAATAAAGACAGAATACTAAAAGCAGTAAGAGAAAAAGGCCAAGTAACATATAAAGGCAAGCCTATCAGAATTACACCAGATTTCTCACCAGAGACTATGAAAGCCAGAAGATCCTGGACGGATGTTATACAGACACTAAAAGAACACAAACTCCAGCCCAGGCTACTATACCCAGCCAAACTCTCAATTAACATAGATGGAGAAACCAAAGTATTCCACAACAAAACCAAATTCACATATTATCTCTCCACGAATCCAGCCCTTCAAAGGATAATAACAGAAAAAAACCAATACAAGGACAGGAACCACGCCCTAGAAACAACAAGAAGGTAATCCCTCAACAAACCTAAAAGAAGACAGCCACAAGAACAGAATGCCAACTTTAACAACAAAAATAACAGGAAACAACAATTACTTTACCTTAATATCTCTTAATATCAATGGACTCAACTCCCGATAAAAAGACATAGACTAACAAACTGGCTACACAAACAAGACCCAACATTTTGCTGCTTACAGGAAACTCATCTCAGAGAAAAAGATAGACACTACCTCAGAATGAAAGGCTGGAAAACAATTTTCCAAGCAAATGGTATGAAGAAACAAGCTGGAGTAGCCATTCTAATATCTGATAAGATTGACTTCCAACCCAAAGTCATTAAAAAAGACAGGCAGGGACACTTCATACTCATCAAAGGTAAAATCCTACAAGAGGAACTGTCAATCCTGAATATCTATGCTCCAAATACAAAGGCAGCCACATTCATTAAAGAAACTTTAGTAAATCTCAAAGCACACAATTCACCTCATACAATAATAGTGGGAGACTTCAACACACCACTTTCACCAATGGACAGATCATGGAAACAGAAACTAAACAGGGACACAGTGAAACTAACAGAAATTATGAATCAAATGGATCTGGCAGATATCTACAGAACATTCTATCCTAAAACAAAAGGATATACCTTCTTTTCAGCACCTCATGGTACCTTCTCCATATTGACCACATAATTGGTCACAAACCAGGCCTCAACAGATACAAAAATATTGAAATTGTCCCATGCATCCTATCAGATCACCATGGACTAAGGCTGATCTTCAATAACAAAATAAATAATAGAAAGCCAACCTTCACGTGGAAACTGAACAACACTCTTCTCAATGATACCTTGGTCAAGGAAGGAATAAAGAAAGCAATTAAGGACTTTTTAGAGTTCAATGAAAATGAAGCCACAACATACCCAAACTTATGGGACGCAATGAAAGCATTTCTAAGAGGAAACTCATAGCTATGAGTGCCTCCAAAAGGAAACTAGAGAGAGCACACATTAGCAGCTTGACAACATACCTAAAAGCACTAGAACAAAAGGAAGCAAATTCACCCAAGTGGAGTAGATGGCAGGAAATAATCAAACTCAGGGGCAAAAGAACTATTCAAAGAAACAAGAAGAACTATTCAAAGAATCAACCAATCAAGGAGCTGGTTCGTTGAGAAAATCAACAAGATAGATAAACCCTTAGCCAGACTCACTAGAGGGCACAGGGAAAGCATCCTAATTAACAAAATCAGAAATGAAAAAGGAGACATAACAACAGATCCTGAAGACATCCAAAACACCATCAGATCCTTCTACCAAAGGCTATACTCAACAAAACTGGAGAACCTGGATGAAATGGAGAAGTTCCTAGACAGATACCAGGTACCAAAGTTGAATCAAGATCAGGTTAATGATCTAAACAGCCCTATATCCCCCAAAGAAATAGAAGCAGTCATTAATAGTCTCCCAAGTAAAAAAAGCCCAGGACCAGATGGGTTTAGTGCAGAGTTCTATCAGACCTTCAAAGAAGATCTAATCCCAGTTCTCCACAAACTATTCCACAAAATAGAAACAGAAGTAATCTACCCAACTCATTCTATGAAGCCACAATTACTCTGATACCTAAACCACAAAAAGACCCAACAAAGATAGAAAACTTCAGACCAATATCCCTTATGAATATTGATGCAAAAATACTCAATAAAGTTCTTGCTAACCGAATCCAAGAACACATCAAAACAATCATCCATCCTGACCAAGTAGGTTTCATCCCAGGGATGCAGGGATGGTTCAATATACGGAAATCCATCAATGTAATTCAGTATATAAACAAACTCAAAGAAAAAAACCACATGGTCATCTCATTAGATGTGGAAAAAGCATTTGACAATATCCAACACCCATTCATGATAAAAGTCTTGGAAAGATCAGGAATTCAAGGCCCATACCTAAACATGATAAAAGCAATCTACAGCAAACCAGTAGCCAACATCAAAGTAAATGGTGAGAAGTGTGAAGCAATCCCTCTAAAATCAGGGACTAGACAAGGCTGTCCACTTTCTCCATACCTATTCAACATTGTACTTGAAGTCCTAGCCAGAGCAATTCGACAACAAAAGGAGATCAAAGGGATACAAATTGGAAAAGATGAAGTCAAAATATCACTTTCTGCAGATGATATGATAGCATATATAAGTGACCCTAAAAATTCCACCAGAGAATTCCTAAGCCTGATAAACAGCTTCGGTGAAGTAGCTGGATATAAAATTAACTCAAACAAATCAATGGCCTTTCTCTACACAAAGAATAAACAGGCTGAGAAAGAAATTAGGGAAACAACACCCTTCTCAATAATCACAAATAATATAAAATATCTTGGCGTGACTCTAACTAAGGAAGTGAAAGATCTGTATAATAAAACCTTCAAGTCTCTGAAGAAAGAAATTATAGAAGATCTCAGAAGATGGAAAGATCTCCCATGCTCATGGATTGGCAGGATCAACATTGGAAGAATGGCTATCTTGCCAAAAGCAATCTACAGATTCAATGCAATCCCCTTCAAAATTCCAAATCAATTCTTGAACAAATTACAAAGTGCAATCTGCAAATTCATCTGGAATAACAAAAAACCTAGGATAGCAAAAACTCTTCTCAAGGATAAAAGAACCTCTGGTGGAATCACCATGCAGGACCTAAAGCTTTACTACACAGCAATTGTGATAAAAACTGCATGGTACTGGTATAGTGACAGACAAATAGACCAATGGAATAGAATTGAAGACCCAGAAATGAACCCACACACCTACGGTCACTTGATCTTCGACAAGGGAGCTAAAAACATCCAGTGGAAGAAAGACAGCATTTTCAACAAATGGTGCTGGCACAACTGGTTGTTAACATGTAGAAGAATGCGAATCGATCCATTCCTATCTCCTTGTACTAAGGTCAAGTCTAAGTGGATCAAGGAACTTCACATAAAACCAGAGACACTGAAACTTATAGAGGAGAAAGTGGGGGAAAGCCTTGAAGATATGGGCACAGGGGAAAAATTCTTGAATAGAACAGTAATGGCTTGTGCTGTAAGATCGAGAATTGACAAGTGGGACCTCATGAAACTGCAAAGCTTCTGCAAGGCTAAAGACACCATCAATAAGACAAAAAAACCACCAACAGATTGGGAAAGGATCTTCACCTATCCTAAATCAGATAAGGGACTAATATCCAATATATATAAAGAACTCAGAAGGTGGACTCCAGAAAGTCAAATAACCCCATTAAAAAATGGGGCTCAGAACTGAACAAAGAATTCTCACCTGAGGAATATCGAATGGCAGAGAAGCACCTGAAAAAATGTTCAACATCCTTAATCATCAGGGAAGTGCAAATCAAAACAACCCTGAGATTCCACCTCACACCAGTCAGAATGGCTAAGATCAAAAATTCAGGTGACAGCAGATGCTGGCGAGGATGTGGAGAAAGAGGAACACTCCTCCATTGTTGGTGGGATTGCAAGCTTGTACAACCACTCTGGAAATCAGTCTGGCGGTTCCTCAGAAAATTGGACATAGTACTACCGGAGGATCCAGCAATACCTCTCCTGGGCATATATCCAGAAGATGTCCCAACCGGTAAAAAGGACACATGCTTCACTATGTTCATAGCAGCCCTATTTATAATAGCCAGAAGCTGGAAAGAACCCAGATGTCCCTCAACAGAGGAATGGATACAGAAATTATGGTACATTTACACAATGGAGTACTACTCAGCTATTAAAAAGAATGAATTTATGAAATTCCTAGCCAAATGGATGGACCTGGAGGACATCATCCTGAGTGAAGTAACACAATCACAAAAGAACTCACACAATATGTATTCACTGATAAGTGGATATTAGCCCAAACTTAGGATACCCAAGATATAAGATACAATTTGCTAAACGCATGAAACTCAAGAAGAATGAAGACCAAAGTGTGGACACTGTGCACCTTCTTAGAATTGGGAACAAAACACCCAGGGAAGGAGTTACAGAGACAAAGTTCGTAGCTGTGATGAAAGGATGGACCATTTAGAGACTGCCGTATCCAGGGATCCATCCCATAAGCAGCTTCTAAACGCTGACATCATTGCATACACTAGCAAGATTTTGCTGAAAGGACCCAAATATAGCTCTCTCTTGTGAGACAATGCCGGGGCCTAGCAAACACAGGAGTGGAGGTTCACAGTCAGCTATTGGATGTATCACAGGGCTCCCAATGGAGAAGCTAGAGAAAGTACCCAAGGAGCTAAAGGGATCTGCAACCCTATTTTTGGAACAACATGATGTACTAACCAGAACCCCGGAGCTCTTGTCTCTAGCTGCATATGTATCGAAAGATGGCCTAGTCGGCCATCAATGGAAAGAGAGGCCCATTCGACTTGCAAACTTTATATGCCCCAATATAGGGGAATGCCAGGGCCAAAAGAATGGGAATGGGTGTGTAGGGAAGTGGGGGGGACTTTTGGGATAGCATTGGAAATGTAATTGAGGAAAATATGTAATAAAAATATTAAAAATCAAAAAAAAATAAACGCATGAAACTCAAGAAAAATGAAGACCAAAGTGTGGACACTGTGCCCCTTCTAAGAATTGGGAACAAAACACCCAGGGAAGGAGTTACAGAGACAAAGTTCGTAGCTGTGATGAAAGGATGGACCATTTAGAGACTGCTGTATCCAGGGATCCTTCCCATAAGCAGCTTCTAAATGCTGACACCATTGCATACACTAGCAAGATTTTGCTGAAAGGACCCAAATATAGCTGTCTCTTGTGAGACGATGCCGGGGCCTAGCAAACACAGGAGTGGAGGTTCACAGTCAGCTATTGGATGTATCACAGGGCTCCCAATGGAGAAGCTAGAGAAAGTACCCAAGGAGCTAAAGGGATCTGCAACCCTATTTTTGGAACAACATGATGTACTAACCAGAACCCCGGAGCTCTTGTCTCTAGCTGCATATGTATCGAAAGATGGCCTAGTCGGCCATCATTGGAAAGAGAGGCCCATTGGACTTGCAAACTTTATATGCCCCAATATAGGGGAATGGCAGGGCCAAAAGAATGGGAATGGGTGGGTTGGGAAGTGGGGGGCGCTATGGGGGACTTTTGGGATAGCATTGGAAATGTAACTGAGGAAAATATGTAATAAAATATTAAAAATTAAAAAAAAAAGAATTCTATTTTGGTCTGTACCTCAATTTTAAAATGTATTTATTTCAATTTTAGATATTTCATTTCTTGATTCATTTATTTTTGGGACATTCTACCTCTATTGGACAAAGTTTCTGAAAATATTTTTCTATTATTTAGGCTATCACTTTGTCCAATGAACATTATCCTTTTCCTTATAGAAGTTTATTAATTTCACGTGATCTCATTTATAATCATGAGTCTGAGTGCCTGTATTGTTATTCTATTCAGAAATTGTCTCCTGTGCCAATAAGATCAAGGTAATTCCCCATTTTCTTTTCTATGAGGTTTAGTCTGTCTGGTTTTATCTTGTGGACTTTGATACACTAGGGCTTGACTTTTGTGTAAGGTGATAAATATGGATCTATTTGCATTCTTATACATGCAAACCCACATTATTTGCTGAAGATGCTGTCATTTTTTTCTTTGTGTATTTCTGGATTCTTTGTTAAAAATCAGGTGTCTTTATTCCACTGGATTCC
Organism: Mus caroli; assembly: GCF_978045245.1. Lineage (NCBI taxonomy): Eukaryota > Metazoa > Chordata > Mammalia > Rodentia > Muridae > Mus > Mus caroli. The sequence continues at coordinate 85,482,363 of NW_028227267.1, read as the reverse complement.
ATAGAGCACCATGTCTATTTTCCTTCCACAGTCATGTGGTTTTAATTTCATGAAATTACGAATGGCAATACCACCAGCAGTTTTTATTATTCAGGATTGTTTTTGATATCTTGGAGTTTGTGTTTTTTACATTTGAAAGTTGAGATTTTTTTTCTAGAAAAGTCTGTAAAGAATTGCATTGGACTTTTGATGGGGATTACTTTAAATTTGTAGATTGCTTTTCATAGCATGTCCATTTTTCTGTTAATTGTACCAATAGACCCATGGAGATGGTACACCATTCCATCTTCTGATATTTTCTTCATAGGCTTGAAATTATTAACTTTTGATCTTTAACTAGATCAGTAAGAGTTACCTCAAGATATTTTATATTTCTGAGGCCATTATGAAGTCTGTTGTTTCCTTGAACTTTTTCTGTCTGTCCTTTGTGTATAGGAGGGTTACTGATTTTTGGAACTTAGTTAAATCTATCTGCTTCACTGACAGTGTTTATCAACTGTTGGAGTTCCGTAATATAATTTTTAGGGTCATTTAAGTATACTATCATGTGATCAGTAAATAGTGATATTTGATTGATACTTTCTAATTTGTATTCTTTTGTTCTCCTACTGCTCTATTTAAAACTTCAAGTACTACTTTTGGAGAGGCGAGATAACCTTATTCTGTTCCTGATGTTGTGTGTAATTGGTCCATTTAAATTCTTAATCTGATACAGATATAACTTTGGCAAATGGTACCATTTGAAAAAATAATTTTGAGCAAGTTTCTTTATTTTTTTCCAATATGGTTGAGAACAGGTTTTAAAAGAATGCCCTATAATTCTTTCAATTTCCTTAGTGTGTATTGTTATGCTACCTTATCACATCTGATTTCATAAATTTGGATATTATCTCCATTAATTTTAGTTAGTTTGGATTTGGCTATCTTGGTAGTTTTCTTAAAGAACCAATTCTTTGTGTCATTAATATTTTATATTTTTTCATGTCTGTATTTTATTTATTTTAACCCACTAACACCTCAAGGGTGTGCTTATTTCTTTTTGTTCTAGAGATTTCCCATATGCTGTTAAGTTGATAGCACGAAATTTCTCTATATGTGGTTTCTTAGTGTTAGGAAATGTGTTCTCATTCTGTGTCATAAGTTGGATATGCTGTACATTCATTTTCACTGAATTTTAGAAATTCTTTATTTTTTTTTCTTTCCTTATGTCTTAATCCATTTTTCAGTTAATAGGGAGTTGTCCAGTTTCCATGAGTTTATAATCTTCCTATTATTGATATCCAGGTTTAATACAAGAAGGTCTGATTGAGTACAGATAATTATTTTATTTTTCTTGTCTCTATTAAGACTTGTTTTTTGACCAAATATGTGTTCAATTTCAGAGGAACTTTTGTTATGAGAGGATATATATTTTTCTTGAATAACCAACTTTTGTGTCAATATTTTATATCATTGTCTGTATTTTATATATTTTAGCCTTTAGATTGATTATTTATTTCTACTAACTCTACTATTTATTTCTATTTATTTCTACTAACTCCTTAAGGGTGTATATATATATATGTGTGTGTGTGTGTGTGTGTGTGTGTGTGTGTATGTGTTTGCATTTATGTGAAATGTTCTATAATTTTCTGTTAGGTATATTTGGTTTATAATATTGGTTAGCTCCAACATTTCTTTGTGTAGTTTTTGTTTAGATGATCTGTTATTTCATGACAGTGGGATACTGAACTTGCCTACTATCAGTTTTTAAAGGTCAACATATGGTTTAATCTGTAGTATTTTTCTTTTTATAAAGTTATGTGCCCTTCTGCTTGGGCATACATGTTAAGAATTGAAATACCATCCTGATGTTTTGGGGTTTTTTCCTTTTCATAAGTATGAAGAGTCCTGCAAATCTTTTGATTACTTTTGGTTAATGTCTATCTTGCTAGATATTAAAATGGCTGTACCAGCTTGCTTCTTAAATCCATTTGCTTGGAATATATTTCTCAAACTCTTTTCCTGATGCAATATTTATTCTTAAGGTTGAGGTGTGTTTCTCTGGTGCAAGAGAAAGATTGATCTTCGTTTTACATCTATCTGTTTCTTTTTATTGGGTAATTGATGCTATTGATGTTGAGAGATATCAATGACCAATTATTGCCAATTCTCCTTACTTTGTTCTTGTTGATGTTTGTGTGTTTACCTCCTTTGTTTTGTTTTTTTGCTAGTGTAAGATTATTTATTTCATGCACGCACTTAGCTTTATATACCAGATCATTTTCCCTTTTTCCTCTTCCCCTTCCCTCTCCCACCCAGGTCCCTCCCTTCCCTTGCTTCCTCTGATTGCTTTCTTTACCCTCCAGAGTGGGACTGAGGCATCTTTGACTCTTACCTTCCACTTGTTAGCTTTCTTGAGTTCTGTGGATTGTATCCTAAATATGTTGTGGGTTTTTTTTTTTTTTTTTTGGCTAAAATCCACTTATTAGTGAGTACATACCGTGCATGTCTTTGTGTCTGAGTTATCCCACTCAGGATGATATTTTCCAGTTCCATCCAATGGCCTGCAAGCTCATGATATCCTCACTCTTAATAGCTGACTGGTATTTTGTTATGTAAATGAACTACATTTTCTGTTTACTTTATATTTATTATTTGGATTATCATGTTGTAAGGGTACTTTCTATTCTGGTCGAGCCTATTTAGTGTTGTATTTACTTCTTGCATCGGTACAATTTTCTCCATCCTTAATTTCGTAAAATTTTCTTTTATGATTTTGTTGTAAATACTTTCTTGCCCTTTGAGCGACATTTCTCCCCCTCCTTCTAGAAGTATTATTCTTAGCTTTAGTATTTTTATAGTATTCCATATTTTCTGGATTTTCTTTTGTCACAAGTTTCTTAGATTTAACATTTTCTTTGACCAGTATATGTCTTCTGTCCTGTCATCAATGCCTGAGATGTTTCCATTTTTATATTTGGTTGGTTCCTTTTGCCTGCATAGTAGTTCCTGTTAATATTGCTAAAATATACACTTGCAAATTTCACTCCATTTGCATGTTTATTATTCCTTCTATTGCCATTTTCAACTTGAACAGATTCATTTATTTCCTACAAGTCTTTGTTATTCTTTGGCTTTCTTTTTTTTTTGGCCAGGTTTGTTTCTTTTATTTTTTTAATTAGGTATTTTCTTCATTTAAATTTCAAATGCTATACCAAAAGTCCTCCATACCCTCTCCACCTCACTCCCCTATCCACACACTCCCACTTTTTGGCCCTGGCTTTCCCCTATAATGAGGCATATAAAGTTTGCAAGACCAAGGGGCCTCTCTTCCCAATGAGGCTAACTAGGCCACCTTCTGATACATATGCAGCTAGAAACATAAGCTCCAGGGGTGCTGGTTAGTTCATATTGCTGTTCCACCTATAGGGTTGCAGAAACCTTTAGCTCCTTTGGGTACTTTCTCTAGCTCCTCCATTGGGGGCCCTGTATTTCATCCAATAGCTGACTGTGAGCATCCACTTCTGTGTTTGCCAGGCACCAGCATAGCCTCACAAGAGACAGCTATATCAGGGTCCTTTCAGCAAAATCTTGCTGGCATATGCAATGGTGTCTGTGTTTGGAGGCTGATTATGGGATGGATCTCCGGGTGTGTCAGTCTCTAGATGGTCCATCCTTTTGTCTCAGCTCCAAACTTTGTCTCTGTAACTCCTTCCATGGGTGTTTTGTTCCCAGTTCTGAGAAGGGGCAAAGTGTCCACACTTTGGTCTTCGTTCTTCTTGAGTTTCATGTGTTTTGCAAATTGTATCTTGTATCTTGAGTATTCTAAGTTTCTGAGCTAATATCCACTTGTCAGTGAGAACATATCATTTGACTTCTTTTGTGATTGGGTTATCTCACTCAGGATGATACCCTCCAGGTCCATCTATTTGCCTAGGTATTTTATAAATTCAGTCTTTTTAATAGCTGAGTTGTATTCCATTGTGTAAATGTACCACATTTTCTGTATCCATTCCTCTACTGAGGGGCATCTGGGTTCTTTCCAGCTTCTGGCTATTGTAAATAAGGCTGCTATGAACATAGTGGAGCATGTGTCCTTATTACCAGTTGGAACATATTCTGCAAATATGCCCAGGAGAGGTATTGCGGGATCCTCTGGTAGTACTATGTCCAATTTTCTGAGGAACCTCCAGACAGATTTCCAGAGTGGTTGTACAAGCTTGCAATCCCACCAACAATGGAGGAGTGATCCTCTTTCTGCACATCCTCTCCAGCATCTGCTGTCACCTGAATTTTTGATCTTAGCCATTCTGACTGGTGTGAGGTGGAATCTCAGGGTTGTTTTGATTTGCATTTCCCTGATGATTAAGGATGCTGAACATTTTTTCAGGTGCTTCTCAGCCATTTGGTATTCCTCAGGTAAGAATTCTTTGTTTAGCTCTGAGCCCCATTTTTAATGGGGTTATTTGATTTTCTGGAGCCCACCTTCTTGAGTTATTTATATATATCAGATATTAGTCCCCTATCTGATTTAGGATAGGTAAAGATCCTTTCCCAATCTGTGGGTGGCATTTTTGTATTATTGATGATGTCTTTGCCTTACAGAAGCTTTGCAATTTTATGAGGTCCCATTTGTAGATTCTCGATCTTACAGCACAAGCCATTGCTGTTCTATTCAGGAATTTTTCCTCTGTGCCCATATCTTTGAGGCTTTTCCCCACTTTCTCCACTATAAGTTTCACTATCTCTGGTTTTATGTGAAGTTTCATATGACCTTAGTATAAGGAGATAGGAATGGATCAATTCGCCTTCTTCTCCATGATCACCGCCAGTTGTGCCAGCACCATTTGTTGAAAATGCTGTCTTTTTTCTACTGGATGGTTTTAGCTCCCTTGTCAAAAATCAACTGACCATAGGTGAGTGGGTTCATTTCTGGGTCTTCATTTCTATTCCATTGCTCTACTTGTATGTCGCTATACCAGTAGAATGCAGTTTTTTTTAAAATCACAATTGCACTGTAGTACAGCTTTAGGTCAGGCAAGGTGATTCCACCAGAGGTTCTTGTATCCTTGAGAAGAGTTTTTTGCTGTCCTAGGTTTTTTATTATTTCAGATGAATTTGCAAATTGCCCTTTCTAATTCGTTGAAGAATTGAGTTGGAATTTTGATGGGGATTGAATTGAATCTGTAGATTGCTTTTGGCCAGATAGCCATTTTTACTATATTGAGCCTGCCAATCCATGAGAATTGAGATCTTTCCACCTTCTGAGATCTTCTTTGATTTCATTATTCAGAGATTTGAAGTTCTTATTATACAGATCTTTCACTTCCTTAGTTAGAGTCATGCCACGGTATTTTATATTATATGTGACTATTGTGAAGGGTGTTGTTTCCTTAATTTCTTTCTCACCCTGTTTATCCTTTGTATAGAGGACAGCCATTGACTTGTTTGAGTTAATTTTATATACATCTACTTCACTGAAACTGTTTATCAGGTTCAGGTGTTTTCTGGTGGAATTTTTAGGGTCACTTATATATATTATCATATCATCTGCAAAAGTGATATTTTGACTTCTTCCTTTCCAATTTGTATCCCCCTGATCTTTTTTTTTTTTTTTTTTTTTTTCGAATTGCTCTGGCTAGGACTTCAAGTACTATGTTGAATAGGTAGGGATAAAGTGGGCAGCCTTTTCTAGTCCCTGATTTTAGTGGGATTGCTTCCAGCTTCTCACCATTTACTTTGATGTTGGCTACTGGTTTGCTGTAGATTTCTTTTATCATGTTTAGGTATGGGCCTTGAATTCCTGATCTTTCCAAGACTTTTATCATGAATGGGTGTTGCATTTTGTCAAATGCTTTCTCCGCATGTAAAGAGATGATCATGTGGTTTTTGTCCTTGAGTTTATTTATATACTGGATTACGTTGATGGATTTTCGTATATTGAACAATCCCTGCATCCCTGAAATGAATCCTACTTGGTCAGGATGTATGGTTGTATTGATGTGTTCTTTGATTCGATTCGGTTAGCGAGAACTTTATTGAAGATTTTTGCATCGATATTCATAAGGGAAATTGGTCTGAAGTTCTCTATCTTTGTTGGGTCTTTTTGTGGTTTAGATATCAGAGTAATTTTGGCTTCATAGAATGAATTGGGTAGAGGACCTTCTGTTTCTATTTTGTGGAATTGTTTGTGAAGAACTGGAATTAGATCTTCTTTGAAGGTGGGATATAACTGCACTAAACCCACCTAGTCGTGGGCTTTTTTTGGTTGGGAGACTATTAATGACTGCTTCTATTTCTTTAGGAGATATAGGAGTGTTTAGGTCATTAATCTGATCCTGATTTAACTTTGGTACCTGGTATATGTGTAGAAATTTGTCTATTTCACCCAGGTTTTCCAATTTTGTTGAGTATAGCCTTTTGTAGAAGGATCTGATGGTGTTTTGGATTTCTTCAGAATCTGTTTTTATGTCTCCCTTTTCATTTCTGATTTTGTTAATTAGGATGTTGTCCCTTTGCCCTGTAGTGAGTTGGCTAAGGGTTTATCTATGTTGTTGATTTTCTCAAAGAAACTGCTCCTCCTTTTGTTAATTCTTTGAATAGTTCTTCTTGTTTCCACTTGGTTGATTTTGCCCCTGAGTTTGATTATTTCCTGTTGTCTAATCCTCTTGTGTGAATTTCCTTGCTTTTGTTCTAAAGCTTTTAGGTTTGTTGTCAAGCTGCTAGTGTGTGCTCTCTCTAGCTTCTTTTTGGAGGCACTACGAGCTATGAGTTTTCTTCTTAGAAATGCTTTCACTGTGTCTCATATGTTTGGGTATGTTGTGGCTTCATTTTCAGTAAACTCTAAATAGTCTTTAATTTCTTTCTTTATTCCTTTCTTGACCAAGTTATCATTGAGGAGAGTATTGTTCCGTTTCCAAATGAATGTTGTTTTTCTATTATTTATGTTGTTATTGAAGATAAGTCTTAGTCCATGGTGATATGATAGGATGCATGGGACAATTTCAATATTTTTGTATCTGTTGAGGCCTGTTTTGTGACCAATTACATGGTCAATTTTGGAGAAGGTACCATGAGGTGCTGAGAAGAAGATATATCCTTTTGTTTAGGATAAAATGTTCTGTAGATATCTGTTTAATCCATTTGTTTCATAACTTCTGTTAGTTTCACTGTGTCCCTGTTTAGTTTTTGTTTCCACCGTCTGTCCATTGATGAAAGTGGGGTGTTGAATTCTCCCACTATTATTGTGTGAGGTGCAATGTGTGCTTTGAGCTTTACTAAAGTTTCTTTAATGAATGTGGCTGCTCTTGCATTTGGAGCATAGATATTCAGAATTGAGAGTTCCTCTTGGAAGATTTTACCTTTAATGTGTATGAAGTGCCCCTCCTTAAATTTTTTGATAACTTTGGGTTGGAAGTCGATTTTATTCGATATTAGAATGGCTACTCCAGCTTGTTTCTTCAGACCATTTGCTTGGAAAATTGTTTTCCAGCCTTTCACTCTGAGGTAGTGTCTGTCTTTTGCCCTGAGATGGGTTTCCAGCCCTCAGGAGGCAGAAGCAGGGAGTTCTCTGAGTTCGAGGCCAGCCTTGTCTACAGAGTGAGTTAAAGGACAGCCAGAGGTATACAGAGAAACCTTGTCTGGAAACACAAAAAGAAAAAATAGTTTCATGTCTAGGAAATCTTATATGACTCTATAACTTCTTATCATATATATATATTTGTATTATATAATATATATTATATAATACAAATTTGTATTATATAATATATATATATATAATTTGTTTCTTTTTAATATTGATACTTAAATTGATAGTAGACAAAATATCTTGGTGTGTGTTGGTTCTGTTTTACTCTATAATAATACATATCTCTTGTTTCTGCTTGTCATATTTCTGTGATGTCATGTTTAATGTTGAACTTATCTCTTTGTCTGCTATCTTGGGACTTTTTCGTTATGAGAATTTCTATAATAATTAGATAGTGTATTCTACTGCTGTATGTTTCTCTCTATTATCATTATCTGGATCCTTATCTAAAGATTCGAGATAATGCATCACTATAGCAATATAGACACTTTTTCATTGGCTATATATATATATATATAATTCAGTGATAATAACTATACATTCATAAATACACCACAGTATAGAAATTGGCTTCGTGCTTTCTACTGGACCATATGTAGGTTGTTCAAGTTTTACTAGGCATAGCACATGTGCTCAATATTTTTATAACCATAAAGTCTTTAATTCTTTTCTTATTTTCTTCTTTTATATCTGGAAATTTCAAAATTGCATGTACTTACTGTTCAATGGAATTCAAATTGAAGTAACCAAAATATATACACATTAAAAATTAAAACAGAAAAAATACCTTCAGAAATACATAATTCTTAGTTTTAATGATAACAGAATATGATGAGTTAATTATACAGAATGCTACAAGTATCTTTTAAATTTGAAATGTATAGAAATGGGATTGACATAAACTTGAATTTTATTTGATGACTTATAGGATAAATATTATTAATGCATTAGGAATATAGAAAGAATCAGATAATATTACAATTTAGAATCTGTTAATGTACATTTCATATAAAATTAATTTAAAAGATCATAAAAGAACATCTTATAAACATGTATGTTTTATTGACATCTATTAATAAATGATTATTACATTAAACAAGATGAATCTGTTTTCATTAAATTGACATTTTTGCCATGCCTCTTAGCCAATTCACATAGGAATACAATCCACTCAAAGTAGATATTTTTTTCAATGTATCTATATAAGTAAAACTCTATTGTTCAATATGTCTGTTTCATTGTCAGGAATAGTAGCTGCTTAAGTATTTCTTAACCTACATTCAACAAATATATACTGAAGCAGTGTAAGCCGACAAGCACGGAAATGCTCCACTTTAACTTGAATTACTGCACACAAAGCATTCCATGGTGACAGGTAACTATTATTTATGAGAGGATGATATATTACTTTAAGTTCTCCTGACAGTCTTTATGTATATTTCTTTTACCCAAGACAGTTGCAATTTAATAGTGCATTAAAAGACCATGTGCTGTGCCATTTGTCATATGCTAAATTTATATGAACTATGTCATTCCCTGTTTCATTTCTAATTAATCTAGCAAATACCTCATTACCTTTAAAAATCTGACTTTTTACTAAGGTTAATTATTAAAATATTGCAACATTACTAACACGTGTATATTTTTATTAATTGGAAAAATTATTTTGGTCAATTTTAATTGTAGACTTTTATTAAGGCTCCAAAGCTAACTTGCTATTGATTGTTGCATTCTTCATCAATCTGATATTAAGAATGACAATATGTCATATTTGATGAACAATTACCCTTTCCCACCAAGATCTAGGACAGATAGAAAATAGGTTCTCAGATTTTCTGCCTTCTCTAATAGCACACAGGGCAGAGAGGTAAGGGTGTGGTACTTTGGACACTGTCTCTGTCACACAACTCTCCTTTCAACCATCACCTGTAGCAGATAAATGAGGGATTTTAAACTCACTGCCTCCAGCATAAACTACCTTATAAAGCCAATACCCAGTACATTTAGGCAAGAGATCTTGGTCTTTCTGCCCCTGAGCCACATATGCCTTGCCAAGTCAGCACCTGGCCCTGGGAGGTAAGTAGTCTCTTGGTCTCCTTTCTCCTAGACATACAAAGTAGCTCCTGGAAACCAGGCCTGGAAAGATAAGTGCCTCTGTAGATCCTATTTCCAAGGCAAATTTTTACCACTCAGAACTCTCAACCCAGCCAGGCATGCAGGATGACAATGGATTTCAACCAGATAGACCTAGCCAAACTAACTAAAGGGGAAAGTGTACTTGTTTAGAAAGGTTCTGTGTAGCAACTCTCCTGACAGTGTTGTCTGAAAAAAATCAGTTCAATTCACAGATTAGCAGTAGCTCCTCAATCTACTTGCAAACACCTCAGGGAATGATCAGGTCAGCAGAAGGAACCAGGAGGAACTCCAGGAGATTTCTTCTGCTGTGCCTTTCTCAGGAAAAGTGAAGATCAGCAAAGCAACATGACCCAGGAGCTCTGCACAGCTCCCTCTTAATACAAGCCTAGCTCAGGTCACTGGCAGTGGAGTTCTATCCACCTCCAAACATCACATGTCCTTTACTTGTCTTGCCTCAGCAAGTGTGTCTGCCTCAGCTGACATCACTCTGCCAATCAGCCTAAGTCCGAGGTATCAGCAAGAAACTGCAGCACACTGCTGGAAGTTTTTTGATGCATTTCTCCCTATGGAGACCTGACAAATACAGCTCAACTATGCAGTGCACGATAGATGAATACATGCATGTTGCAAGCAAAGAATCCTTCATCATGTGTCCTTTCACATTCTTGTTTTAGTAGAACTTCCATTCACCTGTGCCTACTTCAGCTAAACATTCCTTCATATGTTTTCCCCAGCAAAACACCAGTCAACCTACTTTCCAAGGAACCCTTAAGTTTGCACTTCAACCTAATTCATTCTATGAACCCATTTTAATCTGATACTTAAACCACACAAAGACCCAAACAAAAAAGGGGAACATCATACTTTTTTTCCCCTTAAGAATATCAGAAGAAGAAGAAGAAGAAGAAGAAGAAGAAGAAGAGAAGAAGAAACGCTCAATCAATCACAAACCAAATCAAAGAACATACAAAAAAGTAAACATTCACTATTGATTAAGTAGGCTCAATCCCAGGGATTTAGAAATGGTTCAATATATGGAAATCCATCCATGTAATCTGCAATATAAACAAACTCAAAGAAAAAAAATCATATGATCATCTCATTAGATCCTGAAAAAGCCTTTTGACAAAATACAACACACCTTCATGTTCAAAGTCTTAGAGATATCAGGCATTCAAAGCACATACCTAAACATAATAACAGTAATATACAGCAAACCAAGAGCCAACATCAAATTAAATGGAAGGAAATTTGAAGAATTCCCAGTAAAATTAGAAGGCTGCCCACTGTCTCTCTCTATTTATTCAATGTAGTACTCGAAGTTCCAACAAAAGCAATTAGACAACAAAGAGATTGAAGGGATACAAATTGGAACTGAAGAAGCCAACGTATCACTATTTGATGATGATATGATTGTATTCTTAATGACTTGAAAAATTCTACCAGAGAACTCCTGCAGCTGATGAACAAATTCAGGAATGCTGTAGGATATAAAATTAACTCAAAGAAATCAATAGCCTTCTTTATACAAAAGATAAAAGGGCAAAGAAAAAATTAAGGAAAAAAATACCTTTCACAATAGTCACAAATAATATAACACTTCTTGGTGTGACTCTAGCCAAGCAAGTAAAGATCTGTCTGAAAAGAACTTCGAGTCTCTGAAGAAAGAAATCTAAGAAGACCTCAGAAGATGGAAAGATCTCCCATTTTCTTGGATCAATAGAATTAACGTGGTAAAAATGGCCATCATACCAAAAGCAATCTACAGATTCAATGCACTCGCTATCAGTATTCTAATTCAATTTTACGATATTGAGAGTACTTCTCAACATCATCTGGAATAGCAAATAATCAAGGCTAGCAAAATCAATTCTCAACAACATAAGAACTGGGGAGAATCACCATCCCTGACGTCAAACTGCACTACAGAGCTATAGAGATAAAAAAAAAAAAAAACAAACTGCATGATATTTGGAGAGAGAGAGAGAGAGAGAGAGAGAGAGAGAGAGAGAGAGAGAGAGAGAGGTCTATCAAAGGAATAGAATAGATGGCTCAGAAGGAATCCCACATACCTATGGACACTTGATCATTAACAAAAATACCAAAACAATACAGGTGAAAAAGAAAAAGTATCTTCAACAAATTGTGCTGGTTTAAGTGGAGGTACAGATGTAGAAGAATGCAAATTGATCCATGTTTATCACTTTGTAAAACTCTCATGTTCAAATGGATCAATAACCTCTATATAAAACTGTGAACCACTTTTCTCTTCTAATTGAACAGAAAGTGAGAAATCGTCTAGAAAGCATTGGTAAAGGGGAAAATTTTTTTGAAGAGATCACCAATGTCTGAGGCTCTGAGATTAACAATTGACAAATGGAACCCCAGGAAACTCGAAAGATTCTCTAAGGGAAAGGACACACTCAATAAGACTAAAAGGCAACAGATTGAGTGGGAAAAATTACATCAAATTATGAAAAATAAAATGAGTATGACCACAATCACAGAGATATTGAATTTTTAAAATAGGTCCATTGAGTTCAATATAAAGAATGGATAGTTACTGTAGGGGCATAAGAAGCAAGATGCTTCTTTGGCTACCTGTTGTGAAAGAAATATATATATATATATATATATATATATATAAATTATATTATATATAGAGAAACTTAAATGATTCTCAAGGGAAGAGTTGAGGAAAAATAAATATGTGGGAGTAAACTATCCTATCAAAAATCAATACAAACAGAAGTTATATAATATCATCTAAGAATTAAGTTGACATAGCAAAACACATGATATGAAAAAATATAGCATATGGTTTGTAATGTTTATGGAAATCAATTTCTATTATATCAACTAACTCTAAGTAATAGAATAGCTTGACCTTGGACTTCTTATGGAAACTTTCAGGAAATCTTTCACATTTACTTATGTAAAGAATATATTTTAATAGTAACACCATAAAATCAATTTATAGAATAGAGTTGTAATATGTTAAACAAAATAAAGACATAAGTTGGACCTAAGTTGAAGATTTTTCAAAAGTAACTGAGCCTTGACAGTCTCTTCCTCCTCCATCCCTTAAGGTATTGTAGAAGTCAAGAGTTTGCAGTAGTTCAAAGTTAAAAAGAAAGGCATGATCATTAAAGTATAAAGAACTAGAAGACAGCCAATTATTTGGGCTGTGACAGTAGAGGAGGTGGTACAAGCTACAGAGTACCTGGGGTGACTATAAAGAATAGAACACCCCATATTGAGCACTTTTCTTGCTGATTGACTCCTTTTCAAAGAAGGATGTTGCATTACATAGAAGAGCAAAACCTACAATGAGCTACTGAAGTTGGTGTGGAAGGATGGTAAGAAAGAGCAGACAGAAGAAAGGCACATAACCAAGTTCCTGGGCATGAAAGTAGCATCCCTCTACTTCCAAAATGCCAGTTACTTGAATGAATACACAAGAGTTTGATTTATTGGACCACATCACATACATAGAGTATGAGAAGGCAAATATTTCATATGGCACTGTACTTGGTGGAAATTAGGAGTTATCTGAAGAATAAAAATAATTATAAGGCTGGGAAGGCAGGGGAGCAAGGGAAAAGAGGGTGTAAAGCTTGTTGTACTAATAGTGCTTGGCTTTTGTGCCCATTAATGCAACCCAGGGTATTAAAATAAATGGGTGTAAGTTTAATGCAGCAAAAATGTATTTGTAAATGCTGCAAATCAAGCAAGCAAACAAACACAGAACATGTAGAATATACAACATACCACATTTTCTTCCTTCCTACTGTGTTTTATCTGAAATTCAGTATGAAATGCAAATGATATATGAAGCATCATAGTTATTTGTTGTGTGAGGAGTGCAAAAATAAAGAGCATGACACAATTTAATTGAATCTATCATCCACTACCTATTGTAACCCCTCATATATCCTTCTACACTCACTCTTTCCTACCAACTTTCTCCATTCCTTTCTTAAATCCCAAATGAGACCTTAACATTTTACTCTTACACATAATTTTAATCACACAATTTTGTGGTTTGGCATATATGTCATGTGATTTTATATTTATAATATCAATTTATAGAAAATATTCAACTCTGTGGAATATTTTTAGTATATTTCATATTTTTAATTTCAATAGAAAAACATAAACATTAAGGCACACCTCTAAAGTTTACAAGGTGTGATTTTGAGGTTCTCTAATATGAAATTCTAAATAACAATAACTTGTAGTTCTTTACTTATAGATATGATACCTAGCTCAACAATAGTATTCCTAAAAAGGCAGGATACATCGTACATTTTGACTCTGCATTATGAAGATGCATATTTATGATTATTTTCAGACTCAGCAAAATTTAAATTTCAGAAAATTTCAGAATGCATATTGCAGTCAGAAAATGTATTTCTTAGAGAGGCTTTGGTGTGTGACTTCTATTTTTTTCTTCAATGTGCCACTATCTGGAAATGCACTGAAAATCTCCTTTTAGTTTTTTTTTTTTTCCTACCCACTTTTCATTCTTTGTCCCTTCAATACTCCTTTGACTAACCCCAAACTAGAGCAAAACCCTAAGGGGATACCCTGCTCTCTCTTTCTCTTCATTGGGTTTCGTTTTCTCTCTTCATTACAGGTTTCTGATTTGTCTTAGTTTTCTTTTATTTTTGCTACAGAAATGGTTATTTATTATTCATTATAGATGATAGCTTTTATGACATGTCTGTATCTGAAATGTGAACTATTATCTAGTATTAGCTTTGCTATATAAATTTAGCCTTCAACAAAGACAAGTAGTTGGTAGGGTAGTGGGCAGGTGGTACTTTCCTTTTATTGGTTTCTCCCAATTATTAATGATCATTTCCTGAAACAAGTGCTCTTTGGCTTCTGAATTACCAATGATATTAGATAGATGTAAGCTCTAAATATAATGGCTTCCACTTATTTATATCTGTTTGACACCTTTCTTAGTACTTATTTCTTTATAAACTAGATCACTTACCTGAAAATGCTAGTGCCAGCCATTGATCTCTGATATTTTAAAACATTTTCCCCCAGGATGTGGAGACAGGGGAGAGGGGAGGAGACCGGGAGGGAGGAATAAAATCTAGGGCCTAAAAAAAAATAAAGAAATAAAAACAAACAAACAAACAAAAAAGACAAAATATCTTTTTTTCCATCAAAATGACTAGAACCTCTATATTGTTTAGTACATTGAGGTATGATTGCATGTTGTAATAAGTTAGAAAAATATCAAAGTCGGTTGATCCTGTGCCACAGCACTCTATATCCAAATACTGTTAGGAGAGACATGGTCTCTCAGGAGTGTAGGCACAACTTTTAGCATAGGTAAGACAACCACTTCTGCTCTGACAGATCCACACAGAGACCCCAGAACACAGGAACCAAGGAGCAGCCTGCAAGAGGATCCTTCCAGTTTCCATCTGCATGCAGAGCTGATCCTGTGTTGTAGGGCTCCATAACCAAATACATCTGGGAGAGAGCTGGTCTCCCAGGAGTGCTGACACACCTGCAAGCACAGGTAACCCCATCACTTCTGCTCAAATCCCTGGCCCAAGAGGAACTACCACAGAGTCATCAGGACACAGGGACCAAGGAACAGCTGGGGACAGGATTCTCCAGGTTTCCATCTGCACCCTAGAGCTGACCCTGTGCCACAGCTCTCCATACCCAAATTCATCCCGGAGAGAACTGGTCTCCCCTGAGTACTGACACACAGTCTTGCAGGAGGGACAAGCCACAGTCAGAGACAGAATGACCAGCTAACACCAGAGATATCCAGATGGTGAGAGGCAAGGGCAAGAACATAAGCAACAAAAACCAAGGCTACTTGGCATCATCAGAACTCAGTTCTATCACCACAGTGAGCCCTGGATACCTGAACATACCACAAAAGCAAGACTTTGGTTTAAAGTCACATAGTAACTCACTTAAAGAAATACAGGAGAACACAGGTAAACAGGTTGAAGTCTTTAAAGAGGAAACACAAAAACCCCTAAAAAAATTACAGGAAACCACAAACAAACATTTGAGGGAACTGAATAAAACCATCCATGATCTAAAAATGGAAATAGAAACAATAAAGAAATCACAAAGGGAGACAACACTGGAGATAGAAAACCTAGGAAAGAGACCAGGAGTCATAGATGCAAGCATCACCAACAGAATACAGGAGATATAAGAGAGAATCTCAGGTGCAGAAAACATTAATAGAACACTAAAAGACATTGCAAAATGCAAAAGGATCCTAACCCAAAACAGCCAGGAAATCCAGGACACAATGAGAAGACAGAACCTAAGGATAATAGGTATAGAAGATAGTGAAGATCCCCAACTTAAAAGGCCAGTCAATATCTTCAACAAAATTATGGAAGATTCCTTCCCTAATCTAAAGAACAAGATGCCTGTGAACATACAAGAAGTCCACAGAACTCCAAATAGACTGGACCAGAGAGGAAATTCCTCCCATCACATAACAATCAAAACACCAAATGCACAAAACAAAGAAAGAATATTAAAAGCAGTAAGGGAAAAAGGTCAGACTGATCAGATTTACACCAGATTTCTCATTAGAGACTATGAAAGCTGTAATATCCTGGGCAGATGTCATACAGAGAAACAAATGCCAGCCTAGGCTACTATACCCAGCAAAAAGTCCCAATTACCATAGATGGAGAAACCAAGATATTCCATGACAAAACCAAATTTATACACTATCTTTCCATAAACCCATCCCTACAAAAGATAATAGATGGAAAACTCCAACACAAGGAGGGAAACTACACCCTAGAAAAAGCAAGAAAGTAATCTTTCAATGAACCTAAAAATATAGCCAGATAAACACAATTCCACCTCTAACAACAAAAGTAACAGGAAGCAATAATCACCATCCCTTAATATCTCTTAACATCAATGGACTCAATTCCCTCAATAAAAAGACATAGACTAACAGACTGGATATGTAAACAGGACCCAGCATTTTGCAGCATACAGACACTACATCAGAGTTAAGAGCTGGAAAACATTTTCCAAGCAAATGGTCCCAAGAAAAAAGCTGGAGTAGTCATTATAATATCAAATAAAACCATCTTTCAACCAAAAGTTATCAAAAACATAAGGAAGGTCACATCATACTTATCAAAAGAGAAATCTACCAAGAAGAACTCTCAATTCAAGGGCACCCACATTCATAAAAGAAACTTTACTAGAGCATACATTGCACCACACACAAAAATAGTGGGAGACTTCAACACCCCACTCTCAGCAGTGGACAGATCATGGAAACACAAATTAAACAGACACAGTAAAATTTACAGAAGTAATGGACCAAATGGTTTTAACAGATATCTATAGAACATTTCATCCCAAAACAGAAGAATATAACTTCTCAGCACCTCACAGTACCGTCTCCAAAACTGACCATAAAATCTGTTACAAAACAGGCCTCAACGGATACAAGAAGATTGAAATAATCCCATGCATCCTATCAAATCAGCATGAAATAAGGCTGGTCTTCAATAACAACAAAAACAACAGAAAGCCCACATACACATGGAAGCTGAACAATGTTCTACTTAATGATAACTTTGTCAAGGAAGAAATAAAGAAATTAAAGATTTTTTAGAATTTAATGACAATGAAGGCACAACATACCCAAACCCTTGGGACACAATGAAAGTAGGGCTAAGAGGAAAACTCATAGCTCTGAGTGCCTCCAAAAAGAACTGACTGAAGAGATCTTACACTAGCAGCTTAACAGCACACCTGAAAGCTCTAGAACATAAAGATGCAAATGCAGCCAAGAGGAATATATAGCAGGAAATAATCAAACTCAGGGCTGAAATCCACCAAGTAGAAACAGAAAGAATGATACAAAGAATCCACAAAACCAGGAACTGCTTCTTTGAGAAAATATTTGTTTTTCTTTTCTTTTCCTTCCTTCCTTCCTTCCTTCCTTCCTTCCTTCCTTCCTTCCTTCCTTCCTTCCTTCTTCCCTCCCTCCATATCTCTCTCTCTCTCTCTCTCTCTCTCTCTCTCTCTCTCTCTCTCTCTCTCTCTCTCTCTCTTTCTTTTTCTTTGTTTTTATAATCAAATATAGTCTAACAAGAGTCAACAGAAAAAGGAAGCTTCAGTTGAGAGAATGTCTCCATCAGATTGTCTAGTAGGCAAAAGATCATTGAGCATTTTCTTGACTGATGATTTACTATTGCAAGTGCCATCCTTGACCAACTGGAATAAGAAATCAATCTGCAAACGATATTAATTCTATTCCTTCATGACCTCTTCTTCAGTGCCTGCCTCCAAGTTCATGTTTGATTTTCTGTCCTTTCTACCACTCATAATGCACTGTAAGATGAAAGAAACTCTTTTCTCTAAAAACAAAACAAACAAAACAAAAATAACCCACTAATAAAAACTCTAATGTAATAACGAAATGTATTAGATATTATGAATGAAAGTACAATATGGAATTCTACTTTTGATACAATTTTATAGGTGAGAGTACTTGTAAAATAGTGATTCAAACTATAGCTTAGTAAATAATGGGTCAGTAACACAGGGCTTTATTGTCATTATCAAATGTAAACTGTAAATAACTGCATTGCTATAATTTTTTTTATAGGATTAGCCCCATGGATGTTTACATTTCCTATCACCACAAATATGTGGGAAATGTACTTGGCTAAGTAATGTCTGTCACATCATAAAGCAATAGCAATTTTTCAGATGATCCATTATTTTCTCAGAGCACTGTCATATGCATACCTTCAAAAAGAGAAAGATATTTAAGCCTATCACATCAACATGTTATGTTGTTAGAAAATAAACATACTGTTAACTGCCCTACAAAGAACCAACAAGCAGCTGTGTCAGATGCAGATATTTGCACCCAACCAATGGACAGAAGCTGCTGGCCCTGTAATTGAGTTAGGGAAAAGTTGGAATAAGCTGAGGAGGAGGGCAACCCTGTAGGAGGACTAGCAGTCTCAACTAATCTGGACAGCAGAGATCTCTCAAACACTGTGCCACCAAACAGGCAGCATACACCAGCTGATATGAGGTACCCAACACATATATAAAAGAGGATTGCTAGATCTGGGTTCAGTGAGAGAAGATATACCTAACCCTCAAGAGACTGGAGGCGCCAGGGAATTTGGAGGCCTGCTGGAATGTGTGATGGATGATGGGGACATCCTCATGTATGGGGTGGGGGCTAGGGATGAGGTATGGGATGTGGAACAGTTGGAGAGTGGACTAGGATAAGAGTAAAATCGAGCGTAAGAAAGTAAAGAAATAAATAAAAGATTAAAAAAATATTTCCAAGATAAACATATTAATGGTGTACATAGTATTAGTCTTTTAAATGAGGCTTTACAGTACAACAGTTTCTAACTACTATCACATTGAGGCTCCTCAAGTAATGCTAAAACTTGGGTTTAAATGAAATACTCTAGCAAAAGAGGCCAACTGCATAATTAGCAATTATATCTATTATAACTAGAATCTGTGTGTTCTGTCATTGGTGTTTACCAGATACTATAAGTAAAGACAGAATTAAATGAATGAAATTTTCATGGTTTTATAGATAGTGTCTGTTGCAGTATGAATTCCACAATTTTTTAATGGACATGCTTTACGTTAATTAAGCTTTTGAACCACTGGGGACAAGAAAGAGAGTCAGGTTTGCATTATTAAAGAATTGGTGATTTGCATTTTGTTGTTGCTGGTTGTAATGGTATGTGGTATTTATATTTATTTTCAACTCATATAATGAATTCATGGGTAGAGTATACTCTCATTTTTTTCATTTGAAAAATTAAATAAATTTAAGAAATACAATCAACTTATTTGTATCAAGACCTGAATTACACATTGACAACATACAAATCTACTGTAAACTAGAAGTAGGTTTTCGGGTTACAGATGGCTTTTATAAAAATCCAATGGATGTGAGCATATATGAATTACACGAAATCAGGAGGTGAGCCTTACAGTGGCTATCCAGTTTTGAGCAACTGCATGAAAACATACCTTATAATGCAGCAGAAGAGTATATTCCTGGGAATGTACTAAAACACCCATAAACACCCCCCCCCACACACACACACACACACACGAACCCTGGAACAACTAAAAGCTTCTACTGCCTATAGACAACTTGCATTTTTATACACTTGTTTAGAATTTCAACTTTGTGTAATTTATAAGAGTTCACACATTGAGAAAAGATCTGAAGTGTTGTCTAAAAATCAGTATAAACAGTTTTTGTGTGATAAAGGGAATAATTTAGACCTGGAAAGGAACATGGTATGATTGTCTCTGCTCGCTCTTAACACATTACCACCTGTTAAAAAGTATGTTGATGAGAGCCAAGCCTGTTCCATCTATTTCAGTTGTCAAAGGAGAAATTCCAAGGGAATTTCAATCATGAACTTCTAATACTTGAATTTTAGAATAGTAGCTCAAAAAATGGGTTAACCAGTGTGAAAGAGTCATTGTAACTTGTGAATTTGCTAAAGATGCTAATTATGTGGAAATCTTCTCAAGCTACTAAATCAACACTCCGGGTGTTATTTTTAGTCACCTGCTTTAACAAGGTACTCCAATGATTTATATACTTGCTAATGCTACAAAATAATTCTATAAAACTCTAAATTAAACACAGATTTTAGCCAAATGAGGCAGCCACAAAAGTCAACTTTGTCAATCACTATTGACATAATATTCATTTCTATCTATATGCTAATATTGATAATAGATATTTAATAAAGAGTATCTTGTAAGATAGTTTTATCTGTCTTGTCTTATTTACATTTGCTGTTCTGTTAATTGTATTTTGATGATATAAAATATTTGATCTATTTCTATGAAGTAAACAACTTCATACAACTGAATGTAAATTTTTTTAAAAAAAAATATTAAGTTAAAGCAAACTTTAAAAATAAAATCCTGGGGCTGGAGAGATGGCTCAGTGGTTAAGAGCACTGACTGCTCTTCCAGAGATCTTGAGTTCAATTCTCAGCAACCACATGGTGGCCTACAACCATCTGTAATGGGATCTGATGCCCTCTTCTTGTATGTCTGAAGACAGCTACAGTGTACTCATATAAATAAAATAAATAAATATTTTTAAAAATTAAAAAAAAAGCAAAAAACAAAATCCTGAGAAAAGTAATATGTTTATTACATATAGATAAGACTGAATTTTCTCAAAACTTGGAACTTGTTCTTTAATCTAAAGTAAAAATTACCCCAGCAATCCCATTAAAATTTCTAATATAAATTAAAATGGAATTATTGCTTTTGGCCATTTGACAATATATAAATATTGAATATTTTAAAATATTACTGGTATGTATTGAGAAATCGTATAATGCAATCTGTTTTATATTTTATCTCATATTATAACATGAATATTGCAATTTATGTGTCATGTTCAGTGTTATGTGAGGCATAGAGTAAAATTTTTTTTCTACTATAGCCTGTAAAAATAGACAACAAAGTCCCACTTTCTTCTTAGCAAAATGTAAAACAAAATGATTTAACCTCTGCGTTTCTTTTAGAGGTTTCTTATAATGAGAAAATAGTAGAAATTGTTGCATCTTTTCCAAAACATGTTAAGGTTTTGCTGCTCTAAACAGAAGTAGTAGAACACAGGATTTGAGATACTAAATCATCAAGAAATAGTTCAATGTTACATGTCTATGATAGATGACAAATCACTGGTGGGAAACAGCATCTGTCAGGGACAGTGGCTGCTAACATCGATCACATCCTGAGTGCTGGGTTATGCAATGACTTACAAGGGTACAAGAAACCCCATGGAGCTGGAAGCTTGGAAAAAAGGTGAAATCACAGAACAGATGCTTTGAAATTGATCAAGGAGAAAAAGAGACACTGAGGGTCCTTGAGTCAGAAGCCATTATTTTTTATAGAACATCATGAGGTACATACTATGATGGTACTAAGTAGAGAATTTTGTCAGTATTCTAGTTTATGAAACTGGGAATAATGTCCATCATTGGAACAATTGACCAAGATTAAAAACAAAATAGTAAAGATATTAAATGTGAATGCTGTTTTAGGGAACCAGAGAGATTGGTAAGCAGTTTAGAAATTTTGCAGCTTATGATAAAGGACAACTTTGCTCCCATGAATATATTTCTCATGACTCACAAACTGTTATAACTATAGCTAGAGAGAATCTAATGTCATTTATTGGCCTGTGTGACAGACACCTAGGAATATACACACAGATACAAACACAGAAAAATCTAGAAATGGATAAGAATATAAATCTTAAAATGTGAATATTGATTTAGTGCAGTTTTGTTATATGCTACATCCATTTCCAATAATTCATACATTAATGATATTTAGAAAATTATTATTTTATGCATTTTACCAAACATTTTAAGATACTTTATGAATCTTTATTTAACAATTTTTATTTAACTCTACATTTCTAGCATTCAAAAAAAAACCTTAAGTTCTTTGTCCCAGACTTTAATTTTCCCTCTTTAATTATTTTAAATATTCCTTATAAGCATAAATGTTCACATTTGTGCATGTTAGGGAATGAGTATGTGTGTATGAATTGTAAACTTCTTGACTTCATCCTGGCATATTTTGTAAATATTTTCTGTTTCTGATACATACAACAATATCTTTCTTTGTTATTTTTCTTTCTCTAAATATTTATAATTATTTTTTACTATCTAACATTACATCCTAATTTCAGTATGTGTTATGTATTTATCATTTCATTATACTTGTGTATATATAGATCCTCTTTACTTATCATACAATTAGGTGCAGACTTTTATAACTTAATTTCCAATATGAGAAATGTTTTACAACATTAAGATATACTTTTTGGTATTTAATTTCATCTGAAATATATTTTACACATAGCAACAGTGTCATGTCAGTGGGAATCCACACATACAAATGCAAAAAAAGCATCGATATTATTTTGTAGTCACAGCTTTACATTTGAGTATTTATAAGACAAAGTGTGTTTGAAGACACCAAGTGAGTCAGCACAGTTTTACTGATGCTAGACTTTACAACAGAAACAGATTCTAGCCAAATGTCAATCATTTGCTAACTGCAAAGCCTTTATTGTTTTTCACTAGCTTATTACTTTCTTTTCATTTTAAATGGATTGGAAAATTGAAGCACTATTTTACATTTTCTGCTTCTAAGACAAAAGGTAAAACGAATCTAAAACGAGGCAGCCACAAAAATCAACTTTGTCAATCACTATTGACATAATATTCATTTCTATCTATATGCTAATATCGATTTACTTCTGAAAATGATTTTTTCAAGTATTAATCAATCAGGAACATGAAACATTAATGCAATTCTAGTGAACAAATATGGATAAACTTGAGCAACATGGTTTTGGTAATTTTAGATAATATATTCACAAAGGTAAAAACTGTTAATTTTTTTCTATTTTTTCTATACTGATAGTGAGACCTTTAATAAGATTATCAACATTTTATTTATAAATTTTGGGCAAAGAAGATAAAAATTTCTAAGCAACACTATTCTTTTCCTAAATCTTTTGTGTTCTTCTTCATACTTTGCATCCTCACTGCTTCTTACACTGTTCCCCATCTTTCCCTCCAGTTCTCCTCTCCATGAGATCCATTCTTCCTCCGTTTCTTTTTAAAAAATGTGATCGATTTTAATGAAAATAGAAAATTTTAACCCATGTATTTCAAATTTAATTTTTATCGTAATATATCTATCAATTGCATAAAACTGTTTCATTTGTTGTGATGAAGTGTTTTTCTTTTTGATTCTTTAAATTGAAATTTCAAACTGACCTTGAATTAAAACTGCTTTATTTCTGTCTTGGTCCATTTCTAATGCTATAATAACATGGCAAAATCTGTATAGACTTTATGCAATGA
The DNA here is from genome assembly GCF_978045245.1 of Mus caroli. Classification (NCBI taxonomy): domain Eukaryota; kingdom Metazoa; phylum Chordata; class Mammalia; order Rodentia; family Muridae; genus Mus; species Mus caroli. The sequence goes on along the minus strand of NW_028227267.1, from coordinate 85,458,702 downwards.
CCATTTATTTCTCATAGTTCACAGACCAGAAGCTCTAAGATGGTAACTGAAAAGTCTATAATTGGACTTAAGAGACCACTCAAAAGGAGGGAAAACAGGCCTGATACAACTCAAGGGCTAGTGAAGTCACGGACCTTTGAAGAGAACCTGCAACTGCCACTTTACTAAATCATTATAAACTCTAAAAAAAAAGTGTGATTATATCAACAGATAAGTGTAATCTTCATCCTTTTTCAAGGAAACTTCTTTGAAACAAGTGGATGCAATTTCAGGGATCCACAGTCAATCAAAATATGGAGTAGTTTAGCCCTGACCTGTCAGATACATCTTTAGCACCATTCCTGCACACAAGCTTCAGAAACCATCACAGGAGATCAGACAGAAAGATTGTTAGGAGCCAGGTGATCAGAGAATGTGCTACTAGATTGTGTCTCTCAGTAATGTCATAAGCTACACCCATACAATCTCACTAACATGGTTGCCAAACCATGAGCTGAACCAGGACAAAGCAATTGACTTGCTATTGTGGAAAGAGGACAGCTCAATAGCCCTAAATTTACAGGAAGAATTATGCAGCTCTGGGAGTGCAGAAATAGTCTTTTTCTTCTTTTGGTAATGAGCTTATTAATTGGTTATGTAATACCAAATTGTCAGCTGGAACACATACACGAAACAGTATAAAGACTGAGCAGATTATATTTATCTATTCAGAAAAATAGTGTGTGTGTGTGTGTGTTTAGTAACAATTAATTGCGAAAAGGCCATTTTACTTTGAAAGAGAGCAAAGTGAATAAGGAAGAGTTTTGAGGGAGAAAACAAGTAGATAAATCATATAATTATAACATAATCTTGAAAATAAAAAAGATAATATTAAAAACTGTTAATATTGACTAGTATATGTAGGTATATATGGCAATTATAATTATTTAATTTTGACTATACTATCAGACTAAATGATTATTTTAAAATTGCATGATTATAACAAACTTTTAATTTTCACAGTAATACCAGCATAAATTAAACATCATATTTATATTTTGGAAATAAATACTTTATTAAAAGATGTATTGTGATTAAACATTGGTGAAAGTTTCACTCCTGCTTCAGCAGAAATAATAGAAACACACATTTTTTTTACCCATGAACACATATTTCCAAAATGTGAAAAATCATATATAAGATACTTATATATAAGTACACATATATAGTGCTTATATATATGTGAATCTATATAAATACATAATATGAATTTTGTGATTCAGTCAGATCATATATTTACTCAAATGTATGTACTCATCACTTCTCGGCCTTTTGTCTAAGATCAAGTGAAATGTATGTACTCATGTAAATTAAAAAAAATGGTTTTTATAGACAAAACATAGATTATATACACAGATGTGCTTATTGGTATATTTATATTTACATACAATATGGGAATATATATTACATTAGGCATATATGTGTGTTTCTGTGTATGCTTAATATACTATTAAGCATATTGTCTGTTATGACAAAAGTGCACATCATTTGACTATACCTATAACAATTTCACATGTTTTTCACATCTAATTGGGATATTGTTTATGCTTCTGAGATTAGTACCTTCAGATGTAACTTTATGAAATACTGAGAGCATGAGACTATAACTGGTGGAGTTCAGTTCAGCTGTTAGAACAATAGAAACTGTTCTAGTTTTCATAATGTATCACAAGGGAGGTTTCTCACTCTGGGTAAACATTAAGGAGTTGATGTTGACAGAATTCTGGAGTGTATTCTTAGTGGGATGATGGCAGAAATAACATTGTACTATCCACTCCAGGAAAATTGCTACCTACTATATGTAGCTTTCAAAATTAATCAAGGAAAGGAAGTAACAGAAGTTATTTCACTACACCAGAGTAACAAAGAGATAAAAGTCTGCAGGTTCTAAAGATGCATTCAAGTCGAAGAGTTCTATAACCTCTGTAGGTCATAGGCAGCCAGGAAACCACTGTGTCCTCATAGAGATGTAAAAAATAAGACTGAAACGAGGATGGAATGTGAACAATGTTATCTTCACAACTAAATCTCTGATTTTAACATACATTATTTTTACAAAGGAAGAATAATAATAATACTAAACATTAATGTTAAACATTACCATGTTAAATCATTGTTAAAATACCCGTAACTTTTAACCCAACTAAATAAGAATACTTAAAGCCATCTAAAATAAATATAAACCCTCCCATACTTGTTTTCTCTTTCTTACATCTTTGTTAGCTGAAACATTAATGTTTGCAATTTCAAGGAACCAGAAGATGCTGTTATAAAAGCCTGTTCTTGATGCAGTGTTACCACGATGTGCACTAAGGCTTGGAGATTATGATTATATGAGTTCTATTCAGAATTTGATATAGAGCCTTGTATGGCATATCTTAGAATTCATGATTGGAAATAAGATCAGTAAAATGAATATATTTTGTGGAATCAAATAGAAATATTAAGAATCTATATGCTGTGGATAGACAGCAATATGCTTGAGCAGTTTTTAACGGTTGCATTTGTTTTCAGCTCAACAATCATCCGTTATATACTGGCTGATAGAATTCACATTATTACCCAAATCCCCAATTTTATATTTTAATTCTAGTAGAAAAGATGTTGTTTTAAATACTGTATTTAATTTATTTTAAGTAGAACTTCTGCCCCAAAGAAGGGGAAGCTAGCAGGGTGAGGTGGGAGTGGGTGGGTGGGTGGGTGGGTAAGTGCCCTGTGAGAGGCAAAAGATGGGGTGGGGATTTGATTTCATGGAGGGGAGACCAGAAAGGGGGAATAACATTTGAAATATAAACAAATAATATGAATAATAAATAAATTAAAAAACAGAAGCAAAGATTTGAACTATTGTATATTTGTTTACTCATTCACTTCCAGGATTTTGTTGTTGTTTTTATAACCTTCATTCAAACATAAGTGGGAATAAGTCTCGTGGAAAATTATTTCTCGTTGAAGAATGCAGTCATTGCCAGGTTTTGAACAGTCCTTTAAAAGTGCTGTCAGAACAAATACATCAGGTCACACAGCAGGTGGTTTATCTCCATGAAAGCTAAAGCATTAAAACAGAGAACGCTGCAGACTTGTAATTAGATATTGATTGGTTTATCTAACACATTCTGCACATTTCTAAACAAATGCAGCGTAGTTTCTGATTCTTTTCTTCTAAACCTTGAAATTCGTCAGTGCATTCATTTCAAAGATTACAAAATATGAAGTGCAGGGCTTTTTCACAACTTATTTGGGGATCTCACTTGAACCCGATCGATGCTCTTCACAAAATGATTCTATTCTTAGAAAACATCACAAAGATCAACAGAAAAATAACATCTACACTTCGAATAAGTACTTCTAGTTTATATCATCAGAAATATACAGTTTCAGCATCACAAAAGCAATGGATTTCTTTTAGAATCACACAGCACTAAGAAATGCTATGGTAAAAAAGAGGAGTATAAATTCATGGAGCAAATGGGCAAATATTAGACAGGGTACCTCACTGAACACAAACAAAAGCTAATAAAAGAGAAAATAAATTTTTGATAACAAAAAATCCTGTTAAACCAAACAAGTTAATTGTGTAAATAATCTGGAGTTGAAACAGAATTAAAAGATGAGCACATTTGTACAAAATACTGGATTAAGTAAGTTTTTCGAATTTTGATGGCTACAGGGTGGTGGAATTTATATCTTAATTTATATGACCAATGATCCAAATATTACTAGATCAGGACTACACAGGGAAGAATGCTGAAATTGCCAGACATTTTCAAAATAATTTAAATATATAATTTCTTTAAAAGGAGAAGAACGGGAACACATGGAGAGTATAATGAAATAAAAGGTAAATAGTATATATAATGATACCAAAAGGGTGTATCTTTTGGCTCAAAATATTTGTTATGGATAAACCTGTATATATTAATTGTGATTAATCACTTAATGAATATTTTAACTAAAGGATGATTGTTAAACAATTATAAAAGTAATTATGGTAATAAAAGCAATGAAAATAGCCAAAGTGTGTCTTCTGAAAAACTAGGGCTCATATTTGAACAAAACTCTATGTATGTAACATAAACTTTGTCATATCATATAGGATTTTCAGAAGAGATATCTCTAATTATAACACATCAGTTGGCATCTTAATCTTAGCTGAGTACATAAAATCTTTCAAAACTACACTCATGTGAATGTGCTTTAAAGTCATGTTTTCCCACTATTACAGTTAAATTGTTGCTAAAGAATAATTTTGGCTAATGATAATTAAGGTTAGATTCCATATTCTAATATATTTTCTATATTGGTTCTAAATAAAAGGGCTAAAAATAAGGGAAATATATTATATTTTATTTATGGCTGCATATTTTATTTTTAAAATAAAAATAATCATACTGTATAAAAAATACTTAAGTCTCCCAAGGAGACATGGGAGTATAAAATATTCATGAGTTTGGTCACCAAAACAATTTGACTATTTATGGAATTAGTTGTTACATACATTTGTAAATTACCTATTTTTCCTATGTACTAGTTTTATGTACTTACTTAATATTGTCTTTTCAATGTAATATTTGTATTTTATCTTATAACAGATATGAAGATATATGGAGAAAAATATAGAACTTAATATGGTAGGGACTTAGAAGATTACTTCTGTCCACTGATTTCCTCCAATATATATTGTTTACCTGCATTTTGTGAACTCAGGGGAAGTGGAATATAAATATTTAAAGGGTTGCAAAGAATGTCATACATTTTAATATAAGGGAAGTATATTGGAAGAATACATTTAAAATATTCTACCTATAACAACCTTATCCAGGGCTATATGAAAACAGGTAATGGAAAATGACTGTCATCTTCTCTTTTCAATACCTTCCTTCTCCCATGGCTGGAAAGATGAACAAATCACTTCTACATATTTTCACAATGACTTACTGCCCAATTTTTATGTATAAGACAGATGATTTTTTCACTCTGCATGACTTCCCAAAACAAACTAGTTTTCACATGTATACAGGAGCTATTATGAAAAAGTGAGGGCTATTGCACCTTCTCCAGCTACCATGTGCATTAAGATCAGTTCTTATTAAATGGCAAATAATAGACATATATTTTATAGGTCTATTTAAATGAAGATTATACAGAAGTTACTTTGATTTCTGTAGAATATTGGAATAATTTAATACCATATGACCAAGTAAATATATTAAAATATAAAACCTATAAATTCTGAAATCTAATAAAGTAATTTTAACACACTCATTGTACATACTTATTGAAGATTTTCTATAATTCACACCCTCATAACATTTGATGAACATCAGAAAAGGATGAAAAAACAATTTTGTGGAGTAAACATGCAAATATTCAGAAACAAATGTCAGTTATGTGGAGTCCCTGCTAAAGTGCTGTTATGTCACAACTAGAAAATATGTTTCATTGAAGATATCAAACTTGATTCAAGAATGTTTGATAGACTGTCTTTTGAATTCACAAGTCCTGATATTACAGAATATAAATTATAAGTGGAGGAGAGATTTACTTACTAATTTATTACTATCACTTTATTTTCTTACATTAGTAAAAAAAAATTATTGAAAATAGTTGCTACCTTTCACAGTCATTTTCATAAATAATATAGGAAAAGCAGAAAGGACAACTAAAAGTTGTTGTTGTGGCTAGAGATATAGTTAAGTGGTTAAGTGTACACACTGCTCTTGCCGAGAACCAGATTTAATGTACAATGCCTATATTGTGTAGTTCACTCCCACCAAAACTTTAGCTCCAGAGGACCTGACAATACACACACACACACACACACACACACACACACATTCAGAATACCTGCCTCAGGATGAAACCTGTTTTCACATTCTGTTAATCTTTGTCCTTTATTGGAGAATTAAGGCTGTTGATGTTAACAGCTATATATGAACAGTCTTAGTTGATAACTGTTATTTTATTTTTCTTCTTGTTATTGGTGGTGATCGTGATGGTAGTAGTAGTGGTGGCAATGGTCGTAGTGGTGATGGTAGTACTTGTGTGTGGGTGTGGTGGGGGGGTGTTTTCACACTTTTTATATGCTTACTGATGTTTATACGTTTCTTGTGTTCTTTGGCATGGGTAAACACTTTGAACGGTGTTTCCACCTAGAACTTTTTGTAGGGGTTTATTTGTAGATAGACCTTGCTTCAATTCAGTTTTATCATGGAATGTCTCATTTTCTCATTGCATGGTGATTCTTCTGGTTATAGTAGTCTAGGCTGGCAGGTGCTGTTTCTTTATTTTTTTTAATTAAAACAATTTTATTAGATACCACTATTGCTTAAACAATACCTGAACGACTTATCACAACATAGGTGAATAAAATCTTACAGGGCACCACAAAATGTTCAAGGAACACAAACATTTCACAACATGGAGGAAGGATTTGTCTTTTCTAAGAATTAGCCTACTGATTGCTTATCTACTACCAGTTACCAATCCTTACAATTATATGAATTCAGAAAACACTGAATGGAGCCAGCAATTTATATTATATCTTCATTAACATATTAATGAACATATAATTTATATTATATAATTGATATGTACTCATTCAAGTGAATTGGAGGCATTGAATTAATTTGTGAAGGAGCAGCAAAAGATATGAGAATAATAAAAGGAAGAAAAGTCCTATTCATCACAGCTTTTTTAAAAAGTAGAAATAAGGTTAGTCAAAGAAAACACAGAAAAATGAAAAGAATAATAATAGACGGACATATTCTACATGTTCAAGCACTCAGAATTTGTTTTGTAGTTATAGCTACGCTCATGAAGAAGTCTATAGACTCAACTCAATTTTAATTTCCAATGTGTGTCATCCCAGACAAAAGGGTATTCTGAACCTCATATGGAATTAGAAAAGACCCCAGATAACAATAGCAGAAAGCACAACACACACAATATTTCAAGTTCAATACAGAACAATACAAACAAAAGCTATATGTTACTATAATCAAAGTAGACATGTTATCAATAACATAGAATGATATACCAAAGAATAAAAAGAGAACATATCACAACAACATCAAAAATTACAAAGATAACATGGGGAAAAATCATGTTCAAGATATGCTACTGATCTAAGTGGGTATCTATAATAAAAGAATAAAACTAGACTCATACCTTATCACCTTCACAAGAAAAAAAATCTCAAAATGTATTGTAGGATTTAGTACAAAAGAAGGAATGTGGAAACTCCTAGAGGAAAATAAAAGTAAACCATTCAAGTTGGAGAATCAAGTCAGCAGAATCTGAAAAATAACCCAACAGCTCAGGAAACAAACTCAGGAATTGAAATTCCTCAGGATTACAGAAAAGTGAGAAATTGCTTTGCAACAAAAACAATCTCCAGAGTAAAGAAACAGTCTACAGATCACAAAGTATCATTCCCAACTGCAAGACAAACAGACTGCTTTTTATATATTGGATAGCACTATTAGGTATATACTCAACTCCAAGACCTACCATACACATAATTGGACATCCATGTTTCTTCTTCAAGTATTCACAATAATTAACAATGGCATTATCTTAAATTTCTATCAACAGGTGACCACTTACATATGTAAATAAAATATATGTAGGAAAATAGATACAACTAGAAAATATTCTTAAGAAACAGTTAAAATACCATTTTCTCTTTTGATCTGAGATTAGTAGATTCCTAACACTTATTTTTAATTATTACTCAAGGAATTTCATACATTTTAATTGTGAACACTCCTGTCACAACTATTCTGAGATCCTTACCTAATTCCAGATATACTCACTTTTATGTCATATTTTCGATTATATCATGACCAGTTTTTACTTCTTATAAGTTGCCTTTCACCAAAGGATAATTGACATAAAGGGGCATAATCTTAGAAAAAATGAGTCTCCCACTCATCAGCTAAGTGTTGTCAATGACTTATTAGCTAGAAGCAGAGCTTTGCACCCAAACTACCTATGCATGTAGGACTTTTGTCTGAGTTCAGCTTGCATAGATCTTGTCATGCTGTCATAAGCACTGTGAGTTACATGGGTGATCACTGCTGTGTCCATTCAATGATCTTCTCTGGTAGCCATCTCCTTCTGCTCTTCAACTCATTGCAATACCCCTTTCCTGTTGAACCTTGAGTCTTTGAAAAAGGATGTGAAGTATATGTGTTCCGTTTAGGGCATTCTGCACTTTTGTATTCTCTTCACCTTGACCAGTTTTAAGTCTATGCTATTCATGACCAAATTCAAGTAAGAATTTCCTGATAATTGCTGAAAGATGCAATGATGTATGGGTGTAATGATAACTCTTTAGGAGTCAGTATTTTAGTATGCCCATTCAATGAAGAAAAAAATAATACTATAGTCTCCAATATTACTGATGGATGACCTGTCATGAAATATCTTCTTGTCCTGATAATGATGCCAATAATGAGGTTCATGATTTTGAATATGATTTAAGTCCAATGAGAAAGTGGTTGAATGGCTTCCACTATCTTCATCACCAATGCACGTGTGGACATTTCTTGTCAAGTCAATCACTATTGAAGCTCATGAGGTTCATTGCTGGGTAAGATGGATAATGGTTTTTCTCTCTAATAGTGCATATAGCTTTGAAAATTAGCCAATGGTCATGAAGCTTAAAGGTGAGCTTTAGCTTGGTTTATCCACTTCTCATGACTCAATTTTGGTATGTTCAGTGATAGAGTCTTATTGTCAAGTACTACATACTAGTCAAGAGTTTTCTCAGTAGTCTACAATACCTGCATAGCTATGGGTTCTCCCTAGCCAATAACTTCAAAAGTATTGATGCATTCCTAGCACTAGGCTTTTTATTTGTTAGCTTGTGTTATCTTGTAGTCAGATCTCTCTCCATTACAATGGAGCTATATTTTAGCTGTTATTTATGTGTGTATAATAAATTTCTTTATTTTATTTTAATTTTATTTTTTATTAGATATTTTCTTTATTTACATTTCAAATGCTATCTTGAAAGTTCCCTGTACCCTCCCCCGACCCAGCTCCCCTACCCACCCACTCCCACTTCTTGGCTCTGGGTTCCCCTGTACTGGGACATATAAAGTTTGCAAGACAAAGGGGCCTCTCTTCCTGATGATGGCCAACTAAGTCATCTTCTGCTACATATGCAGCTAGAGACACGAGTTTCCTGGGGTACTTATCTCCTTGTACAAAACTCAAGTCTAAGTGGATCAAAGAACTCCATATAAAACCAGAGACAATGAGATTTATAGAAGAGAAAGTGGGGAAAAGTCTCGGAAGACATTTCTATAGTAGTAGCTTTTGCATATGGTTATTCAAAAGGATTTTAACATCATCTACACCCATTCCTTTTGCTATGTTGACCTCCCTTGTTTCACATGAATGCAAGAAAGACCAGGAAATTACCAAGGGGCCAAAGGGAAAGGATTTAAATTGAGGAAAGAGGAGATGCATTTTTATAAAAAATCAAGGGAAAACAATGGAACAGGAAACTGGGAGTTATTATGTTAAATAAAAAATTTACACCTTGATTTCTTTGCTTTATGTAGGAGTTAAAACTTAAACCTTACATATTCAAATACTACGCACAAATAAATTTTAGTAACTATAATCAACTTTTCAAAATTCTTATGCACATGTGTGATTTTTGCTCATTTAACCTTTTTATGTTATTATGTTTATTTAATAAAGCAAATGTTAGTTAAAGAATAATAATAATGCTGGTAAGAGGCCTTAGTGGGCAAAGGTACTTGCAACCTTACTTAATGATCTGAGTTTAACCTACAAGATCCACTAGTTGTCCTCTGATCCCTCACCCTTCACTATGGCACGTATACAGCAAACATACATGCAATAAAAAATATAGATACATATTTAAAATAAAAACAAAATTGAGTGGATTTTTTTCTTTAATAAAATATAATTATGGAGTAAAGGATCAGATACAGCTATGTTAACACATGTTCTGATACTCAGAAATCAAAAATCATGAATTCAAGCTTAGCTTAGGCCAGTGTACAGATTTATTGTTATTCCAGCCTGAAAACCTGCCCAAACAAACACACACATGTACACACACACACGAACACATATACACACCCTTGTACAAACACACACTCTCTCATACACACAAACATACACACGTAATGTAGAGATTTGCTAAAAAATGCTTCTTACTTCAATATTTATTAACAGTAATATAAGTATAATTTCTGAATTTATATGAATAAATTATTATCTCAGAAATTTGCTTAAAGAACTAATTAATCTCCAACATGTTTGAAAATATTTTTTATATTCTTATTTACTCATGCTAGAAAATAGTGAATTTTATAATAATTAGCATCATTTCAAATAATATCTATTACTATTTGCATTTTATGGCTTATGTAGAGTACTGTCTTTCACAGGAACTTATATTCAGCACGCTACAGCAATAACAATCTTTCATAAAGACCTGAGATAGATGTTCTTATATCCCTTATGAATAGCTTTCCTACTTCCAGGAATGAGCAAGTCCTTACCCAACCCCCTTAATATTTTAGATATATCTAGACCTATTGTGATGGTCACTGTTTGTTGTCAAGTTGACTACATATGCAATTAACTTAAACCCAAACTGCTGAGTGCTGAGTATGAGGATATTTTGATCTTTCATGAGTCTATGGAGTCATACTTTCTTGTGTCAGTCTATGTAAAGCACATAAATGAAGGAAAATTTTGTGTTTTGGCCTAATATCTCTCAATCTCACTGAAAATTCTCTTCATTCTTTAGTATTACAGTACACATTTTCAGGATTCTGATATATACTGAAGACCAACTAAGACATCTTTGTGGATGAACTGAACAACTGTTGGGTTTTGAACTTTCCTTTAATGAATCATATATATATATATGATTCATTATGTATATGTATATGTATGTGTATGTGTATGTATATGTATATGCATACACATATATATATGTGTGTATATATATATATGTGTATGTTTATATGTATGTATATATACATGTGTGTGTATATGTGTATATATATATACATGTGTGTATATATATATATATATATATATATATATATATATATATATACATATATATTAATTCTATCAGTTCTGATTCTGTAGAGAACCTTTTGGTGTAATTTATATGGACACACACTATGAAAACAGATCCTTACCTTCATTTGTACTTGAACTGCATAGCATAAAAGTCTGTTTTGTAGTGATCAATGCATGCTTAATAAATCCACAGGTCAACACAAAGAACTAGAATGTTTTAGATAGATTCCACAAAACTAAAACAAAAATACTCAGTGGGAGTTTTGTCAGAGTTTGTGTATGATAAGTACCTGTAGAGTTTCATATACTGATTCACAGCAGTAATAAAAACCACCAAACAAAAGGCCAAGAAGAAGATATGACCAAATAGTTTTTTGATTGTAAATCATTTAGATTAGAAAATAAAGTTATTATATTTAACAAGTGTATACAGATACACTATCTGTAGAATATCATATCCTGATTTTGCAACATTAAATCCCCCAAAATCATAAGAAGACTCTGTTCTTTAATAATATTAAAATACTGGTAAGAAGACAATCCTTTTGCAAAAATTAATTATTAAATAAAAATGCTTATAAATTCATTACACCTATTAATAAGTATACGTTTATCTTAATAAAATTCTACATATGCACTATACACTACATTGCTCCCTTGCTTTTAATAATAAGATGAATTATTTTTCTTTTATTAATATTAAGACAAGTCACTTTTAAGTCATTTTAGACAAGAAAAGAATATTATCATTATTTATTATTGTCATTTTTATAATAATTTAGATTCTGTGATTTCATTACAACATTCCTTGAACTACTTATAATCATTCCACTGAAATAGCATTTTACTAACTGTAAGAAAGACATACTAGATTGCTCTGCTAGTAGACATGCTTACTTTAGAGCCTTATGACCTAAATTCTGTCTCCAACTTCCACATGAGAAAATGAGAAAATAAACTTCCCAAAATGGTCATCTGAACTCTACACCTACTCTTTGAACATGCAGCACTGTTACTTATATAGAAATAGATAAAATAAATACAAGAAACATATTTAAAATGAAGTACATGATTACAACTGTTTCAAGTGTATTTATTAATTAATGACAATTCTGTTCATCTTGCATATGTTTATGCATGAAAGAAAAATATAGTGTGGGAAGATTACTTAATCAAGTTTATCATGGATTAAAATGTATTCTGTCACAGCCGGGCGTGGTGGCGCACGCCTTTAATCCCAGCACTCGGGAGGCAGAGGCAGGCGGATTTCTGAGTTCGAGGCCAGCCTGGTCTACAAAGTGAGTGCCAGGACAGCCAGGGCTACACAGAGAAACCCTGTCTCGAAAAACCAAAAAAAAAAAAAAAAAAAAAAAATGTATTCTGTCAAGTGAATTTATTAAAATGATTTTTCCAGAAAATACGGATGTTTTAAATATAGATAATAATAATTTATTTCCCTTTCTTTAATTTGAGAATACTTTATTAGTTTCTGTAAAATAGTCCAAGTAAATTACATCTTACATTTTTAAGCAGCATATTACCTTTTACAAATAGGAAAATGTTTAATGTTTTTAGACGAATATGATAATTTCTTCTTTTCTACTTACATGTTTTATTAAGAACTTTATACATATGTGTATCTGAGAAAGTTGCTATTAGTGCTCAGATTGGGTAAGAGTTGCTATTACATGAAATATAAGGATTATTGATATAGTTTTTCTTATTGTTTTAAAATCATTCTGTGTGAGATATTTTTGATTTAAGATGACATTTTCTGGAAATCCCAAAGAAGTATTAAGTTGCCCTGGACTAAACCAAACCATCAGTAGTCATCCTATCTGTAAACGACCTATGAATGACATTTGTATCTATTTAATTAGATGTCTTCTTGTGAAAGAAAACATGCATCATGCATAATTAGAAGAGACATCAAGGTTGGAGTCAGTGGCTGATTAATTTAATGAAGTTAGCCTATATAGCATCTATATTACTCAGTACTGTTGTTATTTTACTTTAAATTAATATTTTATATGAAAGGTAAATTTTTGTTGAAAAAATTGAAAGTTTTGCACATGAATTCTGATGAAATTCAAAATGTAGATATTAGGCAAGCAGTGATATCTGTTAGTGGAGTCTGAAAATTTGCATTGTATCTTTTGACTGATGAGTTCTTCATTATTAAACACCATCTAAAACTTTATAGTATTCTGTTTCATATAGAGAGTTTAACACCCGTCTTTTCTTTAGTATAGATATTGAACTAAGGTGAAAACACACACCAACATTAGAACCATTTACCCATTTGTGTCCTTGATGAGGTATTGCAAATAATCCTGAAAATTGAATAGGTTGATAGGTCTTTTTTTTTCCTTATGTATCAAAAACATGTAAGGTGGTAAGTCTGGAGTGCAGACAACTATGAAGCTAGCTCATTTGGGAACAGGAAGTCATACGAGAAAAACAGAACCAAGAAGTTAAAGTCTGTTTTATATAAAGAGTTTATTATCATTATTATACAAATTATTCATGATTTTTGTCTAATTTGAGAAACAATGTGGTCCAAGAAACCATATATTACAGACAGAAATGGAGTTTGATTCAACTTCCCTCCACAATCTTTTATTTACAGTACAATAAAGAACTTACATGAATATTTTAAGTAAAAACTAATGTCATGTATATGTGTATATTTGTGTGTGTGTATGTGTGTGTGTGTGTGTATTTTTTAATCAAGTTCTCAAGTTTTTAATTGACTCAGGGTAGACTGAACTAACATATGAATACATGGTCTTTTTATTCTTCAGTTCTTATATGTAGTAAAATTGACAAGGCATATTAAAGTAAGGTAGCTGCTAAGAAAGTCAAATAATAAAAATGCAGTGTTTTACTGTACATAGCAAAAGCACAACCATCATTTTGAGGCCATTTAATTTCAGAGCAAACCACTGTTGATAGATTAAGATCAAAGGTCTGTAAATATTAAAGCAAGATGAGTATGGTACAGCCAAATTACATTAGAAAATAGACCATCTTGTACTTTAATACTGCATCAGAATTTAAAGGATTTTAAATTAAATTCAGTTATTTTATCACATACATATGAGATATAAATTTGTGTGAGTTCAATAATTGTAGAAATATTTAAAAATGAAAAGCATGATTCCTTACTTAAATAAAATTGAAATTATTTGTTCCCTAACTGGCATAACATACATGAGTATGGGTCAAATAAGTTTATAAAGTTAATGAAGAATTATGAAAATTCTTCTCCCATCAAATGATAAGCTAATCAGTAGGCATGCCAAGGCTTTTAGAATATGCAGGCTCCAGATTTATAAAGCTTGTGGTCCACAATCACTAACTTGTTAAGTCTTTTTTTTTTTTTTTTTTTGGACTGAAAATAGCATCTTCATGAGATGAGTTTACCAAGATTCCATTTGTCATTGTGTGAAAACTACTACTTTTGATTTCAATTAGAAATTTTGATTTTTGGTACAAATGTTGCATTGTCTGTTATTCTCTATTACTATTTTTTAATAGATATTTCATTCAATGAGGTAAAATTCTGACTGTTCACACATTTGTGCTTTAGTCATCAAAGGTGGAAGTCATTACTCATCAATAATAAAATATGTACGAAGGAAAAATAAATGAAAAAGGAAGTTTTAAATAAATGTTTAATTTTTTAAAACATTTTTTTTCTGATTGTGATTTTATATCTCCTCATCCCTCCATATCCACCTTCAGCTCTTACAAAAACAAATGAAACAAACAAAACAGGAACAACTGTCCCGAGCTATTGTTCTTGCTGGCAAGAACACACTTGGACGACCGGATTCTTCTACAGCAAAAGCTTTATTGCTTCTTCAGGAGGGAAGACCCAGAACCCGGAAAATGGTGCTGCTTATATAGCCCTCAGCGTGGCGTGTCAGCACCTGATTTGTTGCTCGCTCATCACCTCATTACTACGCCCCGAGATGGGCAGTGACTTGGCGTGAATTCACTCTCACACCTGCGCACAAGGCTTGTTTACTAGTTAGGCGCAGCGGAATCCAGCGCCACCTTGTAATGGCGATTGCTCATGGCTCTCCACAAACAACAACAAAACAAAGCAGAAAAGCAAAAAAAAACCAAAAAACCAAAAACAAAAACAAAAACAAAAATTAAGGTGTGACATGATATATCATATATCCTTTTACATAAACAGCTTCACTTACAATGAGTCATGGGTTTGGTTGAAGGCCTTTGGCTTCTGCTATACTATCAGTACTGGATCCTTCTGGGGACTCCTCTCAGATACCTGTTGTGTCCCTGTGTCATGGAGATTCTGTTTCTTTGTCTCTGCAAGTCCACTCCCTTCACTTACTCTAGCCGTTCATAAATGGGTTAGGCCAACTCACTTAAAGTAGTATAACATTACAATTCCTTGGGGAAGTTATGCTAAAATACATTAAAGGCCTACTTAAGCTTGAAGTAACCACCTCTTGTAGCCAGGAAGAACTTCCAGTGGAGGGAGGGGTACAGCCACAAAAGCTTAGACATAAAATTTGTCCTGCCTACCAGAACAAGATATGCAGTGATAAAGATGGAATAGAGACTAAGGGAACAGCCAACAAATGACTGGCAAGACTTGAGACCCCGTGCCATGGGAGAGATCCAACCACTAACACTATTAATAATACTCAGTTATGCTTAGCATAACTGTCTTCTGAAACCTTTAGCAGCAGTAAATGGATGGAAGCAGAGGCAGATACTCACAGCCACATGATAGGCAGAGCTCAGCAGTTTTGTGAAAGAGTCAGGGGAATGATTGAGGGAGACAGAGGGGCCAAGAAAACCACAAGATGGTCTACAGAATAAACAAATCCAGCCTCATGGGGGTCACAGGCACTGAACCATTGACTGAGCATGCATGGGCTGGACATAGTATCCATAAACATATTTTCCATATGTGTAGCTTGTATTTCATGTGTTTCCCCTAACAATTGAAATATGGGCTGTCACAGACTCTGCTGCCTGGTTATAGATCCCTTTCCTCTATCTGGGCTGTCTTGTCTGACCTCAGTGGGAAAGGATTCATTAAGTCCTGCTGTGACTTGATCATCCAGGGTAGATGGTATTCATATGGAGAACACCCCTTCTTGAGAACTGTAAAAGGAATTGAGAGGGGAGTCAGAAGTTGGATTGGGAGGAGAGGAAGAAGGGGAAGCTGCAATCAGGATGCAAAGTGATCGAATATCTATCTATCTATCTATCTATCTATCTATCTATCTATTTACATATTAATGGTTATCAAAGTAAATCTATCTTGAAATGTACAGGTTGGGAAGACACAGTTCACATCTACTGCAATAGTAGAAAGTCAAGTGTATTTCAATGTAAGTCCCCTGTAGGGACAAATAGCACGGCAATATTTAAGATCTGGGTGAAAGGATTGTAATTCCTTGTCTTAGTCAGGGTTTCTATTCCTGCATAAACATCATGACCAAGAAGCAAGTTGGGTAGGAAATGATTTTTTCATCTTACGCTTCCATACTGCTGTTCATTATCAAAGAAGTCAGGACTGGAACTCAAGCAGGTCAGGAAGCAGGAGCTGATGCAGAGGCCATGGAGGGATGTTCTTTACTGGCTTGCCTCCCCTGGCTTGCTCAGCCTGCTCTCTTATAGAACCCAAGACTACCAGCCCAGAGATGGCACCAACCACAAGGAGCCTTTCCCCCTTGATCACTAATTGAGAAAATGCCTACAGTTGGATCTCATGGAAGCATTTCCTCAACTGAAGCTCCTTTCTCTGTGATAACTCCAGCTGTGTCAAGTTGACACAAAACTAGCCAGTACATTCCTTATAACACATTGGAGTGTAATTGAAAATAAATTTATATCTCATAACATAAGGACATTTTAGTTACTACCACAATGAATTCACCTAAGGTAAGCCCCTCTCATCTCTAAGAATTGGAATAGTGAATGTGTTTTGCTTAGATGATATTTCAAAGGATAGCTTTCAAAACTTTAGGAAAATCACGAGGAAACACGAGGAAAAAAGTAGGAATGGGGTTTTAAGAAAGATTGACAGACATCTCTTGGTGAACAATGAAAGAATTTACATTGTAAGTTTTTTTCAATAAAGTACTTGAAGAGAATAGAGGGAAGGGACTTTCATGATAAGACTTGTACAGTGCTCTAAGTCCTGGGTGGTAATGAGGTTCAGAGATCATAGAAATCAAGAAATCTACATAAAATTTGTCATGCTCAGGTAATGAAAGACTGTCTTAAAAATAACATTTGAAATAAATTTAAAATTTATAAATACATTTATTTTAATTTTCTGATTAATTTAAAATAGTCAGTATAAAATTATCTCAATCAATAGCTCAAAATTGCACAAATATTTCATTATCTTTCAATGTTAAGGAAATAAAATTTAAGTGTCACTATTATATACATAAAACATCTTTCATTCTTTATTATTTATTTCTAGTGGATTTATCATCTGCATTATAGCCTACAAAGTTTTAATTTGTTTTGCTATTTTCAATTTGCCTAACAGTAAGAAACTCTTCATGCACATTAATATAACTCTTTGATAAGATATTTTTGGATGAAATGTTGGTAGTTTGGCATTTCTGTTGTTGGGACATGGTGCTAAATGGTTTAGAGCTATAGCATAAATCATAGTTTTATGCCCATAGCCTACAATTAAGAAACTATGATAACTGTTATAATTTCTGTGAGGTATCTAAGGAAGGAAGATAGAGAAGTAGAGGTATGAGAACACTTGGAAGGCCTAGTCTTTGATAGTATTTTCATGTCAATAATAATTTATAACATATAATTATTTATAACACATATATTATTTACAACTAATGTTTTGTTTGTCATCACAAGTGGTTCTTTACCTTTGTCATGTGCTGTGGTTCATTGTAGATTGTCTGATTACCATAGAATTCCTTTTTCTCTAAAGGGCACCAAAGAAAATTTTCAAAAATTATAACAAAGGCTAACGGAAGTTGTAGAGGAGTACACCACCATAGGAAGACCATCTGTCTCAATTATCCTGGACCCCCGGGATCTCTCAAACACTGGACCACAAACCAGGCAGCATACACCAGCTGATATGAGGCCCCGACACCTATACACCAGAGGACTGCCTGGTCTGTCCTCAGGGAGAGAAGATGTTCCTAGCCCTGGAGAGACTGGTGGGGTGTGGGGGAATAGGGGGTTCCAGTCATCCTCTTGAAGATGGGAGAAGAGGAATAAGATGAGGACTGTCAGAGGGGATCTGGACGTGATAAAAACTGGACTATAAAATAAAATTTAATTTAATTTCAAAAATAATAACAAGGAGACACTATCTGGGCAATATTAAGGTAAACAATTTGTCTATAATTGAACCATAATTTAGAATTCTTTCCTGTTTTTACATCTGAGCACAATGAGGTAGCATTTGCTTCAAGGATATAAAAGGGCAAAATATTTTACACAGAGTTTCTCCTTTTCAGGAAATGTATGTTTCTAATTTGAAATATATGTCTTTTAAACAGGCAGCATAGACATAAATGTGTTTGCAGCTAAGTATAGATGAAGTTCTAAATTTAGAATGTAAAGTACATTAGCATAAGCAAAATCTGTATGAAAGTCACTTAAGTCAACCATAAAGAACACTATTAATTAGGTTCAAAAGTCAGTTTCTCTTCTGATACTGAAACAGATGTTGTCCATAAAGTCATGAAGGTAAAATTAATAGCTGCAATGTGAAAGCTGTGTTACACAGTGTGAATATGAATCACAAGCTGGATTATGAGATTGTCAAACTAGTCTAGAATATTCAACTCAATGTAACCAATTAAAACTAGTTCTATTTGTTCAACTTCGTATCCAGTTACTTGCACAAGCCAGTACATTCATGGTGTTCAAATATTTGATTCCTTGTCTACCCTTTTTTACACCTGTCTTTATTCAATTCTTCCTCCTCTCAGCCTAACCAGAGAGTATCCTAACTTCCTAAGTTAAACATATGTGTATAAATCTATAATACGTTTCACTGTCAAGATATAGTTCTTGCCCTAATCTCAGATATATAAGTTATACAGTAACAAGTAGGATAGTGACATTTCATTGAATGGCATACTTCATATATCACAATGGTTCTATTATATTATGTCACTTACTAATGGTTTCACTATCTTCACATAACAAATGCAGTAATGGAATATCAGTATTTCCTATTATTGACTGAAGTAAAATAGAAAACAAAATAAAAAGACAAAATTTGGTAAGTGAGAAGTTATTGTTTATATTTTTTCTAATTTTGTAAATGTATAATGGTGGATGTTCTTACTTGTGAATTTAACAAAAGTTAGAATATCCACAGATACATGCTACTAGATGTGCTGGTGAAAGCTTTCCCTCAGTCAAGCTTAATCAAGGAGAAGAGAAAGTGGGAAATATCCTCAAAAACATTGCTATAGGGGAAAAATCTCCTGTACAGAACATTCATGGCTGAGGCTCTAAGATCAATAATTGATAAATGGGACCTCATAAAACTGAAAGCTTATGTAAGGTGAAAAACAGTCAGTAGGACAAAATGGCAGCCTACACACTGGAATGGGAAAGTATCTTCACTAACCCTACATCTAATAGAGGGCTAAACTCCAAAGTATACAAAGAACTCAAGAGGTTAAACTACTAAAATCCAAATGACCCAATTAAAAAATGGGATACAGATCTAAACAGAGAATTTTCAACAGAGGAATCTCAAATGACCTAGAAGCAGTCAAAGAAATGTTCAACATCCTTAGTCATCAGAAAAATGCAAATCAAAACAACCCTGAACTGCCACCTCACACCAGGGAGAATGGCTAAGATCAAAAACTCAAGTAACAGTGTGAGAAGAATGTTTGTTTGTCATTCTATCTTACTTCCTTTAAAAATATAACTTTGTCTTTTTTTAATGTTCAATTCTTTATTTATTCACATTACAAATGTTGCCTCCCCCCACCCCCACCTCCCCTACACACACTAGTTTCCACATACACAGTTTGCTTCTCCCTTGCTGGTGCTATTGCAAACTGGAATAACTACTCTGGAAATCAATCTGGCAGTTCCTCAGACAATTGGAAATAGTTTTGCCTGAAGACCCATCTATCCCACTCCTGGGCATATACCTAAAGAATTGTCCACTAAACCACAAGGACACATGCTCCACTATGTCATAGCAGGCATATTCATGGCCAGAGACTGGAAACAACCTAAATGTACATAAACAGAAGAATGGATAGAGAAAATGTAGTTAATTTACACAATGGAATACTATTTAGCTATTAAAAATGAGAACATCATGAATTTTGCAGGTAAATGCATGGAACTAGAAAATATCACCCCGAGTGAGGCAATCCAAACTCCAAAGGACACGCATGGTATGTACTCACTGGTAAGTCAATATTAGCCAAAAAATACAGAATACCCATGATACAATTCATAGACCATAAGAAGTTTAATAAAAAGGAAAGCTTAATTGAGGATGCTTAGAAATGGGAACAAAATAAACATAAGAGGCAGAGGGTGAGACATACCTAGGAAAGGGAAGGGGAATGGAAAAGTGGGGTCAGGATCAGGTATGGGGGAGAGAGGAGACAAGCTCAGAGAGCCAAGGGAATGACTGGAAATATGTGGCTACATATTAAGCAAGCACCAATCTGACACTATTAGTGATACTGTTATGCGTGCAGACTGGAGGCTAGCATGGCTGTCCTCTGAGAGGCTTCACCTACCAGCTGACTCAGACTGATGCAGACACTCACAGACAAAGAGTGATTGGATCTCTGAGACTGTAATGGAAAAGCTGGGAAAGAACTGAGGACCCTGAATGAATTAGGAACTCAATAGGAAGACCAAACTAGTCAACTAAGTGTTAGGGGAATGACTGAAGGAGCTGAAGCAGATGTCAGCCCTGGAGGAAGACCAACAAGTCCACTAACCTGGACCCCTCAGAGGTCCTAGAGATTAAGCCACCAACCAAAGAGCATGCACAGACTGGTCCAAGACCCCTGGCACATTGTGTAGCAGAGAACTGCCTTGTCTGGCCTCAGTAGGAGAGTGCCTAATCTTGTAAAGACCTGATGCCCAAAGGATGGGGGATACCCGGAGCATCCTCTCCAAGAGGAGATGGTGTAAAGGACTTAGTGAGGCAGAATTAGGAGGGGGCCAACATTTGGAATGTAAATAAATAAAATAATTAATTCAAAAAAGAATTGAAACATTAAAGAGAGAAATTTTATTTTAACAGGAAGTAAGATAGAATGACATTTTCTCACATAAAATAGTATTACATTATCAAATAATTTCTGTGAATGTTATTTCAGAATCTATATTTTCTTTGGGCTGTAAGTTATTGTGGTAAACTAACGGTAGCTATTCAACTATGAATAGCTCCTCAGAAACTCCATCCCTACTCAATGCTGTAATTTTGACTGGCTTGATCTTGTGCAGGTCATCCTGGCAGCTGAGAAATGATGTGTCCTACAGCAATGTCCTTTCCTGATATGAACATTTCCATTCTCCCCTCTATATTGAGGCTTTTCCTTGAAGATTCCTGAACTTTGAAATATGCGAGGTTGATTTAGAATGGAAAGGGATTGAATGCGTACTTGCTAAAAGGACTGCAGGATTTCTTCCTGAGAGCTATAATCAAACAAAGTGATAGAGGTTTAAAAGTCACATGCACTTTATTGTTACAAGTAGGAGAATGGCAATCCTACAGGAAGACCATCAGTCTTAACTAACCTGAACTCCTGAGATCTCTCAGACACTGAGCTACCAACTAGGCAGCATACAATCTCTGATATGAGGCCCCAACACATATAGAGCAGAGGACTTCCTGGTCAGGCCTCAATGAAATGAATATGCATCTAACCCTTGAGAGACGTGAGGCCCCAGGGAGTGGGGAGGTCTAGTGGGATGAGGATGAGGACATCCTCTTTGAGAAAGGGGGTGGGTGTGGGGGTTAGAGGAGAAGGTATGAGATGAGTCAGAGGGCAGACTGGGAGGGGGAAAAGGACTAGACTATAAAAAGATTAAATAATAATATATAAATAAAAGTAATAGTGAAAGACCACAGAATCAAGCTTTAAAAATGATAAAATAAAAATAGCATGATTAGAAAAAAAATAAACAATTGAACAGAAAACCAAAGAATTAAAGAAAAATAAACATAAGGACTTGGACTTGTATATACAGAGATATATAGTCATACTGGTAATCAAAGAAATCTCCAAAAGGCACAAAGTCAGAATCCATCCTATATAACTAAAAGCCCTGAACCATAAGACAAAAAGAAAAAAAATACTCAGACAAAACAACCTCCAAAAAAAAAATATATATCATTACATTTGTTTTGTGTTGGCCAACTATTGCTGGGTATGGAGTCTGTCCTTGAGAATGGCTGGAATCCTGAATGAAACAGTAGGTGAAAACGAATTTTTCCATTCACAAGTGATTTTCAACTGGAAATAGCTTCTGGGTTAAGAATTGGGACTTGTCCCTCCTTCTCCTCTCAGTGCGTGAATTCTGTCTGTGGTAGAACTCAGGCACTGTGCTGCCACAATCTCTGTGAGTTCATACTTATAATAGTCTAGCTCTTTCAAAAGCTTTATTTCCTTGGTGTCTTCCATTCCCCATGGCTCTGATTCCTCTGTCTCTTCCACAGAGATTCCTGAGCCATGAGGAGAGGGAGTTGATGGAGACATCCCATTAAGATTTGAGTGTCCTAAGGTCTTTCTTTCTCTGACCATAATTAGGCAGCGGTAGATCTCTGTTTATTTCAGTTTTCTGCAGTCGGGAGTTTCCCTGATGATGGCTGAGAAAGGCACCGGTCTATGCATGCAGCAGGGCGCATTAGGAGTCTTTTTATTTCTCTGATTTTTTGTTTTAATTTTTGTTAGGTTCTTTTTTTTTTGAGGTAATTTTATTTTTTTTATTAGATATTTACTTCATTTACATTTCAAATGTTGTCCCCTTTCCTGGTTTCCCCCTTCGAAAACCCTCTATTTTCTCCTCTCTCCCCCTGCTCACCAACCCACCCACATTCGCTTCCTGGCCCTGGCATTCCCCTACATTGGGACATCCAGCCTTCACAGGACCAAGGGGCTCTGCTCTCACTGATGACTGACTAGGCCATCCTCTGCTACATATGCAGCTGGAACCATGAGTCCCACCATGTGTACGCTTTGATTGGTAATTTAGTTCCTGGGAGCTCTGCGGGTACAAGTAAGGACCAAAATAGTTGAAGAAGTTAGCAGCCCTGTAGGAGGAACAACAATATGTTAGGTTCTTTAGAACAATAGTGTTTGCTTTTCTCCCCATTACCTGCACTATCTAGCTTCTGGATCTTGGTCATCAATCACTGTCAGGTATGGGTTTCATTTCATTGAGAGATATTCATCAGATATTGGCTGGTTAATCTCACAAATTTGTTCCACTATGACACTAGCACATCTTATGTTCATGTCACCATTAAAGATCAAAGTGTTCTTAGCTGAGTTAGTGCTCCCCTTTCTCCTTTACTAAGGTGTTGTACCAAGAATATTAGTCATTTTGGGGAAGGTTCCAGGAAGGCAGCAATTTGACTGTTCCATGTTCAATGAGTTATATAGATTAGGTTTGAAATTATGAGGCCTTGCCATCAGTTTGTGGAACACAAAGAATAGCCTTGGAAATGGCCTGTGTTGTGTGGGAGTTTCATTATATTTTAATTTCAATTTAAAATAAAAATTTAAAAATCTCTCTCTCTCTCTCTCTCTCTCGTTGAAGCAGTATATCTATCTATCATAGTAAATGAAAATTGCCTTCCATAATTAGCAAAAAATAAAATCTCCTATAAGATATACCTTGTGTTCCTTTCCTGAGAGGCTGAGCAAAGTAAAAATGGACAAATATATGTTTAGTGTGAGTGAAGCTTTATATCCCACCCCCCACCTTCTCGACTTTTATAGTTGTCATAAATAGGTGAAGCTTGTCCTTGCCAGGCTTTAGTGACATCTCCTGGAGAGAGTAAACACTGTCATCTACAGTAATTGCTCCGGAGCTGTGACTACAGCTTGCTGCTCCGCTCTGCATGTCACAAACCCCACTGCTGCATGTAAAGAACTCAGAGAGCTGAACAGAATTGATTTTATCTTTTTATTTTTTTTATGTTTTCATTGTGCCTACATGAATAAGAACTTAAAAAGAAAAAAAAAGTCTTGCTTTGCTTTTAACATTGTCAAAAATGGGTGAATGAATTTTATCCCTTTGACAGGAAATACCATAACAGGTGTGATTTTGATTTTAATTATTTCTTTATTTTGGGGAATATAATAGAATTACATAATTTTTCTCTTCAGTTTCCTTTCTACAAGCTCTCCCATGTACCTCTCCTTGCTCTCTTTCTTTCTTTTCTCACTGATCTTTTCATTAATTGCTATAATATATATGTACATTATTGCATTTTATACCTGCCCACCTATGTACATTCTTAGATATCTAAACTTTAAAAGCAAAATGGAAGTCCAATCCTGCTATCAGAATATGGACTGATGTTACAAACTCAAGAAGAGTTATTCTACTTATTGTAATTCTAAGACCTATGTGCCGCATGTAGTTTCAATTTCCATGATTTGGAATAAAATAGTTTTAATTTATTAGGAATGAGACAAAATACAATAGAATGTGTGTGTGTGTGTGTGTGTGTCTGAGTGTATGTGTGTGTGTGTATATGTGTGTGTGTGTCTGTGTTTGTGTGTGTGTGGTGGCTAAGAGGCTATATAAGCTGTAGTATTTTTATCAGAGTATTGTTTAGTTTCAAAATATGTTCACATTCATTATCCATATCAAATAGCATCAATTTAGATTTTCATAGATCTAAACTTTTCCTATCAGAATCATTTTATCATACAAAGTATGAGATTATATTAGTATGACTATCAGTCATAATTAAATAATCAATATTTAACTTGTATGACTCATAATTAAATTATAGATTTTGAATTGTCAACTGATATAATTTCTCTATATATACATATATATATATTTAATTAGGTATTTTCTTCATTTACATTTCAAATACTATCCCAAAAGTCCCCCATACCCGCCCGCACCCACACACCCACTTCTTGGCCCTGGTGTTCCCCTGTACTGAGGCATATAAGGTTTTCAAGACCAAGGGGCCTCTCTTCCCAATGATGGCCGTCTAGGACATCTTCTGATATATATGCAGCTAGAAACACGAGCTCTGGGGGTAGTGGTTAGTTCATATTTCTGTTCTACCTATAGAGTTGCAGACCCCTTTAGCTCCTTGGGTACTTTCTCTAGCTCCTCCATTGGGGGCCCTGTGTTCCATCCAATAGCTGACTGTGAGCATCCACTTCTGTGTTTGCTAGGCCCCAGCATAGCCTCACAAGAAACAGCTATATCAGGGTCCTTTCAACAAAATCTTGCTAATGTATGCAATGATGTCAGCGTTTGGAGGCTGATTATGGGATGGATCCCCGGTATGGCAGTCTCTAGATGGTCCATCCTTTCATCTCAGCTCCAAACTTTGTCTCTGTAACTCCTTCCATGGGTGTTTTGTTCCCAATTCTAAGACAAGGCAAAGTGTCCACACTTTGGTCTTCGTTCTTCTTTAGTTTCATGTGTTTTGCAAATAATATCTTGTATCTTGGGTATTCTAAATTTCTGGGCTAATATCCACTTATCAGTGAGTACATATCATGTGAGTTCTTTTGTGATTGGGTTACCTCACTCAGGATGATGCCCTCCAGGTCCATCTATTTGCCTAGCAATTTCATAAATTCATTCTTTTGAATAGCTGAGTAGTACTCCATTGTGTTAAATGTACCACATTATCTGTATCCATTCCTCTGTTGAGGGCCATCTGGGTTCTTTCCAGCTTCTGGCTATTATAAATAAGGCTGCTATGAACATAGTGGAGCATGTGTCCTTCTTACCATTTGAAACATCTTCTGGATATATGCCCAGGAGAGGTATTGCGGGATCCTCTGGTAGTACTATGTCCAATTATCTGAGGAACCGCCAGACTGATTTCCAGAGTGGTTGTACAAGCTTGAAATCTGATGTAATTTTTTATGTAAAACATAATTACTATGTCCTTCTTCAATCTGTGTTAATGTAATGGCTGTTTGAATCCATGTCAAAAGTCCCTGGACCTTATATTTTCAGTTACTACTTACAACTCTAAGCATTATACAAGTTTTGATACATAGGAAGATACTGATAATCATTTTTAATTAAATTGAACCAAATTGACTTTGGATCACAGACATGACCTCTAATATAATGCACAATTTATAATTATAGCATTTCCACTTTTTCTCATTCTTATCTTATTGGCACTATAATATTTTGAATATTGAACAACAAATATCTGTGTAATACTTTAGTTTCTTAGCATTTCAATATTCTTTTCTATAATCTGTAAGTGAGAGTTGGGTCAGGAGGACTCTAGACATTTTATTTCAAATTCCCATAATGAACAGTTATGTCCAGAAAGATGCTCAAGATGTTCAGAGAGGTATAGGGTCATTTCAATTGAAATTCATGTTTGAACATCTCCTTATAACTTGATGTGCTGTCCCCACAAATTATAATTTTAAAATGTTTCCAACATTGTAATGGATAACTAACATTGAAATGTAATCATATATCTGAGTATTATTTTCATAACAATGTAAATTTAGTGAGAATGAAGGCAAATGTATGTTGTGCTTCCATTTTAAGAAATACATATGCATTACCATGTCAGGTTATCACAAAACAATGTATTTTACAGCCATAAATATATACTCTTTCTAAAGTCAAATTGTAGTATCTGAATAATCTTTTGGTCATTTCTAAATCACTGCATTTCTCTGTCTTTCTGTAGCATATGGAGTGTTCTGAGATCATCTTAGGCTTTCTGTTTCTGGAATTAATCATGTCCAGTCTGGCCTTAATACTGCCTACAAAGTGATCTTTCTAAAAATATCTATGTGTTTATGTCACAACTTTATTTAAAATTGGTCTATGACTCACAGTTCTGTATAGAACTAAAGCTGAGAGCTAAATATAGGCCAAAATTCCCAGAACGTTCCTTTTCGTTTTTAGATTTCCAACTTTAGAGTTTCTATTTTCTAGTTTGAATCACAACTTTCTGTAAAATACAATGTATGATTTACATACCCCAAAACAATATATTTTTGAGCCACTCTAGCCCACTTTATCTTGATGGTCTCCCCTGATTCATGGTTTAAATGGGACTAACATTCATTCTTTGATTGAGTGGTTGAACTGTTATTAATCTAATAGGTTGCCATAGATGTCTACTTATGTACATAGTCCCAAATGAATAGGTAATGCTTGTAATTGTCCTTGTTTTTTTCCCTTTGATTTCTAGATTGTACCACCAGTAATAACTGGCACACGATAAGTTAAAAATTACGTAAGATAACTTAGTTAAACTTAGGATGTGAAACTGTTAAGATATAAGTAGATTACAAGCAGTAGGGTAACCAAGTAAGTAACAAAATAAAACTATCAACATGACAGTACTGCAAATTTTCAGATTTTTTTTCTATAGTATTTTCTGTATAGTGAAATAACATCTATAAAACATCAAATGTACTATACTTCCAAACACAAACCAGCATTGTGTAAGCTCAATGCTTCTCACAAAGCATATCCATTTTTATTAGCCTAACCTTTCTTTATTTTATAATGGACCAAGTGTTTTAAGGTAGAAATACCAGCTACAATCTGTCACAATAGGCTAGGTTTAGCTTTCTGTCCTACTAGCCTGCTTATGGACTAGAAGTGATGATTAGAATCAAATGGAAGAAGTTTGATTAACTACACTGAGGTGAGTACATAGCAAGGTCTAGTGCCATGACCCCACTTGTGGGGAAATGACATGACTTTTAAGTTGAAATGAGATAGGACATTAGAGAGAGGACTGGTTTTGTGTGGTTTGTTTGTTGTTCTTAGCTACATGTCTGTTCTGTTTCTACAGAAGTGCCTAAGAAACTCCTTACCATTTGAAAAAAAAAAAAAAAAAGCTAGTTCTCAGGGGGTGATTATTTCTGTCCCAAGGAACAACCTTTTTCTCATGAATAACTGTCCTAATGTAGTGGCGTCTACCCCATGAAACTTTGTCGTTTCTGGAATTCAATGTAATAGAAAAAGTTAAACATGAATATAGAAAGCAGGAAAGTATGCAGAAAGCTACCCAGAAAAAAGGAAATGCAAATCAAAACAACACTGATATTCTACCTTACAACAATCAGAATGGCTAAGATCACAAACTGAGGTGACAGCACATGTTCTCGAGGATGTGGAGAAAGAGAAACCCTTCTCCATTGATTGCAAACTGGTACAAATAATCTGGAAATCAATCTGGAGGTTCCTCAGAAAATTGGAAATAGATCTACTGAAGACCCAGCTATATCACTCTTGGGCATATACACAAAAGATGCCCCACCATGCCACAGGGCACGTGTTCCTCTATGTTCATAGAGACCTTATTTGTGATAGCCAGGTCCAGGAAACAGCCCAGATGTCTTACAACAGAAGGATGACAGAAGATGTGATTCATTTACACAAAGGAAAACTATTCAGCTATCAAGCTTGAAGACGTCATGAGTTTTGTATGCAAATCGATGGAACTAGAAAAAGTAACTCAGACCCCAAAGGACATGCATGGTATGTACTTACTAATAAGTAGATATTAGCCCAAAATGTACAGAATACCCAGGATAAAATCCACAGAACCCAAGAAAGCTAACAAGCCGAAGGGCCCAAGTGAAGATGCCTCTTTGGGGGAAGGGGAAGGGAGTACCTAGGTGGGAGAGAAGAGGGGCTGGGGGAAAGGAGAACATGAGTAGTTATTGGGATTGGGGGCGGTGCACAGGATTGAAGCCTAGGACCAGCAGAAAGAATGGAAACAAGTAACCTGGGGTGTTAGGAAGTGGGGAGACCCTCTAGAATGTACCAGAGATCTGGGATGTGAGAGACTCTCAGAACTCAAAGGGAGGGACTTTAGATGAAATGCCCAACAATGGGCCACAGGAAATTGAAGAGTTTATCTGTAGTAAAACGATAAAGTGGAGGTATGGGGTTGGTATACCACAGTCAAAAACCCTGGCCCAGAATTTTTCCTGTTTAAAAGACCCGCAGGGACAAAAAATGGAGAAGAGACTGAGGGAAAGGAGGTTCAGTGACCAGTCTAAATTGGGATCCATCTCAAGGGGAGGCTCCAATGCCTGACCCTATTACTAATGCTATGGTGTGCTTATCCTGTGCTAAAGAGGAGCTTAGCACAGCTTCCCTCTGAGAGGCTGTATTAGTCAGGGTTCTCTAGAGTCACAGAACTTATGGATAGTCTCTATATAGTAAAAGAATTTATTGATGACTTACAGTCGGCAGCCCAATTCCCAACAATGGTTCAGTCGCAGCTGTGAATGGAAGTTCAAGGATCTAGCAGTTACTCAGTCTCACACGGCAAGCAGGCGAAGGAGCAAGAGCTAGACTCCCTTCTTCCAATGTCCTTATATTGTCTCCAGCAGAAGGTGTAGCCCAGATTAAAGGTGTGTTCCACCACACCTTTAATCCCAGATGAAAGGTGTAGCCCAGATTAAATCTCCTTAAACTCGGAGATTTAATCTTCTGGAATCCATAGCCACTATGGCTCAAGATCTCCATACCAAGATCCAGAAAAAGGATCTCCAAGCCTCCAGATAAGGGTCACTGGTGAGCCTTCTAATTCTGGATTGTAGTTCATTCCAAATATAGTCAAGTTGACAACCAGGAATAGCCACTACAATCCACCCCTTGTCAACTTGACACAAATAATATCTCATGTTCGCATGAAACAATAACAAGGTTGTGAATACGCCTAACATGATATAACTATCCCTCGTACAATCGCAAACGCATTTGTAAATTTACAATGGGGCATTCATATTACTTTATAATCCTCGTTTCTGCAACTGGTTACGTGGCCTTAATTGATATTTATAACTACCTTCCTCTACTACCCATTCTGTATTTCCTTCACCTTCGGCCAGCACCTCAGCAGGTCTTGGCTCTTTTCCTGGAGGATTGACCCATACCTTCATTCCTGATGGGTCTGCGTCCTTTGTCATCCTGCTTGGATTAGGCTGTTGTAGTTTCCCATTGACTTTAATCACAGGACATGGTAGTACTAGGAGACGCCCTAAGGGATCTCCTACACTCCAGACATAATCTTGCTTACCTCCATTGTGAAGAGGTAATCCAATTTCCCCATGGTAATCTGGATCTATCACTCCTCCTAACATGGTTATTCCTTTTTTAGCCTGTTGGTTTAAGGGCATTAGAAGCCCAAAATGACCAGGGGGAAGTCTGAGCTTCCAATTCAATGGAATGTTTGTTGTAGCTCCTGGTAGGAGCACTCCCCTCTCTGGAGCCAAAACTTCTAGGCCAGCAGAACCTAGAGTTATGGGGACAGGAAGCAAAAATTTTCCTAGAGGGTCACTAGGAGTGATAGTAAGTGGAACTATTCCCTTTTCCACCCCTTGATTCCTGGACCCATGAATCCTGGCTATGGGTGAAACTGTACCATATATCGAGTGCTGATTCAAAGCATATACTGCCTTCTGAAGAACTCTACCCCAGCCTTCCAAGCTGTTACCACCTAATTGGCGCTGTAACTGCGTCTTCAAAAGGCCATTCCATCTTTCTATCAGGCCAGCTGCTTCAGGATGATGGGGAATGTGGTAAGACCAGTGAATTCCATGATCGTGGGCCCACTGTCGTACTTCTCTGGCTGTGAAATGAGTTCCTTGGTCAGAAGCAATACTGTGTGGAATACCATGACGATAGATAAGGCATTCTGTCAGTCCATGAATGGTGGTTTTAGCAGAGGCATTACGTGCAGGAAAGGCAAATCCATAACCAGAATAAGTATCTACTCCAGTAAGAACAAAACGCTGTCCTTTCCATGAAGGAAGTGGTCCAATGTAGTCAACCTGCCACCAGGTTGCTGGCTGGTCACCTCGAGGAATGGTGCCATATCTGGGGCTCAGTGTTGGTTTCTGCTGTTGGCAGATCTGGCAATCAGCAGCAGCTGTAGCCAGGTCAGCCTTGGTGAGTGGAAGCCCGTGTTGCTGAGCCCAAGCATAACCTCCATCTCGACCACCATGGCCACTTTGTTCATGTGCCCATTGAGCAATGACAGGGATGGCTGGGGAGAGAGGCTGACTGTCCACAGAACGGGTCATCTTATCCACTTGATTATTGAACTCCTCCTCGGCTGAAGTCACCTTTTGGTGAGCATTTACATGGGACACAAATATCTTCACATCCTTTGCCCATTTGGAGAGATCTATCCACATACTTCTTCCCCAGATGTCTTTTTCACCAATTTTCCAATTGTGATCTTTCCAAGTCCCTGACCAACCAGCCAATCCATTGGCTACAGCCCATGAGTCAGTGAATAATCGTACATCTGGCCATTTCTTCTTGCAAACAAACTGTAATACCATGTGTACTGCCCGAAGTTCTGCCCACTGTGAAGATTTCCCTTCACCTGTGTCTTTCAGAGTTGTCCCAGAAAGGGGTTGTAATGCTGCAGCTGTCCACTTCTGGGTGGTGCCTGCATAATGTGCAGAGCCATCAGTAAACCAGGCCCTAGTCTTTTCCTCTTCGGTCAGTTGATCATAGGGAACACCCCATGAGGCTATAGGCGCATGCTTGGCAGCAGATGGCATTGTAACAGGAGTAGAAACCATAGGCATTTGAGCAACTTCTTCATGTAACTTGCTTGTGCCTTCAGGACCTGGTCTGGCCCGATCACGTATATACCACTTCCATTTGATAATAGACTGCTGCTGTGCGCGTCCCACTTTATGACTTGCAGGGTCTGATAGTACCCAGCTCATGATGGGTAATTCAGGTCGCATAGTAACTTGGTGTCCTATTGTCAAACGTTCAGTTTCCACTAAGGCCCAATAGCAGGCCAAGAGCTGTTTTTCAAAGGGAGAATAGTTGTCTGCAGATGATGGTAGAGCTTTGCTCCAAAATCCCAAAGGTCTTTTCTGTGATTCACCTACAGGGGCCTGCCAGAGGCTCCAAACAGCATCTCTATCAGCCACAGACACCTCAAGTACCATCGGGTCTGCTGGGTCATATGGTCCAAGTGGTAGAGCAGCCTGCACAGCAGCCTGGACCTGTTGAAGGGCCTTCTCCTGTTCCAGGCCCCACACAAAGCTAGCAGCTTTCCGAGTCACTTGGTAAATAGGCCTAAGTAACACACCCAAGTGAGGGATGTGTTGTCTCCAGAATCCAAATAGACCCACTAAACGTTGTGCTTCTTTCTTGGTTGTAGGAGGGGCCAGGTGCAATAACTTATCTTTCACCTTAGAAGGAATATCTCTGCATGCCCCACACCACTGGACTCCTAAGAATTTCACTGAGGTAGATGGTCCTTGAATTTTGGTTGGATTTATTTCCCATCCTCTGATACGCATATGTGTTACCAATGAGTTCAAAGTGGTTGCTACTTCCCGCTCACTTGGTCCAATCAGCATAATGTCATCAATATAGTGCACCAATGTGATATTTTGTGGAATATCCAAACGATCAAGATCCCTTCTAACTAAATTATGACACAGGGCAGGAGAGTTAATATATCCTTGAGGCAAAACTGTGAAGGTATACTGTTGGCCTTGCCAACTGAAAGCAAATTGCTTCTGGTGGTCCTTATGGACAGGTACTGAGAAGAAGGCATTTGCCAGATCAATAGCCGCATACCAGGTGCCAGGAGATGTGTTAATTTGCTCAAGTAACGAAACTACATCTGGTACAGCAGCTGCAATTGGAGTTACTACCTGATTTAGTTTTCGATAATCAACTGTCATTCTCCATGATCCATCTGTTTTCTGCACTGGCCAGATAGGAGAGTTAAATGGAGATGTGGTAGGAACCACCACCCCTGCATCTTTCAAGTCCTTGATAGTGGCAGTAATTTCTGCAATGCCTCCAGGAATACGATACTGTTTTTGATTCACTATTTTCTTTGGCAGAGGCAACTCTAAAGGCTTCCATTTGGCCTTTCCAACCATAATAGCCCTCACTCTACAGTTCAGGGAACCAATATGAGAATTCTGCCAGTTTCTGAGTATATCTATCCCAATTATACATTCTGGAACTGGGGAAATCACCACAGGATGTGTCCGGGGACCTACTGGACCTACTGTGAGTCGGACATCAGTCAAAACTCCATTAATCACCTGCCCTCCATAGGCCCCTACTTTAACTGGAGGGCCACAATGTTTCTTGGGATCTCCTGGGATCAGTGTCAACTCAGAACCAGTATCCAGCAGACCCCGAAAAGTCTGATTATTTCCTTTTCCCCAGTGTACAGTTACCCTCGTAAAAGGCCGTAGGTCCCTCTGGGGAAGAACTGGAGAAAGGGTAACAGCAAAAGGTGTCTTATCAGGATCCTTCCTCAGGGGAACCTGGCCACCCCTTCATTCAAGGGGTTCTGGATCTGCAAACTGGCTCAAGTCTGGGAATTGATTCACTGGCCGAGATTGCTGTTTACCACGAACTACTGTAGCCTTTCTTTCATTTGTTTGAGAATTTTTTTGCTTATACAGATCAAACAAATATGCAGTAGGCTTCTTATGTATTTCATTCCTGGAAACACCATGATTGACTAGCCAGTACCAAAGGTCCAAGCGAGTCATGCCATTATAAATTTCACCTTTCCTGTGCTGACCGTTACTGGGTCTGTCATTATAAACATTCTTTTGCCTACGCTGTCCATTATAATAACTAGGATCACCTTGTCTCCGGCGATTCAA
Source organism: Mus caroli (assembly GCF_978045245.1). NCBI lineage: Eukaryota > Metazoa > Chordata > Mammalia > Rodentia > Muridae > Mus > Mus caroli. The sequence goes on along the minus strand of NW_028227267.1, from coordinate 85,424,704 downwards.
TGCTGCCACCTGGCCCTTGTTACCTCGGAATCCAACTAAACCCAGTGAATTTAATTCATCTAATTGAGCAGAAGCATCTCCAATGCTAAGATCTGGCACAAGGAAAAGGGAAAGAACAAAACCCTTCAAATGTGCTGGTGCCCCTCTCACCAATTTGCGTCTTATAGAGCTGGTGAAGGGCATATCTTCTGGACCTTCCCATTGTGGACAATTAGGCTTTACACAATATATCCACTCTAGCATTGCAATTTCCCTAAGTCTTAAAATCCCTTCATCAACACTAAGCCATGGAATATCAGGCATCTCCAAGTCATTTCCAGTAGGCCATCTTTTGATAAACACCTCAGCCAACCATTCAAACAAACTTTTGACACCTTTTTTAACCATGCGAGCTTCCGTATTAAACCTAGAATCTCTACTCAGAGGGCCCATGTCAATAAACTCAGCCTGCTCTAGTTTTATGTTCCTTCCACCCTTATCCCACACCCTTAAAATCCATTCCCACACATATTCACCAGGTTGCTGTTTGAATGAATTAGCAAACTCATTAAGCTCCTTAGTAGTGTAGCGAATTTCCTCATGGACTACACTTTCTACCTCCCCTCTAGGAGCCTGTTTTGCTTTGAGTCTGGTTACAGGTCTAGAAGAAACTATTGGTGGGCCTTGAGAAACATCAGTAGTGAAAGTCATTGCTGGTTTATCAGACTCTGCAAAATTAATTTCCTCATGTGGGGAAGGCATTATTTCAAGGGGTGGGGCTGAGGGTACTACTTCCTCAGGTGGGGCAAACCCTTGAGAATCTGAAGATTCAAAATTCTCAGCTTCAACATGGTCTTCCCACACATCCCCGTCCCAAGTTATAGGATCCCATTCTTTGCCAATTAGTGCCCTTACTTTAACTGTCGACACATTCTGAGGCTGAGACTTAAATTTTCGCTGTAGTTCAGCCAACCTTATAATGAGGGTTTCAGTTTGATTTTCTGCAACTTGAGCTCTATTGCTGCAAGAGAGAAGATTCTCTTCAAGGACACACTTAGCAACTTTTAGATCGTTTACTTGTGTCTGGAGCCTTTCGATTTTATCACACAACTCCTTCCTTTCATTCATCATTTTTTCCCCAGAAACTAAGAGCAGCCAGCCAGTAAAATCATTTTCTGATTTTTTCCCCATCTTGTAGAAAGCTTTGTGCACTGAATCACCTAATTCATTAAGAAAATCAAGGGCATTAGCTTCTTTAAGTTTGAAATATAGTTTCAACCATGGGTCTTCAAAATTCTCTGAGCTCCCAGGAGGGAGAGAATCTGGAGAGGTTTCAGTAGTTGAAAGTGCTGGTGGCTCAACAAGCCAATTCCAGTATTTTAAAAGATTCATCCTTGTACTTCTGTTACTCTAGAACCACTCCTGGTACCAAATTCTGTATTAGTCAGGGTTCTCTAGAGTCACAGAACTTATGGATAGTCTCTATATAGTAAAAGAATTTATTGATGACTTACAGTCGGCAGCCCAATTCCCAACAATGGTTCAGTCGCAGCTGTGAATGGAAGTTCAAGGATCTAGCAGTTACTCAGTCTCACACGGCAAGCAGGCGAAGGAGCAAGAGCTAGACTCCCTTCTTCCAATGTCCTTATATTGTCTCCAGCAGAAGGTGTAGCCCAGATTAAAGGTGTGTTCCACCACACCTTTAATCCCAGATGAAAGGTGTAGCCCAGATTAAATCTCCTTAAACTCGGAGATTTAATCTTCTGGAATCCATAGCCACTATGGCTCAAGATCTCCATACCAAGATCCAGAAAAAGGATCTCCAAGCCTCCAGATAAGGGTCACTGGTGAGCCTTCAAATTCTGGATTGTAGTTCATTCCAAATATAGTCAAGTTGACAACCAGGAATAGCCACTACAGAGGCCCAATAAGCAGATACTACCACCCAACCAATGGACAGAAACCAGGGAATCCTGTAATTGAATTAGGGAAAGGCTGAAAGAAACTGAGAAGGAGGGTGACCCAATAGGAAAACCAGCAGTCTCAAATAACTGGGACCCTCAAGATCTCTGAGACACTGAGCCACAAATGTGGAGGCCGTAGACACGTATATGGCAGAGGATTGCTCAGTTTGGCCTCAGTGAGAAACGATGTACCTAACCCTCAAGAGACTTTAGGCCCCAGAGAGTAGGGAGGTCTGTTGGGTTAGGGTTGCAGGGCTTGAGGACATCCTCTTGGAGATGGGGAAGGAAAAATGGGATGAGAAACAGTCGGAAGGCTGACCGAGAGGGGGATAATGACTGGACTGTATTGAGAAGATTAAATAGCAATAATAATAATAATAGTAATAATAATAATAGTAATATAACAACAACAATGAGAAAAGCACCTTAATAGCTTCTAGTGATGGTATATGCCTTCCACACAATCCTGCCCTCTAGTCCTAGAATATCTTACTGGTCTCTTACTGGCCACCTTCTTTCACATGGGCACATATATATATATGTTCCAGTCTGCACAGGGCATCCTGCACATCCTTATTTTTCAGGTTGTAAATGAAAGGTCTGAGCACAGGATTGACGAGAAGATGGGGGTCACTTTGCGCTTTTCTTTAGATACAAGTATCCCATTATTACAGCTAAATGATGCATATAAGACAGATCCCGGAGCTCTTGTCTCTAGCTGCATATGTATCGAAAGATGGCCTAGTCGGCCATCACTGGAAAGAGAGGCCCATTGGACTTGCAAACTTTATATGCCCCAATATAGGGGAATGCCAGGGCCAAAAGAATGGGAATGGGTGGGTAGGGAAGTGGGGGGCGCTATGGGGGACTTTTGGGATAGCATTGGAAATGTAATTGAGGAAAATATGTAATAAAAATATTAAAAAAAAGACAGATAAAATATTTTTTGTCTCATATGATCGAATTGTTAGTAATGTGTCCCAAGCTACCGTTCTCGCCGGCAAGAACACACTCGGACAACCGGAATCTTCTGCAGCAAAAGCTTTATTGCTTCTTCAGGAGGGAAGACCCCGACCCCAGAAAATGGGGTCGCTTATATAGCCCTCATCCATGGCGTTTCAGCACCTGATGTGGTGTGTCAGCTCCTGATTCGTTGCTCGCCCATCACCCCACTACTACGTCCTGAGATGGGCGGTGACTAAGCATGAGTTCACTCGTGCACTTGTGCACAAGGCTTGTTTACTAGTTAGGCACACCGGAGGCCATTGCCATCTTATAATGGCGATTGCTCACGGCTCGCGATTGCTCGCGGCATGGCTCTCCACAGTAATGTTCAGTGTTGGTAAGTTATAACTTTAAAGAATAAAAGGAAAGGGATAAAATGATGATGTGTAATTATTACATGATTTCAAAGTAACACATACTACTAGATGTAGAAAAAATAAGTCAGAAAATAAAATACTCAGTTAATTAATGATTCCCAAAACATCTACTTAAAAAAATATGTGCTACATAAATGGCTAATAACATATAGTGAAAGATAAAACTCCAATAGCCTGAGGATTATAATACTATTAAAACTAAGAACATCATGAATTTTGCAGGCCGATGGATGGTACTAGAAAATATCATCTGCCTTAAGGTAACCAAGACCCAAAAGGACATGCATGGCATATACTCACTGGTAAGTAGATATTAGCTCTGAAGTACAGACCTTAAGAAGTTAAACAAGAAGTAAAGCCCACATGAGGAGGCTTCAATCCCACATAGAAGGGGGAGCAACAGTATCAACCAACCAGACCACCCAGAGCTCCAAGGGACTGCCACTAACCAAAGAGTACACATGGAGGGACCCGTGGCTACAGGTGCATATGTAACAGAGAATGACCTTGTTGGGTATCAGTGGGAGGAGAGGCCCTTGGTCTTGTGAAGTCCTAATACCCGGGTGTAAGGGAATGCCAGGACAATGAGATGGAAGTTGGTGGGGGGGCACCCTCATAGAAGAAGGGGGAGGGGAAATGGGATTGGGGGTTTCAGGAGGGAAAACTAGAAAAGGGGATAACATTTGAAATGTAAATAAACTATCTAATAAAAGAAAAAGAAGAGGGATACAAAATAATCAAATAATCGTGGGAAGCAAAAGGAGGGAGGTACCTTGTTTGGAGGAGGAGGAGTAAAGGTGGTAGGATCATGTGTAGAGGAATACCTGAGAGAAGCCCAGAGGTCTCAGGATTTGAGTAACCTCTGGGAAATTCCAATTACCTGGGATAGGGTAGGCTCTCAGGACTCAATATGGGTGACCTTAGCCAAAATGCCCAACAGTAGAGATATAGAAACTGAAGAGACCATTTCCAGGGAGTAGTTTCCAGGGCCCCTGGTAGAGGGATGGAGACACCAACCCACCTTCAATTTTTTCTACCCCAAATTGTTGCTGTTTAATAGAAATGCAGGGATATGAATGGAACAGAGACTGAATGAATATATGACCAGTGACCAGCCCAACTTGGGATCCATCACATGGGCAGGCACCAATTCCTGATAGTATTACTGATGTTATGTTGCGCTGGAAGACAGGAGAGTATCATGGCTGTCCTCTGAGAGGCTCTACCAATAACTGACTGAGACACATGGAGATACTTGCAGCAAACCATTGGACTGGGGTGGTGGACATCTATGGAAGAGTTAAGGGAAAGACTGAAGGAGCTGAAGTTAATGGCAAACCCCATAAGAAGACCAGCAGTGTCAACTAAACTGGATCTCTGAATGCTCCTAGAGACTAAGCCACCACACTAAGAGCATTCAGGGCTGGTCCAAGACCCCTAGCAAATATGTAGCAAAGTACTGCCTTGTCTGGCCTCAGTGGGAGAGGATAAGCCTAATCCTATAAAAACTTAATGTGCCAAGGAGGGGGCATTCCAGGAGGGCATCCTCTCACAGATGAAGGGGAGGAAGGATGGGGTTAAGAACTCTGTGAGGGGGGACCAGAAAGGGGAGGCAATACTTGGAATATAAATAAATAAAATAATTATTTTATTTAATAACAATAAAATATTAAAATGTATTAAATTTAAAGAGGATTATAATATTATGAACACAAATAATTGCTCAAACACAGAAGAACATAATCTTTAATTTTCATATATATATGTATATGTATATATATATATAGTTATAAAAATACAAGACGGTGAAGGTAAATGTTTCCCTTTGACTTTAAATAATTTAAAGGAAGATATTATTCTCAATCACACATAAAGGAATTCCTAGAAAAACTAAGATATTAAGCTCAATAATAAAATATTCAGTGACATGATTGAGCTCTGTGTCTAAATTATGGTGTCTGGGATCATATGGATCAATAATGAATTATTTCAACTACCTAGTGAAATTTCATTAATCTATAGCATCATTAAATCTTTTTTGATCTTTATTATGGGTGTTCTTTCATTTTACAAACACAGAATAATTTTAAATAATGAATAATATAAGAATTAATATTAAATACACCATTAAATTTAAAATGAAGTAAAAAATAAAAAGGAGGATTTATTTAGCAGGTGACATCACTTTCTGCACCATGCTCATGAACTTAATTCTCTCTGTGGATCCCCATAAAGAAGAAGAGGAGAAGTGACTTCCAACTGTTCTCCTTTGACATTGTCATGCAGTGGAAGAAGCATAAACAGATTTATAGTTCTATAGGAAAAGATGTGGAATTTTGAAGTAAAGTGTTTAAGTTCAGTTTGGCTACAGTGTAATCCACAAATATGTGATTTGCATTGTAAGACTAGAAAGTCGTATTTATTTGACTCTGAGTGAGTTAGAATTGCCTGAGTAACATGTTTAGAAATGCCTCAAGAGGGGAGGAGAGCCGTGGTACAATTTGTAACAAGGAATGATATGAAGTAGAGCTCTATTTTCAAATATTTCTTGTAGTATTCAAATAAGAAGACTGTATGTAATGTCTTTTTCTTCAGTCACCTCCAGAGATGGTCCTTAAACACCCTCAAGACATTTAGCAAACTCAAATGATGAAGAACTCATATAACATTGAAATCAGTTTAGAAATTACATAACAACCTCGTTTTTAATCCACTGGATTTGAAGAATTTTAATGAACCAATTAGAGACTCTAAATTTATAGAATATTTTCTTCAAAGCAAAGGTTCAAAAATTAAGTTTGCACATATTGTCTCCAATATAATGAGAAAAACGTGCTTCCATATAGGTGTTTCAAACTTCAAATGGTTTCCTTCTTTGATTCTAAGAAAATTAAGGAAGATTAACATCAGTGATGTTAATAATTTTATTGGGTATTTTTGCCTCAGTATTCATAAGTAAAATCAGCCTGAAGTTCTCGGTTTTTTGTTGGGTTGCTGTGTGGTTTAGGTATCAGAGTAACTGTGGCTTCATATAATGAATTACTTACTGTTCCTTCTGTTTCTATTTTGTGAAATAGTTTGAGGAGTATTGATATTAGGTCTTCATTTCAGGTTTGATAGAATTCTGCACTAAAAACATCTGACCCTGTGCTTATTTTGGGTGAGAGACTATTAGTGACTGCTTTATTTCCTTAGGGTTTATGGGACAGTTTAGATAGCTTACTGATCTTGATTTACCTTTGGTACATGGTATCCGTCTAGAAAATCATATATTTCATCTAGATTTTTCCAGTTCTATTGAGTATAGGCTTTTGTAGTAGGATCTGAGGATTTTTTGAATTTCACCAGTTTCTGCTCTTATGTCTTTGTTTTCATTTCTGATTTTGTTAATTTGGATACTGAACTCTGTGTCTTTTAGTTAGTTTGGCTAAGGGTTTATCCATCTTGTTAATTTTCTCAAAGAACAAGCTCTAATTTTGTTGATTCTGTGTATCGTTCTTGTTTCCAATTCGTCGATTTCAGCCCTGAGTTTGATTATTTCCTACTGTCTACTCCCGTTGGGTGTGTTTTCTTCTTTGTGGTCTAAAGCTTAAGTTGCTAGTGTAAGGTCTCTCCAATTTCTTTATGAACATAGTTAGTGCTATAAATTTCCCACATAGTGCTGCTTTCCGTGTATCCTGTAAGTTCAGGTATGCTGTACATTCATTTTCACTAAATTCACGAAAGTTTTTAATTTCTTTCTTTCTTTCTTTCTTTCTTTCTTTCTTTCTTTCTTTCTTTCTTTCTTTCTTTCTTTCTTTCTTCATTCCTTTCTCTCTCTTTCTCTCTCTCTCTCTCTCTTTCTTCTTTCTTTCCACTCCATATTTTATTCCCCCCACCCCTGTCCACCCTCTGACTGTTTCACATCCCATACCTCCCCATGTGCCTGTCTCCAAGTGGATGTACCCAACCCCCACCCCACCTGACTTCTAAACTTCCTGGGGCCTTCAGTCTCTTGAGGGTTAGGTGCATCAGCCTGGCAGTCCTCTAATGTATGTGTGTTGGGAGCCTCATATCAGCTGGTATATGCTGCCTATTTGGTGGTCCAGTGTTTGGGAGATCTCGGGGGATGAAAATGGAGAGGAGGCTGAGGAACAGAAGGTCCAGCGACAGGTCTAAAATGGGGTTCAGCTCAAGGGGAGGTCCCAATGCCTGACACTATTACTGAGGCTATGAAACACTCACAAAATGGACCTAGCATGACCTTACTTGGGTAGACAGACCAACAAGCAACTGAAAAAGTCAGATGCAGATATTTAATTTCTTTTCTTACTTACAGCCAAAAATTGGACTGAGCCTGGGGACCTGCATGGAAGAGTTAGGGGAAGGACTGAAAGAACTGAAGGACATTGCAACCCCATAGGAAGAACAATAGTATCAATTAACCACACCTCTCAGAGCTACCAGGGACTAAGCCACCAACTGAAGTGCATGCATGGGCTGGTTCCTGGTCCCTGGTCCCTGGTCCCTGGTCCCTGGTCCCTGGTCCCTGGTCCCTGGTCCCTGGTCCCTGGTCCCTGGTCCCTGGTCCCTGGTCCCTGGTCCCTGGTCCCTGGTCCCTGGTCCCTGGCCTCTGTAACATATGTAGCACAGGACAGTTTGTCTGGCCTTAGTAGGAGGGTATGAGCTTGGTCCTGTGGACCCATGATTCTACATCGAAGAGGGATCCTAGAGGGGTGAGGTGGGAGTGGGTAGATGGGTGATGGAACACTCTTAGGAGCTAGGGAGCTGGGAGACAGGATGGGATGCACTTGGTATGAGGACCAAGAAGACGGACAACATTTGAAATGTAATAATATAAGTACCGAACAAAAAGTAAAAAAAACAAAACAACAAAAAAAAACAGTAATGATGTAAAGTAGGTTTTATCTTTCAATGTTTTGCAAATTAGTGACCCAGATCTTTTTGAAAGGGTAAGTTGTTTATATTGAATTCCAGTGCAATTTTCAATTTCAGAAATATAAAATTTGTCTTGGTAGAGTAAATATGATGTGTTTTCTATCTCTTACATGAAGCAAAGAAGAAATAAATTGTGTGCCTTGCTTCTCAGGGCATATTTTCTGTTATAAATGTGCATTTCTCTAACTGGTGGACTATGAAGGCCTGTACTTCAAAGAAGTGATCAAAAAGGGTGACAGCTGCATGATAAAGGATCAATCAAGGGAAGAGTAAAGGGCAAAGTACAAAGTTTAACTCTGATCTCTTGCTCATAGTTCAGAAAAGAATAGAGAAAAAAAGAATAAAAGAAAGAAAGAAAACAGAGAAAACCATTCTATAGTGTTTCTTTCTGGGCAGATCGGATTTGTAGTGTTGTGACGGAATGAACATTTCATTTTGTTCAAAATTTTAGAGATTTTAGTCCATCACTCTAGCTAGGAAATGGTGGAGCAATTCACCCCATAGCTGATAGGAAACTAAAAGGCACAGGATATATCATAAGCACTAAAGTTTTGCCCTGAGATTTACTTCTATCAAGCAGGCATTGTAATCAAAAGATCCACAAACAGGCCATCAAAGTATAGATCCCTAGGTCATAGTTCTCAGGAAATGTCTCGTGAAATCAATCACATATATGCCCAAGTGCCTCTTTATTAATTTTGCCTGTATTTATTAGTCCAGTTTGGATGTGGATAAGACTGTTCTTGTGCTTTTTGTTGTTGTTGTTGATTTTTCTTATCTGGAAAGGATGTTGTGAGTGAATGACATGCTTTATTCACTGGATTAGACCCATAACACCCCTCCTTCCACCATGATGGTTTTCCATTTTATTTGGACCATCACTGGGCAGCTGAGAAGAATTAATGCCAAACTATGGGAGACAGGGGAACCTCAAATTCCACAGAGATGTTGCCTGTTTTTGATCTTTTGGAAGAAGCTACTATTCAACTCTGGTCTTCTGAATACTAAATCTTTCTTCTGGGAAGTTTAAGGTTCACATAATGTGAAGGTCAAACATTGGCTTTGGTGAAATAATAAAAGAAAACAGATGAAATCGGCAAAAAAAAAAACCCTGTAAATAGTTAAATGAAAATGGTAAAAAACAAGTTAGGGGACTTGGCTGTGAAGATGAACGTTTGGAGAAAAAAAAGAAAATCCTCAAAGTAGAAACAATCTGTAGTGTTGAAAAGTCTGAGGAGCCAAAAACTTATTTTCTAGATGTAAGCATTCTCTGGCTCTCAGTGCCTGTAGCTCTGCATTCATGAGATTATTCCTGGAGGCAGGAGAAGGGGCCTCTTGTTCTTGATCCTCTTTGTCAGGAAATTTTTAACATTAAAGCCCTGTCATGCGGAAAAATGGCAGATTTACTATTCTGTTTGATTCTTCGTGTGTGTACATTTTGCCATGCTCTCATTTTTGTGGCTTAGAAAGTCCCTATAAGAAGCATATAAACTCTCCTCTGTGAGCAGAATCCATGGCTCAGTTCCTTTCCTACTTGGAGGACTTTTCTCCTCATTTCAAAGTTGTGGTCAAGTAGCCTTTAGGTTGCTAATCCCCCCAGGACCTCTGTTCCATCTTTGCATGAGGAATAACCCCTACCCTCCTCAACTCCTGAAGTGTTTCTAATTTTCCTGGTCTTTAATCCTCCACTAAGGAAGCATTCCTGAGTTCCAAAAATCCATACTACATTATTCATACTGAATCCTTCCCCCGGAGAGTTTAAAATAGACATACAGGAGACATGAATCCAAAGCATAGGGAACTTCTTTCCTCCAACTCTTGCTCTGAATCATTGACACTGACAATGGCACTGATTATGCCTGTATGACCAGACTGTGAAGCTACAGTAGCTCTCTGTGGTCATCAATCTACCTGCATCTGGGATTCAAGGGCTGTCTCTGTTACACATAGACCAAGATTATCAAGAGAATTTGAGAGAAACAAGAAACACATTTTTCTATAAAAACATTGATAACAAGTCACATGTAAAATACTTATCCACAAAGAACACAGTGGAAAGAAACCTGGTTGGACAAACTCATTCAGTTTCCTAAGTCCTGCTGTCACTTAACTCTATATGAAAGCTTCTTAGACAAAACAACCCACAGTTTTAATTAATTAAGTTCATAGTAAGCTCTAGTTGCTATGGATCAGGTTCTATATCTTAAACTATGAGATTATAAGCAACAGATTCTGCTGCAAAATGAGCTTGCTGTGTATAAGAGACTCTGCTTTGTTCTTAGTGATAGGCTATGAGTGTGCACATCACCCTCCACGCTGCCCCTGCTCATATCATTGTTCTTAGTACATTTATCTATTTTATGTTTTTTTAACTATGGACCTTTTCATAGATTTAAACATTGTGTGTGTGTGTGTGTGTGTGTGTGTGTACATGTGACTTATCAAACATTTAGAAACAGAAGAAAGCTCAGTGGGCTTGTTGTTGTTTTGTTTCACCACTTATGGCTGAATGAGGAGTCAGATTTATTATAAAGACCTGAAGATAAGATAAGCTTGCTAATGTCAGTGAGGGGTATGTCCAAGAAGCCAGACTTATGATTTTGTATCTGGAGTGAGGGAGTTGGGATTGGTAATTTCTGCCTATATTTGTTTTAGTTAATGGTCAACCATTAATCAAAATACAGAGATGGACCAAGAAGGCCTTGCCACTCCAAAAGGTCGAAGACATTGACATTCTTGACATGGTAATGCTAATGACAATACACATTCACACAGATATTTATAAATGAAGTTAGCAATAGTTGTCTTGCTGCATTAACATAAACTATGTAAACAGATGACATTTTACCAAAAAAGTAAGGAATATTGAGGAATTCAAAGAGAATACATTTTCAACATTTTTAGCCTTCGTGGCAGAGTTTTTGAAGCTATATTAAGCCAACAGAAGACACTAATAGCATTGGTCACAATCAAGAATTAATTTTACTACATAAAATATGAGTTTTCTTGCCTTAAAAATTCCACTCACTGAGTCTTTTTATATCTAACCTTGTTATATGTAAGTGCCCTAATTCTGTAGATTTAGTGGTATTCACACCTTCTACAAAAGGAAACAAATCAAAGTGAAATCTGTTCTTTAACTATAGCCTACAAAACACTATAAACAGGTAGAGTGCTTCTGATGTAGTATTTGTCAGATGATTAAATTAATTTTTGGTGACATCTTTGTTAAACAGCTATCAGATGTACTCATGACTAGCTCCCTGAAAAGGGATCAGGGATTCAATTTTTTTTTTTTTTTTTGGTAATAAAATCCCTATGTGTGCTGATAGCTATAAACAAATTTATTTAATCAAACTAAACCATGGAAAAAGAATATGGTTGGCTATATTAAAGTTCTAATTTTCTTGGAGGCAACTTAAAGAGCATGAAAATTTGGCTCTAGAAAATGAAACTTATAAAAACACGATTCTGACAAAGTCCCAACATTCCATAGCAGTTAAAAGCAATGATTTTATTCAGAAGCTCAGCTTGGGGGTGAACAACCTAGGACTTTGAAGACTAAATAGGAAGGCTCATCCTAGGTAGACTTCTTTTCTTTTCTCTGGGATCCAAATGGGCTACTTGAAATATCTACAAGTCGTTCATCTAAACAGCAGTGCATCATTTCAAGAGCTAATTGCTCATTATTTTTGCAGCTAAGCTTAAAAGAAATAGATGAAAGATTTCTTAGAGGGTTGGTGGTTCAATTTTGAAACCTAGAGTGAAAAGACTTAGTCTGTGATCCATTGTGAGCAGACTAGCAAATAGAGCCTGTTGCAAACCCCTACTGTGCCCCATGTTCTAAAAGAATACAAGCTCCCTGTGTCAGCAGTTGTATCAGGCTCACATGAATGAACTTTCAGAATGACCGTTTTATTATGTGTATCTAAAAATGAGACAAACCCATACACCTGGGGTGTGGGTCTTCAGAAAAGAGGATGCATCAAGGCCAGTGGTTTGATTAAGTATTTTCCCTTATTTTAGAAGGGATGGTGCCTGTGAGATCAAACTAAGACAGGTCTCTGCTTGTTCTCTATGAATCTGACATGCTTTCATACAGAGGCAACGCTAATAGGCTGCTGTGCTATTAATGAAATTCAATTTCAAACACTGTCCCATGGCCAACCATGCTGGTAGGACACAAGAACAACAGCCACTGCCTTTTTAACAGCCCTTTCTGGTGGAATTAAAGGAAGATGACAGAAAACTCAAACTATAACAAATAAAAGCTCTGAACAATAGAATCAGGACCAAACAGCTTCGCTGCTCATTGTCAACATTCCCTACACTCTGTATCTCTTACTATCTTGCTTGGGACATATGATGCATAGCGTAATAAGTAAAGATGTTTGGACACAATATGGCCTGAATTAGAATTCTTGGAAATATATGACAAGATACAGAAAATAGGTATTTTTATGCTATAAAAGCCTCAGCATATTTTCATTATATATTGTCCTAAAATTTTATCTGATCTACATACTGTATATGAATAGTGACAGGCATTAGTATAGCTTGCCATACCTAGCTTTAACTCTGCTAGTATAATCTAATAGCAACCAGAGTACTTAAATTCCCTATTTAACATAGGGAAGTTCTTTTTTTTACAAATACTTTTCCTTTGATGTTGTACAAGATTACTTTTTTTTTCATGTTCCCCCTGTCACTTTCATTAGAACTTAAGTAATAGAATCATATAAACTTATATCAAAGATATTTGCGGAAATTATCACCAGATACACTTTGCTTAGCAAATACAATGGTCGTCAAGAGATATCTTAGGCCTCTTTTTTTTTTTAATTAGGTATTTTCCTCATTTACATTTCCAATTCTATCCAAAAAGTCCCCAATACACTCCCCCCCCCATTCCCCTACCCACCCACTCCCACTTTTTGGCCCTGGCATTCCCCTGTACTGGGGCATATAAAGTTTGCAAGTCCAATGGGCCTCTCTTTCCAGTGATGGCCGACTAGGCCATCTTTTGATACATATGCAGCTAGAGTCAAGAGCTCTGAGGTACTGGTTAGTTCATAATGTTGTTCCACCTATAGGGTTGCAGATCCCTTTAGCTCCTTGGGTACTTTCTCTAGCTCCTCCATTGGGGGCCCTGTGATCCATCCAATAGCTGACTGTGAGCATCCACTTCTGTGTTTGCTAGGCCCCGGCATTGTCTCCCAAGAGACAGCTATATCTGTGTCCTTTCAGCAAAATCTTGCTAGTGTATGCAATGGTGTCAGCATTTGGAAGCTGATTATGGGATGGATCCCCGGATATGGCAGTCTTTAATTGGTCCATCCTTTCGTCACAGCTCCAAACTTTATCTCTGTAAATCTTTCCATGGGTGTTTTGTTCCCAATTCTAAGAAGGGGCACAGTGTCCACACTTTGGTCTTCGTTCTTCTTGAGTTTCATGCGTTTAACAAATTGTATCTTATATCTTGGGTATCCTAAGTTTTTGGGCTAATATCCATTTATCAGTGAGTAAATATTGTGTGAGTTCCTTTGTGATTGTGTTACCTCACTCAGGATGATGCCCTCCAGGTCCAGCCATTTGCCTAGGAATTTCATAAATTCATTCCTTTTAATAGCTGTGTAGTACTCCATTGTGTAATGTACCACATTTTCTGTATCCATTCCTCTGTTGAGGGGCATCTGGGTTCTTTCCAGCTTCTGGCTATTATAAATAAGGCTGCTATGAACATAGTGGGGCATGTGTCCTTCTTACTGGTTGGAACATCTTCTGGATATATGACCAGGAGAGGTATTGCTGGATCCTCTGGTAGTATTATGTCCAATTTTCTGAGGAACCGCCATACTGATTTCCAGAGTGGTTGTACAAGCTTGCAATCCCACCAACAGTGAAGGAGTATTTCTCTTTCTCCACATCCTCGCCAGCATCTGCTGTCACCTGAATTTTTCATCTTAGCCATTCTGACTGGTGTGAGATGGAATCTCAGGGTTGTTTTGAGTTGGATTTCCCTGATGATTAAGGATGTTGAACATTTTTTCAGGTGCTTCTCTGCCATTCGGTATTCTCCAGGTGAGAATTCTTTGTTCAGTTCTGAGCCCCATTTTTAATGGGGTATCTTAGGCCTCTTAAGCAAAATAATTTTCCATAGATAAATAGCAGGGATTGATTCCTCTTACTGTTAACCAGCCATCATTTCTAACATACAAACTACAATAATGACAAATACTATGAACATATACATACATGTATAAGAATTTTGACAGGCAATGTGTGTTTGTGCTCTTCTGTGGATTGAATCTAGGGTCATAGACTAGTCAAGCACCTTACCATTGAATCACAGCCCAACCAACAATGTTTTAATATGCATTTAATTGTTTCTTTTAAACTCTATGTTCCATTTTTTCAAATTAATTACTTTTTTTCTCAAATGCACAGCCCTTTACAAAGGAGTGGCATAGTGTTAATGTCTAGAACAAGCCAGCATGAGTACACTAATACAAGCAGTCTACTAGTTACTCTCCTTCTTAAGCCAGATTGACTGATAGGTTGATTGAGAAAGTGAAGCACTGCTCATCCTGAGGCCTTTGTGAATCAATTACTGTTCCCACCACTAATTGGCCTGTTTCTTCTCCCTAATTGCACTTTGTGAAGATGACTCCAGGGGACCATCACTGAAAGCTCATTAGCAGTTTTGCTCAACCTCAGGGTGGTGGCAGCAGTCATTCAAGGTCATACACCTAGCTTAAAGGGACCAAGTTTCAAGCTCTTTTCTGACTGATCCTAATTCCATTCAGAATTTTGAAGGCTTGCATGACACATAGCTCCACTTAACTGGAGGACTGTCAGGACAAATAAAATTCTAAAGTAAAACAAGTACATATATAGTATGAAATTTTACTTTGTAGCAAATAGGTCCATGATAGAGATAAGAACTTAAGGATTCAATTTGAGATATGCTCAATTGTTTATTTTTTTCATTTTTATTAGATATTTTCTTTATTTATATTTCAAATGTTATCCCCTTTCCTAGTTTCCCCTCTGAAAATCCCCTATCCCCTCCCCCTGCTCCACTACCCACCCACTCCCATTCCTGGTCCTGGCATTCCCCTATACTGCCTTCACTATACTATACTATACTATACTATACTATACTATACTATACTATACTATAAAGCCTTCACAGGACCAAGGGCTTCTCCTCCCATTAATGGCCAACTAGGCCATCCTCTGCTACATATATAGCTAGAGCCACAAGTTCCACCATGTGTTTTCTTTGATTGGTGGTATAGTTCCAAGGAGCTCTGGGGATACTGGTTGTTTCATATTGATGTTCCTCCTATGGGGCTTCAGACCCCTTCAGCTCCCTGGGTCCTTTCTCTAGCTCCTTCATTTGGTGACCCTGTGCTCCATCCAATGGATGACTGTGAGCATCCACTTCTGTATTTGCCAGGCACTGACAGAGCCTCACAGTAGACAGCTATCTCAGGTTCTTGTCAGCAGGCTCTTGTTGGCATCGGCCTAGTGTCTGGGTTTGGTGGTGGTTTATGGGATGGATCCCCAAGTGGGGCAGTCTCTGGATGGTCATTCCTTCAGTCTCTCCCCTGAACTTTGTCTCTCTAACTCCTTGTTTGAACTCTCATGGTTTCAATATTGACACTTACTAATGCAGGCAGAGGTCATTTAAATACATTTATTTACTCTATAAACCTTTGATTCTGTTAATAAAGAATGTGTCTAGACCCATTTCTAGATAACACTAAACCATAAAACAAAATCTTAGGTTTTTATAGTAATAATAAACTAAAAAATGTGTGTGTGTGTGTTACTGTCATTATAAAGCAAACTGGTAACTAAAGGGATCTGCAACCTATAGTTGGAACAACATGATGTACTAACCAGAACCCCGGAGCTCTTGTCTCTAGCTGCATATGTATCGAAAGATGGCCTAGTCGGCCATCACTGGAAAGAGAGGCCCATTGGACTTGCAAACTTTATATGCCCCAATATAGGGAATGCCAGGGCCAAAAGAATGGGAATGGGTGGGTAGGGAAGTGGGGGGCGCTATGGGGGACTTTTGGGATAGCATTGGAAATGTAACTGAGGAAAATATGTAATAAAAATATTAAAAATTAAAAAAATAAAAAAAGAAAAGAAAAGAAAAGAAAAGAAAAAAATAAAAAGTACACAAAATAGAAAAAAAGGATAAAAAAACAAAAGTCAAATAAAATAAATAAATAATAAATAAATAGATAAATAAATAAATAAACAAAAGAAACATATACAGACACATATATATGTATATATATATAATTAGACACATTGAAATCTCATAAAAATACAAAATTCTACATATATATGTGTGTGAATATATTAATATGTGTGTGTATGTGTGCATGTGCACGTGTATGCGTGTGTGTATGTGTGTTTGTGTGTGTGTGTGTGTGTGTTTGTGTGTGTGTGTGTGTGAGAGTCCTGTAAGGTTTAAAAAAGTAAACAACACTCAAAGATGCCTAAAAGAATATTTATCATTTCCATTATTTTTTCCAAATTTTATTAGGTATTTTCTTCATTTAAATTTCAAATGTTATCCCGAAAGTCCCCTTTACCCTCACTGCCCCCACTCCCCTACCCACCTACTCCCATTTCTTGGCCCTGGTGTTCCCCTGTACTGGGGCATTTAAAGTTTGCAAGACCATAGGGTCTCTCTTGCCAATGGTGGCCGACTAGGCAATCTTCTCTTACATATGCAGCTAGAGACAAGAGCTCCGGGGTACTGGTTAGTTCATATTGTTGTTCCACCTACAGGGTTGCAGATGCCTTCAGCTCCTTGGGTACTTTCCCTAGCTCCTCCATTGGGTGGCCCTGTGTTCCATCCAATAGCTGACTGTGAGCATCCACTTCTCTGTTTGTGAGGCACTGGCATAGCCTCACAAGAGACAGCTATATCATTTCCATTATTATGGGTTACACATCAAAGCAAGATAATAAAATTCTACTATTGAAGATATTGTACATTTTAATTATAGAACATAGCAAGATCAGGTTGGAACTTAGAATCTCTTCCTGTTGGCTGTCACTCATAGGTGCTATGCAGGCCCTGAGGAAGAACAATCATCAAAGTTTTCTTCTAGGAATGGACTGAGCTTGCTACAATCTCATTTTCTCAGACAGGTCATGCCCATTAGTACAATGGTGGAGCAACCATCTGAGTGATAACTAAGTTCTTTCAGATTAGAGTAAAAGCCTGCTCAATGGATGGACATACAGATCTTGTACTATAAACAAACCAAAAAGGTTGAGGTTTTTCCTTTCATTGTATATTATAATGTTAAGTGTAGGCCTCAAGAACTAGAGTCTGTAATAGTCTCTTTGACCCTGCCACAAGTTATTTTGATGGGTAAATAAAGATGTCAGTAGTCAATGGCTGGGAAGGGGAGACATAGGTGGGATGTAAGCTTGTCAAGCTTGGGGTTGGAGAAGATGAGGAAGAAGGACATACAGGAGGGAGGAAAAGAAGCCTCCATGGATTAGGTGAGCCATAAAGACATGATCATGACGGCTGGCTGATTGGAGGTAAGAACAGACCAGATGAACCATAGTAATAACTCAGTTTTGTGGACAGGAAAGTAGACTCAAACATGGAGGGTAGGCAACTGATCAGCTCTTGTATTGATTATGGTTTATTGTGAAAAAAAGTTGTAAATGTGTTCTTTATCTGGAAACTCAATAACTTAAGATGGAGAAGAAACCTTTGGCTGAGATTTAATTAAATACTACAACACAAAAATCTATGAAAGAAGAGTTAATGGGAAAATAGCAAAACTAAGCACATTGTTTTCCTAAATGAATTCTTCACATTTTTTGTGATTCCCTATGCTTATATTCCTAGCTACTGTCACAGTCAGATTAGGACAGAGATGTTCCACTTTTCAAAGAGCAATTGTAAATGAAATAATACATCTCTTGTCAAAGGGCTAAAATCAACTGACTGTATCACTCATCCCTGAGTGGGATATTGATTCCATTCCCTAACTCCTGCCAAGGTCCCTCAAACACTATCATCAAAATGATATTGCGATTGAAATTACGAACACAAAACAACACTGATGCCTTTCAACTTTCCATTATGGGTAGCAGAGAAATGCTTGATACTCATCATATACCAAGGGGGACTCTGGCAGCAGTAGGATGTGGTTTTCTTCAAAATTGTAGTCATTAGAAGACTGCTTAGGAAGATGAAGGAGCCCAGAAGGACAGGAAGATATAATAACAGGATAGATATAGTCACAATCTATAGTATTTATACTTTCAAAAATATTTTAAAATTTCAAGAATAAAAATTAAGTATCAAAATATTTTTGTCAAAATTAATTTTGTGGATAATTTAATATGGATATCTGATGTTTCTTCTTTTGTAAGATGTCAATTTCTAAAATTTTCCAGTTTGTTTATCATTCCTATTTCTTTTTCTGAAAACATTTAAGCAATATTTAAGTGTCCAATAGTTAACCTTTCAAAAATATAAGTTGTTCCAGGGATATTTATACCACTGAAACTATATTCAAAGGGTTTCACATTTCTCTATGCATCCCCTTAGTAGAAGGTGACCAGTGCCTAAATATAATTCTCAGTGTTCCACTTTAGTCAACTCCATTTTGTACAGCTGTATGAGACTTTCAATAAGGTGAGGTTATTATTTTTAATTATTATTGTTATCATATTTATTATTACTTATACTGTAGCAGTTCTTCCTTTCAGTACCCAACTACTTATTTAAGAATAACTTATACTTTTTTTTTGTTTTCTGGAACTTCTAAGGTTTCAAGGTGTTCTAACAATACAAAAAGGTCAAGCATGCCTTTTAAAAATGAACTGTAATTACACACAAACACACACTCACACACACACTCACTCACACACACTCACTCACACACACTCACTCACACACACACACTCACACACGCACACACAAACATGCACACACACATGCGCACACAAACATGCACATACACACTCACACACACACATTCACACACTCATCCACACACACTCATGCACATACACACTCACACACATACACACTCACACACACACACTCACACACACTCACACACACAAACACGCACACATACTAAATATGGGCATATTGTAGAATTTGATTTATTTTTTACAAGCATTCATATTTATCATGGTGAAGAAGTCTAGACAACCATGCTTATTTTGACATACTATGCAAAGAAAACAGCACATTAAAAAAAGAAATCCTCAGTATATACATATACACATACAATGATCATTATCCAAAATGATTAAAATTGAAGTATTCAAAAATAATAAAAATCTCATAAATATATATTTACATATTCATGTGAAGCTTGTCTTATAAAGGAAGAACACAAATATTCATCTTTAATCTTACCTTATAACAATAGCAAAGTGTCATCTTCAGAACATCTACACAGCCTTTACTTGACATTAGTGTAGGCCTTAGGCAAATAAAGTCAGCCAGCTCTCCCCTTGTTTTCCTTCTGAGTTTCAAGAAGAGTAAATGATATTTGCAAAGTATTTTACTTCTGTTAGAGAGTGAACATTCAAAAGCAACCCTCAAAGCACTTAATGCAGAGCAAAAATTAACAAGATAATAGCTAGATTTTCTTTTCTGCCTTGTATTCCACTGGAGAAAGAAAAACAAACTCCATGTGATCAGGTCATAGATAAATATTAGACTTTGGGAGAAGCCAAACCACTGTCACCTGACAAGCATGCTCATTCTTTTGTCAAGGCATAAAATATTGGCTACTGGGGCTCAGGAGATAGCTCAGCAGGTAAACTGCTTGACTCTCAAGCAATAAGCTCAACCCTGTAATTTGGAACCTCAGATTCTACAAATGGTGGGCATAGCCAGCTGCTTTTAATTCCATCCTCTGAAAGCATATACTCATGCTTTCATGAGCTAGCTATCCAGAACAACTAGTAGAAGTGACTAGCTCTCAACAAATTGAGAAATTCTGCCTCAATAAATTGTGCAGAGAGAGATTAATGAGGACAACTACTCTTACACAGAGGCTCCATATGAATAGACACATATGTGCATGTTTACATCCACACA
This sequence comes from Mus caroli, assembly GCF_978045245.1. Classification (NCBI taxonomy): domain Eukaryota; kingdom Metazoa; phylum Chordata; class Mammalia; order Rodentia; family Muridae; genus Mus; species Mus caroli. The sequence goes on along the minus strand of NW_028227267.1, from coordinate 85,404,320 downwards.
AATGTGGAGCCACATGCATGCCAACCCATTTACACACACCACACATGGACACAAGTAAAATAATAATTAAATAAGTAAAATGAGAAATAGTGAGTAGCTGATAAGACACAGACATAAGGGAGAAGTCGTGAGAACCTTTAAGCTGAAGGAAGCACAGCAACTTTAAGTATTGCTATATGAGGACGACTTTTTGGTTGTTTTTTTCTCTAATCTTAATGTCCCTTAGTACTAAAATGGTTCTCTATAGTATGAGGCCTTCAGGAAATGAGGCAGAGTATGCTACTTTTACTTGATTTTAATTTTTTTCTAATTGTAATATTTGACTTTTTATGGCCTTTTGACTTATTTTCCTAGTCTAGTTTTAAATTACCATAAACTCCTAGTTGTCTTTAACCTTCTGGATGCATAACAGAAAGTAAACATAGAGGTCCTTGCTGATTTCATAGACTACTGTGATTACAAAAACAAAACCAAAAACAACAAAAACAAAAAAACACCTCTCCGTTTTAAGAACTGTTTCTATAGAAAATCCTGAATATGTCATCTATAACTCATATTATTGTAAAGGAAAATGCATGGACTCTAAAGTCCTGCATCTCAGTGTCAATTGACCAATAGTACAAAAGTAAAGACTGATAATTTTTAAGTAACTGTTGATATGGAATTGTCCCATAGCAATACTATGTTCAAAAGTTATTGTGTTGTATGACCTGTTAGTATCAGTCTCGCGTAATAGCTTGTTTGTTCATGAACTAGTAAGCATGGCAATCAATTGTGATTCCCACATTCTTTTTCACTTAAACAAAAATTAATAAGAAGCAAGACACAGCCGGGCGTGGTGGCGCACGCCTTTAATCCCAGCACTCGGGAGGCAGAGGCAGGCGGATTTCTGAGTTCGAGGCCAGCCTGGTCTACAAAGTGAGCTCCAGGACAGCCAGAGCTATAAAGAGAAACCCTGTCTCGAAATACCAAAACAAAAAAAAAAACAAAAAAAACCAACCAAACAAACAAAAAAAGAAGCAAGACACTTTACAAGAGTGTTAAAAAGATTATTTAAGCCCTGTTTTATATTCTTTGAGAATTTTATAGGAAAGATCCATTGCCTTGATGAACTAAATATAATATTCAACTAAATAATTTCTCTTTAAGTAAAAATAAAATTTTCTTTTTCTTCTTCCTTTTTTTTTTCTTGGATATTTTCTTCATTTATATTTTAAAAATTATCTACTTTCTTGGTTTCCACGCTCACCAAAACTCCCCATCCCATCTTCCTTCCCTCTGCTTCTATGAGGGTGCTTCCCCATTCACCTACCACTTCTGCCTCCCTGCCCTGGCATTTCCCTACACAGGGGCATTGAGCCTTTACAGGACTAAGGGCCTCTCCTCCCACTGAAGCCCAACAAGATCATCCTCTGCTACATATACAGATGTAGCCATGGATTCCTCCATGTCTACTCTTCCACTGGTGGTTTAGTCCCTGGGAGCTCTGGGGGAGCTCTGGTTGGTAGATCTTGTTTTTCCTAGGAGATTTCAGACCTCTTCAGCTCCTTCAGTCCTTTTTTTAACTCCTCCATTGGGAACACAATGCTCAGTACAATGGTTGGTTGTGAGCATCCATCTCTGTATTTTACAGTTCTGGCAGAGCCTCTCAGGACACAATTATATCAGGCTCCTCTCAGTAAGTACTTCTTGGCATCCACAATAGTGACCTGGTTTGGTGACTGTATATGGGATGGATAATCAGGTGGAGCAGTCTCTGAATGGTCTTTCCTTCAGTCTCTGCTCCACATTGCTGGTGAGATTGCAAGCTGTTACAACCACTCTGGAAATCACTGTTTGTTCCTCAGAAAATTGTACATAGTATTACCTAAGGACCCAGTGATATCACTCCTGGGCATAAACCCAGAAGGTTCTCCAACATGTAATAAGGACACATGCTCCACTATGTTCATAGCAGCCTTATTTATAATAGCCAGAAGCTGGAAAGAACCCAAATGTACTTCAACAGAATAATGGATTCAGAAAATGTGGTACATTTAAAACAATGACTTCATGAAATTCTTAGGCAAATGGATGGAACTAGAAAATATCACCCCATGAGTGGTAGCCCAATCACAAAAGAACACACATGGTATACACTCACTGATAAGTGGATATTAGCCCAAATGCTTGGAATGCCCAAGATAAAATTCACAAACCACATGAAGCTCAAAAAGAAGGAAGACCAAAGTGTGGATGCTTCAGCCTTTCTTAGAAGAGGAAACAAAATACTCAAGGGAGGAAATGCAGCGACAAAAGTGAAATGTTTCAATTCAAATTATTAACTATTTTACATGATTACATATGAACCTAAATTTTATTATACTAAGTATATTTTTATTATAAGTAAAATGGGATTTTAAGCTACCTCATATATATGTCAGATTTTAACACTATTGTGTAAATAAATGGTTTTCTTAGACATCTAAGCCCAGTAAAATGGACTTCAATTGTTACCATCTCTAGGTAGCACACAAATGTGAAATATAGGGTTATTTTCTTGGTTATTGAACATATTATTGTTTCATTAGCCAAAGTGGAGCACAAGATAAAGCTACATCTTTTCTTTTATTGAATATTTTCTTTATTTAAATTTCACCTTTATCCCCTTTCTAAGTCTCTCCTCCAGAAACCCCCTATCCCATGCCCCTTTCCCCTGTCTCTATGCTCTATCCCACTTCCTGTGCTGGCAATCCCATACACTGGGGCATAGAACCCCCTTAGGCCCAAGGGTCACTCCTTCCACTGATGTCCTACAAGGTCATCCTCTGCCACATATGTTGCCAAAGCCATGGGTCCCTCCATGTGTTTTATTTGGTTGATGGCCCAGTCCCCAGGAGCTCCATGGGTTCTGGCATGTTGACAGTGTTGCTCCCTCCATGGGGCTGCAACCCCCCTCAGTTCCTTCAGTTCCTACTCCATCTCCTCTATCAGGGACAACTGAGCTCATTCCAATGGTTGATTGTGAGGTCCCTCCTCTGTTTTGTCAGAGGATGGCTCAGGAGACAGCCATATCTGGTTTCTATCAGTAAGCATTTCTCTTCATCCACAATAACGTCCTAGTTTGGTGGCTGTATATGGGATGGATTCCACCCCCCCTGGGGGGCAGTCTCAGGCCTTTTCTTCAGTATCTGCCCCATAGTTTGTCTACATATTTCCTCCTGTGAGAATTTGTTCACTCTTCTAAAAAGCATTGAAGCACCCACATTTTGGTCTTCCTTCATCTTAGGCTTCATCTGGTCTGTGGATCTTAGATATTCTGAACTTTTGGGATAATATCCTCTTATCAGTGAGTAAATACTGTGTTTGTCCCTTTGTAACTGAGTCACATCATTCAGGAGGATATTCCCAAGTTCCATCCATTTGCCTGAGAATTTCATAAAATAATTGTTTTTAATAGCTGAATAGTACTCCATTGTGTAATCATACCATATTTTTTGTATTCATTCCTCTGTTGAGAGACATTTGGGTTCTTTCCATATTCTGGTTATTATAAATAAGGCTGCTATGAACATAGTAGAGCATGTGTCATTAAATATTGGAGCATATTCTGGGTATATGTCCAGGATTGGTATAGCTAGATCCTCAGGTAATACTACGACAAGTTTTCTTTTCTTTTTTTTTTTTCCTTTTTTTTATTAGGTATTTATTTCATTTACATTTCCAATGCTATCCCAAAAGTCCCCCACACCCACTCCCCCCCCCCCATACTGAGTCATATAAAGTTTGCAAGACCAAGGGGCCTCTCTTTCCACTGATGGCCGACTAGGCCATCTTCTGATTCACATGTAGCTAGAGACAGGAGCTCGGGGGTTGGGAGGAGGGTACTGGTTACTTCATATGGTTGATCCACCTATAGGGTTGCAGATGCCCCCAGCTCTTTGGGCACTTTATCTAGCTCCTCCATTGGGGGCCCTGTGATCCATCCAATAGCTGACTGTGAGCATCCACTTCTGTGTTTGCTAGGCCTTGGCATAGTCTCACAAGAGACAGCTATATCAGGGTCCTTTCAGCAAAATCTTGCTAGTGTATGCAATGGTGTCAACGTTTGGAGGCTGATTATGGGATGGATCCCTGGGTATGGAACTCTCTAGATGGTCTGTCCTTTCATCTCAGCTCCAAACTTTGTCTCTGTAACTCCTTCTATGGGTGTTTTGTTCCCAATTCTAAGAAGGGGCAAAGTGTCCACACTTTGGTCTTTGTTCTTCTTAAGTTTCATGTGTTTTAACAAATTGTATCTTATATCTTGGGTATTCTAAGTTTCTGGGCTAATATCCACTTATCAGTGAGTACATATCATGTGAGTTCTTTTGTGATTGGGTTACCTCACTCAGGATGATGCCCTCCAGGTCCATCCATTTGCCTAGGAATTTCATAAATTCATTCTTTTGAATAGCTGAGTAGTACTCCATTGTGTAAATGTACCACATTTTCTGTATCCATTCCTCTGTTGAGGAGCATCTGTGTTCTTTTCAGCTTCTGGCTATTATAAATAAGGCTCTATGAACATAGTGGAGCATGTGTCCTTCTTACTGGTTAGAACATCTTCTGGATATATGCCCAGGAGAGGTATTGCAGGATCTTCTGGTAGTACTATGTCCAATTTTCTGAGGAATTTTCATATCAGGCAAACACAACCTACTGTATATAATTCTGCCATATAATGAAAAGCCAGCTAATAGAATTGATTTAGTCATTCTTTCTTAAGATAGTGTGCATTGTTCACCACTCTCTTTTACCATGTGAATCCACATGATTCCTTGTGCAGATGCAATAGGAAATTATAGACAAGTTTCCATGACTCAAGGGTGGTAGCTTGTTGCATGAGCTTAGAATTAGGTATACATAATGAAAAACAAAACACCCTCAAAATACATACCTAAATGTCCTCGCATGATATTTCTTGGAAGACCTCCTGACTTCATTTTGCATCACAAATATGCACTACTCTCCATTAAAGACAATTTGGGGACCAAGAATTTAGTATAGGTGCTTTTAAAGAACATTGGACACAGAAAGTGTACAAATAACCAAGATATTAAAAACAGTAGTTAGGCTCAATAATGCCAATTATATAGGGATATAATTAAAATTAGATTCCTGAGATAGTTTGCAAGTACTGAATCTAAGTGCTTCACTGATCTTCAGTGACTGCCTTGTACTGCATCACTGTGGCAGAGTATAAATCTTACTCTCTTACACAGCCTTTGCTTCTTTATGGGAGCATTCTTGCCACCGATTATCAATGGAATTAAACTCCTAAAGCTCCCATGCATCCCGTAATACTTTTACATGTCATTGACTAATGATTTTTAGCTACTGTGTGAATTTTCTGGAAATTGTTTAAGGATGTCAGTGATGGGCCTCTGAGTTGAAAATTCTAATTCTACAAACTGCAATGAATGAAAAGTAGGCATTCTATACAAGTGAACATATTTTACTCAAAATCCACAATATATTTCTTAAAAAAAAAAAAAGCTAGAGCTCAGATTTAGGAAGCTCAGAAATTCCATATGTCAGTTAAAATAGCCACATCCTTTTGTTTACAAGTGACAAAAATTGCACCTTAAAAAACCATAGTAAAAAGAAACTTACAATTAAAGGACCATGGCTACATTGGTTTACATTGATGTGTAAGCAATGTAAAAAGAGCTACTTATTACTACTACAGTAATAATTCAGCTTCTAGATGTTAGGTGGAACTATGATGACCACTCTCCAGTGAATAATAACTTTCAATATTTTTATTTGTTAATATTCCTAAAGTAATTGAGATTTGAAGAACAATGTTCAGAGTAATTGGTAAAATGTGGATTGTTATTTTAGACATATCTACTAATTATAAAATAATCATAGCATGTAAGCTTATTATAGGGTGATGGTTAATTTTGTAAACTTGACAAGATTGATAATCTACCTAGGGCAAGAATGTGAGAGTTTCTTGATTCAGCCAAAATAGGTGTGACTTGTGACTTAAATAATGGTGGCCCCAAGTATGTCTCCATTAAATTTGCTAATGGCTGTTGGCTTGTAGTAAATTGATTTTATTATGTTTAGGTATGGGCCTTGAATTCCTGATCTCACCAATACTTTTAACATGAAGGGTGTTGAATTTTGTCAAATGCTTTTTCTGCACTCTCTGTGGCCTGGATTTCATATAAAGCTGTGGATGGGTCCATGACTTGGCCCCACCACAGGCTCAGGGCAGTGGGCACGAGTTCTTTATCATTCATGTAGGAGGACAAGCAGGTATCCCCTGCGGTTGGCAATTTACATAGCTTCAGGAAAAATGTCCTCTGAGGCTATGTGTTCTTTATAACTATGCTCTTAGCAGACTTGTTTGTGATAGCCAGAAGCTAGAAACAACCTCGATGTCCCATGCCAGAAGAATGAATACAGAAGATGGATTCATTTAAACAATGCAGTATTACTAAGTTATTATGAATGTTGCCATCCTGAATTTTTCAGGCAGATGGATGTAACCTGAAAATATCATTCTGAGTGAGAGATAACTCAGACCCTAAAGGACATGCATGTATTGTAATCACTATTAAGTGGATGTTAGAAAAAAAAAAGGTACAGAATACCCAAAATACAGTCCACAGAACTAAATAAGGTCAACAAGGTAAGGACACCTCAGTTCCACTTGGTAGAGAAAAGAAACCAATCACAAGAGTGGAGCAAGGGAGGAACCTTGGAGGGAAAGTGGACACAGAATGGGGTAAAGGGGAACCTGATCTGCTTGCTATTGGGTGAGTGAAAAGGACTGAAGACCTAAGATCCAACAGAAAGAATGGAAATTGTCAACCTCAGGAAGTAAGAGGTTGGGAACCCTCCAGAATGTACCAAAGACCTGGGAGGTGAGAGACTTTAAGGACTCAAAGGGAGAGACCTTAAATGGCATGCTTGAAAATAGAGAGAGGGAACTTATGAAGCCTACCTCCAGTAGAAAGACAGGGCATCAACTGAGGTATGGGGTTGCCATCCCACAGTCAAAACTCTGACTCATAAATGATCCTGTCTGAAAGAACTCTAGGGATGGAAATGGAAAGGAGACTGAGGAAAAAAAGGTCCAGTGATAGGCCCAAAGTGGGATCCAGTTCAAGGGGAGGTTCTAAGGCTATAGACTATTACTGAGGCTATGGTGTGCTCACAAAAAGAGAACTATCATAACTGCCCTTCAAAAGACCCAACAAGCAGATGACAGAGTCATATGCAGATATTTACACCCAACAGAAACTGCTGACCCCTGTGGTTGAATTAGGGAAAAGATGGAAGAAGCTGAGGAGGAGGGTGACCCTGTAGGAGGACCAGCAGTCTCAATTAACCTGGACCCCCAGATCTTTCAAACACTGGACCACCAACCAGGCAGCATATACTAGCTGATTATAGATACCAACCACACATACAGAAGGGGACTGCCAGGTCTGGGTTCATTCAGAGATGATACACCTAACCACAATAGACTGGAGCCCCCAGGGAGTTTAGATATCTGGTGGGGTGGGGAATGGGGATGGGGACATCCTCATGGAGATAAGGGGCAGGGAGGAGGTATGGGATGTAGAACACTCTGAGGGTGGACTGGGTAGGGAATAAAATCTAGAGTATCAATCAATCAATCAATCAATCAATCAATTAATGATTAAAAAATAAGAAAAGAAAACAATGGTGGCCCCAATTTTACATGATGAATACTTGGATTAGATGCAAAGGGGAAAGGAAGCTGAGCATATCTATCTTTTTTCGTTTACTGACTCCTGACATGATATGATATATATGTCATATATCATATCATGTCAGGAGCTATATCTCCACCCTGGGATGGGCCATACCCTCAAAACAAAACAAAAACAAAATGTATTTCCTCCTCAAGTTGCTTCTGTCAGTAATAATAAATGTAACTAATATAGAAAATTTGTAGCAAGGGTAGGGTTGTAGTTATTAAAAACTCTGTCATTTCTAAACTGTAAGAACTCATTAGTTGGAGTAATGTGGATGAGTTAAAAACACCTGGAAAGAAGGAACAGAGAGGACTTGAGTGAACTTGTACTTTAGTCAGAAAACTTGAGTGATGTACCTAACAATAATATATTAAAAAGTCATTCAGAAGGAACTGAAAGACAGGGTACCATTTCAGTATGTGACATGCCTACTGATTATTGCTCATGGAAGAGAGAAAAAGAAAGATGCAGAAATATGTTTAAGGAATACCATATTTGCAATTTTATAGGTACAGTCACAGAGGGTACAAGAAAAGCATTTTTAACTGTTAATGAAATTAGTTCCATTAGAATGAAATTGCCTGCTTTGCACAGTAGAAAATGTATGTAGCAGCAAGAACTTACAAAATGAAGGCTTCACATCATGAAAATTCAAATGTTGTAGAAAGAAGACACTGAATAGATTCCCTGAAAACAATTTCCTATGGTATTGTTTTTGGAGGGTCATTTATAGGGCACAGGAGTCTAGTGAAACTGTGGTACAAAGGAGACTTTGATACCTTTTAGTCAAGTGGCAAGTCCTGGGCTTGTTATCCAGATAGTCCTGATTTTACAGATATGAAAATATAAGAATAGGGTGGTCACAGAACATTCTGACAAGTTTGCAGATGGCCACTGATACCAGGCAAAAGGTTTCATGATCAAATGCCCTGTGTGGAGACCCTGAACCCCATTGCATAAAGTTATGAAGATGAAATATAAGTGGCAATAAAGATGCCAGAATGTTAGAAATACCAATACAGTGGAACATTCACCAAGAAAAGTTGAATAAACATCATAAGTTTGAGGCAGCCCAAGGGAGAGGTTGGGAATGCAGTAGGTGGCTGAACTTAAGTGGAAAAGCAAGCCCATCTCTTCTGAGTCTGCATGATTCTTCATTTTCCCACAGTGTGTGATAGGATGCTATAGCACTTGATGCCTTTTTCTGAGTTTTTCATTTGGTTCTTCTTGTTCTTCTCTGAGATGGTTTACCTTTTACCAACGTATTATCAAAAAATGTAGCATTTTATGGCATGAAGGAACTCAAGTTCATTTTTTTTTCTTCAGTATCCATAGAGATTCAGCAGTTCTGCCTTTGAACAATTTAGGGACTACTAAAATCTTTAAAAGTTTTGCACTTTGCACTGTGAGATGACAACAAGACCATGGAGATAAAGAATAGAAGGTTATTATTTAGACCTGCCATTTTGGGGTACCGTGTTAGGAAGAGAGAGCCTTGCAATGGTTGATACTGCCATTTTGACAGGATTTAGAAACAAGTATAACATTAACTTCTGGTATGGGACTTTCTGACTGGTTAATCAAAATCTTCACTCTGAATTTGAGTGATAGCATCTCATGAGCTAGCATTATTGATTGAATGAAAGTGAAAAACTGAGTGTAAACATCTCTCCTCTCCCCTCCCTCCATCCCTCCCTCTCTCCCATCCTCCCTTCTATCTTTCAGAGTGTGGATGAAATGGTTCCCTCTCCCTCTCCATCTTCCTCTCCCTCCCCATTTCCTCCCCTGCCTCCCTTTGTCCCTTCTGTCTTCCAGACTGTGGATGAAATGTAAGTAACCGACCCAAGCTCCTGTTGCCCTCAAATTGTGAAACCGTGAACCAGAATAAATCTTTTTTCTTTATTTGCTTTGTCAGGTTTTTGTCAAAGCAAAAGGAGCAGCATTTAAATCACCAAAATAAAAATACTTTAGTAAGAACTATTTGTATAGTTAGAAAAAAATAATAATTGGTATTAAAATTGTCATTATAAAGATTTGATTTTTTTACACTAAATGCTCTTGTTATATCTTTATTGTCTAAGAAAATGAAGATTTTGGTATTGACCATAAACACACACACACACAAATGCACATATTCACACATATGCACACACACACTCATATATATATGTATTTTTATGTATGTATGTATGTATGTATGTATGTATATACTTATTACATGTTACACTTAGGAAAGTGAATGATTGAGTTTCAGTTATATCCGTGGTTCTTTAGAACTTAGTGATATTAGAGTTGATTGTGAATTCATTTTGCAGTAGGTCAATTTTTTATACTAACTATCCTTATTGTTCTCAAGTCTACTTAAAAAATTCAAAAGCATTAATGTGAACTCCAACCAAGTAGTATATGACCCTAAAGTTGAACAGACACACAGAGTGACAAATAAGCTTCAGGGTCATCCTTTGTCTTGTCTCTCAATCAGTTGTTGTCAGGGACAGAGTTAAGTGCTTATCCTTTTATCTGTACAGAAACAGAATGCGAAGCCCTCAGGCTGCCAATTCTTCCATGTCAAAGATGTTAATAATGTATCTGCCTACCAATGTGACAAAGAATATATGTCAGTTGGGGTCTTTTCTTTGAAGTGGAGTGAAACTGAAAACTTTCATTTTGCCATTGAAATTTCTTCTGTATAACTGCACCAACTCACACCCCCTACGGAGCATCACAGTCAAGGTCAATGTTGAACATAAGGAATTCATCAGCTTGCCCCAGTTTAATGTGAAAAGAGGCATATGTATAATTTCCTGTGTTTATGTGAGCAAACAAACACAAGGTCAAATATTTAATTAAGTTGTATAATGCATATAGTTTCAAAAATATGAAACTTGAAGTTAAATGAAAACTAATTTCAAATAAATATCAGTAACTGTACCAAAAGAATGTGCTTCTGAGGCACAATGCAGTTCTGAATGCAAAACAGAAAATTAAATTTCTAGTTGAAAATATTGTGAGTGACTATAATTAAAATGTTACTCAACATTCTATTATTTACTTACTATTAGTATCATTATTAATTCAATAATCTATTGCTAAATTTTGTGTTTGCTAATATAATACCAAAATAAAAAAATATAGAAGCACAATTTAGGGATTATACCAGGTAAAAACATGAATATTAACACAAAAACTGTCCTTTACAGAAGCTGAAAATAAACAATGTAATTGAATTAATCTTTCACACTGAAGCAGGCATGATTCATAAGTAAAATAACGTTCTCACTCATAGACTGTTTGCTATCAATGCTTTGAAATTTTTATTAAAGATCTTTGCTCCTTTTGCCAGTTATTGAGGATTACAGCTATCGTTAGTAACTATTCTGCCTAATTTACATTTTTATGTCAAGAAGAGAAATAAAAACTAAAAAAATGGCAGAGGTGAATGAAGCTTCTTTTCTTTAATTTTACTTAATTCAGAGTAATCCTTGATTACCAAGAAGGATCTGGATTTTATATTATCCAACAGCACCACCAAGTGGTAACAGTGTTCTTTCTTCTCTCAGAGAAATCAAATGGAATTATTGTGTACTATTAAGCACCTACAATATAATTAGTATTTTTTTTTTCATTTCAGAAACTCCAAGATTTTTAAAATGTTGCTTGTGGATTTTAAGTTTATTATTTTTACTTTCAATTTTGCTCAAAAAATAAAGTATGTAATATACACTTTACAAAACAAAAGTTTTGGACTTTCTGGAAAAATAAATAAATAACAAACATGAGATGTGAGGTAAAATATCTACTTATAGAAAGGATTATATGAGTTGATATAGAATATTTTTATCCAGTGATAACAGAAAATATTTTGGTTTATTGATGACAAAAGCAAAATTAAACCAAGTCTTTTCTTTCATGAATAAATATGTAATACATACATGTTGTAATCCGTATGTGAAATACACAAATTATAATGGACTTGGAGGTTTTTTATAAAAGTCATATATTATGCTTAAATATAATATAGAATTTCAAAAGCAAGTAAGAGACATAACTGTACGTCACTAAAATTATATTCTAGTTTCCTAGTTGTAAGTTATCAGGACCAGTTACAATCTCATCAGTGCAGAGATTCAGAATTTATTAATACCAGGAATTAAGAACATGCCAAATAATTTAGAATCTGAAGTTTACTAGCCTTTATCATCCCTGTGCACTTTACATTGTAATTATGATCTGATTCTAACAGTAGCCTCATTAAATGAATGAAATATGACTACCGTGTGAAATATGAATCTACCTCTCCCAGGATGTTTAACAATAAATAATATTGGGGCTGGATTAGTATCTCAGTGTTATAGTGTCAGACGAGTATATACAAAGATAATCATTTCATCCATATACCCAATGCACAACAAAAACACAAACACACACACAGAGACACACGTTTACATGTGTGCTTATCTGACTTGTATGTTTGTACATCATGATTTTATAACAAGTCATTTACAGAAAGATATTGTTTGCTACTATTGTAACATGAATATTCTTTCTGTTAATGGGGAATAACAAAAATGTATTTGATTTTCTGCAATAAAATCAGATTCTGAGAGCTAAAGTATTATGTGAGAAGAATGGTTCAGATTGGTTTTATGTTTATTGTGTCTAAATTTAAGTAGAGATTTGCAAGATGGGACCTACTTGAGTTCACACATAATTTATGCTTTTGTTTCATGAGTTGTGGGAGAAAATCGATTTTTTTATTGATGATTAGATTGTGGTTCTATGTAAGTATTATTTAACTTAGTTCAGAAACAAATATATTGTGGAAGAAAAAGCTAACTTTGTGATTAATCCCAATGTTATTCAGCATAAACACTAATAAATATGGGTTAGCAAGAAAAATTTTATACAGTGATGGGAAACCAGATTTAGCAAACTAACAAAATTGTGTGTCCTATTACTCCTGACGAAATGACCTTTGCATCTCATGTATTACTGTGTGTGTTACAAACAAAAATACAGACTAAATTTTCTCTAAGCCCATAAAGCCATCTAGAGAAACAACAGCCTTTCAAAATTGGGACAATGGCTCCATGAAAATGGAGGCAAGAAATTCTTAAGTTGGAAGCAGGCAGTGCAAGCAAAAACATTCTTTCACTCTCCTATGTAGCACCAGGTGAAAACTGTAATTCTAGCAATATTATGTAAATCTATAGCTATCACTAGGCTGAGTGTATACATATTTTCAAGGCTGTTTTAAATTATATAGAATATCTCTGTTTCGAGAAAGGGCTACAATCATTGACAGTTTTGAAATGCTGGAAGAGGCAGAGTAGTTTTCTCCAATGACCTACCCCTTGGTTAGTCAACCACTCTCTTTGGAAGTCTTAACATGCAAGAACAATTTATTTTGAAGACTCAAAGAAGCTGAGGCACATTGTTGGGTGGGCAGAGAACAAGGGGTTGGGTCAGGAAGAATAAATTGGTGGCACTGAAATGAATATAACTACAACTTATTTTTTGAAAAAAATCTCAAAATAGTAAAAAAAAGTGTCTTAAAAATCATGTTAGGATACCAGGAGGAAAACAAAACAAAACAAAACTAAGTACCTTAAAGATTTAAAGCAGTAGAGATGGTATGACATGCCATATCACCAGAAAAAAATTATTGTGTACCCATGGATGAAAGGAAAACAGACTGTAGTCAATTACATGCTGACTTTAGCCACTTATTTTAAAAAGCAGATAATAGTTTTAATGAAGTACCTATATAAATAAAACTTGGTGTCATGTATTAGTACTTTTCATATGCTAGGGACTTCTCTAAAGAATATACACATTTTACCTATTTGGACCTTTGATTTAAAAAAAAAAGTTAACAATTTCTGAAGAATGTCTGCCAAAGAAGATATTGTCTCATTCCAGGTGACAGAGCCAAGATGGCTGAAGCAGGCAATTAGCCCCTCATTGGATAATTAGGCTTTGGAGCACCAGTGTACACTCCCTCCTCCCTGACTCTTCAAACATGTTTGAAAGTCTGCCTCACAATAGACCCCAATGAGCTAACATACATTGCTGTCCTCTTGAAACCATCTCAGGATGACAGAGTGCAAAGATTACAGGTTAAGGTGTTTTCAAAAGCATGCTGTGCGCTAGAAAATTATATGCTTGGAAAGAATGAAAGAATACTTGAATTCCACACAAACTAACATCTGTTTAATTGCTTCTTGCGGTTTATATTATGCTGAGCTCAGGAAGAATACTGATTTCCAAGTCACTAGGAAGTTTTGTGGTTAACTAAATATCCAAAGTGCATGCTATACTTTGCAGTGCACCTTTTGACTACAGTCATGATCATGTAAGATTTATCATTTTCAGGACTCAGTCTGTGTTCTCTACATCAAAATTAGGCCACTTTTTACCATTGTTTTCAGGTGCTAGACTAGAATTTGTTGTCTCTTGGACATGCTCTATTGGCCAACATATCAGATATTTTTTTGTGTAATAACATACTAATGGAAGGGAGTCAAAATCATTCATTCCAGAAGATTCAGTGCACTATTTCTGGTGTCTCTTGATGCCTCTTGGCTGTCTAACTTTTTCAGTGAGGATTTTGTAGGTTCATTTCCGGGTCTTCTATTCTATTCCATTGATCTACCTGTCTGTTGTTTTACCAGTACCATGGCTTTTTATCACAATTGCGATGTAGTACAGCTTAATGTCAGGCATGGTGATTCCACCAGACTTTCTTTTATTGTTGAGAAAAGTTTTTGCTATCCTAGGTTTTTTGTTATTCCAGATGAATTTGAAAATTTCCTTTTCTAACTCTGTGAAGAATGGAGTTGGAATTTTGATGGGGATTCCATTGAATCTGTAGATTCAATTCAGCAGGATAGCCATTTTTACTATATAAATCATGCCAATCCATGAGCATGGGAGATCTTTCCATCCTCTGAGATCTTCTTCAATTTCTTTCTTCAGAGACTTGAAGTTCTTATCAAGCAGATCTTTCACATCCTTAATAATAATAAAGGTATACCAACAAAGTATTTTTTATTATTTGTGACTATTTTGAAGGGTGTCGTTCCCTAATTTCTTTCTCTGTCTGTTTATCCTTTGTGTAGAGAAAGGCCATTGACTTGAGTTAATTTTATATCCAGATACTTTACCGAAGCTGTTAATCAGGTTTAGGAGTTCTCTGGTGGAATTTTTAGGGTCACTTATATATACTATCATATCATCTGCAAATAGGGATATTTTGACTTCTTCCTTTCCAATTTGTATTCCTTTGTTCTCCTTTTGTTGGCTAATTGCTCTGGCTAGGAGTTCAAGTATTATATTGAATAGGTAGGGAGATCATGGGCAGCCTTGTCTAGTCCCCTATTTTAGTGGGACTGACTGCTTCAAGTTTTTCTCCATTTACTTTGATGTTGGCTATTTGTTTGCTGTATATTGCTTTTATTATGTTTACGTCTGGGCCTTGAATTCCTAATTTTTCCAAAATTTTTATCATGAATGGGTGTTGGATTTTGTCAAATGATTTCTCAGTATCTATGAGATGATCATATAGTTTTTGTCTTTGAGTTTGTTTATACAGTGGATTACAATGATGGATTTCCATATATTGAACCATTTCTGCATCCCTGGGATGAAGCTTACTTGATCATGATGGATGATGATTTTGCTGTGTTCTTTGATCCAGTTTGTGAGAATTTCACTGAGCATTTTTGCAACGATATTCATAAGGGAATTTGGTCTGAAGTTCTCTTTGTTGGGTCTTTGTGTGGTTTAGGTATCAGAGAAATTGTGGCTTTATAGAATGAATTGGGTAGAGTACCTTCTGTTTCTATTTTGTGGAATAGTTTAAGGAGAATTGGAATTAGATCATCTTTGAAGGTCTGATAGAACTCTGAACCAACCCCATCTGGTCCTGGGCTTTTTTGGTTGGTAAACTATTAATAACTGTTTCTATTTCTTTGGAGGATATAGGACGGATTTGGTTGTTAATCTGATCCTGTTTTAACTTTGGTCCCTGGTATCTGTCTAGAAAATTGTCCATTTCATCCAGCTTTTCCAGTTTTGTTGACTATACGCTTTGTAGTAGAATCTGATGATTTTTTGGATTTTTGCAGATTCTGATGTTATGTCTCCCTTTTCATTTCTGATTTTGTTAATTAGGATACAGTCCCTGTGCACTCTAGTTATTCTGGATAAGGATTTATCTATCATGTTTATTTTCTCAAAGAACCAGCTCTTGTTTTAGTTGATTCTTTATACAGTTCTTTATTTTTTTTCCCACTTGGCTGATTTCAGCCCTGAATTTGATTATTTCCTGCCATCTACTACTCTTAGATGAATTTACTTCCTTTTGTTCTAGAGCTTCTAGGTGTGCTGTCAAGCTGCACATGTATGTTCTCTCCAGTTTCTTTTTGGAGGCACTCAGAAGTATGAGTTTTCCTCTCAGGACTCCTTTCATTGTGTTCCATAAGTTTGGGTATGTTGGCTTCATTTTTATTAAACTCTAAAGAGTTGGGATTCTGTTCTTGAGGCTATCTTCTTTTATGTTTGTTGAAGGATTACTTTCTTGCCTTTTCTAGGGTATAGTTTCCTTCCTTGTGTTTGAGTTTTCCCTTTATTAACCTTTGAAGAGCTGTATTCGTGGGAAGATATTGTGTGAATTTGGTTTTGTCATGGAATACTTTGGTTTCTTTATCTATGGTAATTGAGAGTTTTTCTGGGTATAGTAGCCTGGGCTGGCATTAGTGTTCTCTTAGGGTCTGTATAACATCTGTCCAGGATCTTCTGGCTTTCATAGTCTCTGGTGAGAACTCTGGTATAATTCTAATAGGTCTGCCTTTATATGTTACTTGACCTTTTTTCCCTTACTGCTTTTAATATTCTATCTTTATTTAGTACACTTTGTACTTTGATTATTGTGTTGGAAGGAATTTCTTTTTTGGTCCAGTTGACTTGGAATTCTGTAGGCTTCCTTTACGTTCATGGGCATCTCTTTCTTTCAGTTAGGGCAGTTTTCTTCTTTAATTTTGTTGAAGATATTTACTGGCCCTTTCATTTGGTAATCTTCATTCTTTTCTATACCTATTATCCTTAGGTTTGGTCTTCTCATTGTGTCCTTGGATTTCCTGGATGTTTTGAGTTAGAATCTTTTTTTGCATTTTGCATTTTCTTTGATTTTTGTGTCCATGTTTTCTATATAATCTTTTGCACCTGAGATTCTCTCTTCCATCCATTTTGTGATCTATAATTCCTGATTTCTTTCCTAGGATTTCTATCTCCATAGATGTGTCCCTTTGCCTTATCTTTATTGTTTTAGTTCCGATTTTTAGATTTTGGATGGTTTTGTTTAATTTCTCCACCTGTTTAGCTGTGTTCTCCTATATTTTCCTTTCCTTTCCCTTTCTTTCTTTCTTTCTTTCTTTCTTTCTTTCTTTCTTTCTTTCTTTCTTTCTTTCTTTCTTTCTTTCTTTCTTCCTTCCTTCCTTCCTTCCTTCCTTCCTTCCTTCCTTCCTTCCTTTCTTTCTTTGTTTTTTAGAGACAGAATTTCTCTTTTAATGCTGACTGTCCTGGAACTCACTCTGTAGATGAGGCTGACCTCAAACTCAGAAATCTGCCTTCTTCTGCCTCCAAAGTGCTGGGATCAAAGGCGTGCTGGGAGTACTGGGTTCTAATGATGCCAAGTGTCTTGGTTTCTGTTAGTAAGATTCTTACATTTGCCTTTCTCCATCTGGTAATCTCTGGTGTTATATGTTTTAGCTGTCTCAGGCTGGAGCTTGTTCCTCCTGTGACTCTGTTAGCCTGTGTCACCACTCCTGGGAGACCAGCTCTCTCCTGGCAAGATCAGTGCACAGAGGACTGCAGAACAGCCCTACCTCCTGGTTACAGATGTAGGCCTGTAAGGTAAATAAAATATATAATAAAACATCAAAATAAAGAAAATACAACTAAAACTCTCAAGAGAGAAAGGATTTATTGAGCTTCCTTTGAGGGAAGTTGAGGCAGACTGAAGTAACTAGGTATATAACTTTCACAGTCAGGAACAGAAAGAAAAAGATGTCACAGGAAGTTATGAAGCTTAAATTAAGGTTTAATAATTAAGGTGCTATTTGAAAAGTAAGCAGAGTAGGTAGGTAAGTAGATTATTCTTCTAAGAAAGGAAGACTTTTACACAGATGAACTATGTGGCTAAATAAATTATACTCAAGGATTTCCTAAGTCACCATAAAGGACATTATCTATATTAGATATAAGTTGCTCAGTCATTTCCTAGAACATACAAGTAGCCATACTCAAGGCCCTGGTTCCATTTAGTACAGTTCTAGGAGAAGAGATTTAATAAGAAGACCAGGGATGACACAATGATAAACAACTGCTCCTCAGCCTGGTTGCCTTAGTTTGTTTCCCAGTACACACATGATAAAAGAGAAAAATTGACTGCAGAAAGTTGTCTGCTGACCTCCATCATCTCATGCTTACTATACGGCAGACACATACAAAGATATAGACACAGGTAGATACACATGCATATGTGTGCATGAACACACAGACACATACACACACACACATACACACACACACACACACACACACACACACACACACACACACATTTAAATGTAATTTTGAAGAAAAAAATTTAGGATGAATTAAAGCTTTTCCAAAGTAAATTTCTGTTTGTGTGGTTTTCCCTCTGGAAATTATCTTAGAAAATTTCTAATTGTATTTGTTTATCTTAAATATTGTATATGTTTTTCTAACTATTAGGATACATTCAATAATGCATGAAATCGCATGATGAATTTTATGCTAGGTGAGATTTGTGGTAAGATATTTCCTGGTAAAAATATTCTAACATAGTAAATTATTTGATTAATGTTTCTTGTTGAAAACATTCAATATAGTATGGTGCAGACTAGTTTGTTGAAAATGAGTTCTCTAATAAAATTAAAGATTATTTAATATAATTTTTCAGAAAGTATTTTGAGAATTTATTTGTATATATTGTGTTATATATATATGCATAAATGTTTCATTATATAAACTTTTAAAAGACAAGGTTTTACATACATCAATATGTTAGTTGTTAAGAATACACAGATGGTCTTATGCAGCATTTGCTGACTAACACTTGTTACTGAATTAGTTGACATTTAACATCAAATAACTATGTTACATAATTTTATATAAATAGCTACTGACTTGAGTTTACAATAAATTCCTTGTTTATGTCTGAAAAAAAATGAGTGGCACGTTAACACCATTGTACAACGTCTTTAGTTATATAATTATAATACCTTAAAATTCTTCTGATGCTCATAAATTTCTCTGAATCTTTACACATGTACTGTCAGATAAATTTAGGAATGATCTTAAATAACACAGAGATATCAACTCCTTGCATAAACTATAAACTATAAATTAAAATATAAGGTTACAAGGTTTGAATATTATCTCCAGTATGCATAATTATATCCTGAAAGTTATATCTCTAAATATAATTATGTTGAAAAATGTAAGATTGTAAATTTTACAGTGGCTTGAGGCTAAAACAAATGTTGAGCATATGAATGTACCATCATGTAATACATATTTGTCTGAGCTACAACTTTATTGGCTACAAGACAGTAATCTTTATATTTCAAAACACCATGCTTTTGACATTACATATCAGTTTCCCATTTTAAATTAAAATAAAAATATTATGAAAACTTTAACACATACTTCTCCATTCCTGCCCAACTGGTAAGTGTTTTTTATATTTCTATGTTAATCTAAGCCCATGGAAAGAAAGTCATAAGAAGTTAGTATAATAAAATGATTTACTGATAATAAAATAAAATGTGAACATTATAGAGCATGCAAAATATAATTTTTCCTAGTTTTACCAGATTCAAAGTCATAAATCAAATTATACAATAAATTTTATAGTAAAGACATCTCAAAGCCACTTATATAATAATCATCCACCAAAGGAAAATGAAGCTATGCTCACTACAGTTCATGATTCTTCCATAACTTACCTGTGTTTTGTTTGTTTGTTTTGTTTTTGTTTGTTTGTTTTTGTTTTTGTTTTTTTGTTTTTATTTGTTTTTTGTTTTTTTGGTTTTTGTTTTTGTTTTTATTTTTTTTTTTTTTTTGAGACAGGGTTTCTCTGTATCGCCCTGGCTGTCTTGGAACTCACTCTGTAGACCAGGCTGGCCTTGAACTCAGAAATCTGCCTGCCTATGCCTCCCAAATGCTGGGATTAAAGGTGTGTGCCACCACTGCCCGGCATAAGTTATCTCTTAACAAGTTTGAGATAGAAGGTCTATTTTATTGTATAACACCCAATAGGCAAATGAGATGAACTCCAAATCAGGAAATCAACTCAAAACCCCAACATAAATAAATAAATAAATAAATAAATAAATAAAAAACTGTTTTGCTTACAATGAAGGTTACCAATAAAATCGTAGATAATAATGAAGATTTTTAAAGGTGAAGAGATTTAAAACTCATAATATTATTGGACAGAAAAACTGAACATCGGTCAGCTGACACTCGCCAGCTACTCACAACACCCGCCACAGGATCTTAAGACTTCTGGTGAGTGGAACACAGCTTCTGCTCCAATCCAATTGCGCGGGACCTGAGACTGCTCTGGTTGGGGAGAGAGAAATCCGGCCTACATAGGGCCACAAACCTCTTCCGGTCAGAAAAGCACCTGGGTAGCGAGGGCGCAGGGTCGGCTGACACTCACCAGCTACCCACAACACCCGCCACAGGATCTTAAGACTTCTGGTGAGTGGAACACAGCTTCTGCTCCAATCCAATTGCGCGCAGGACCTGAGACTGCATTAGTTAGGGAAGCAGAAACAGGCCTGAGTAGGGCCACAGGCCTCATCCAGCTGGATCAGCACCGGGGTAGCTAGAGCGCAGGGTCAGCTGACACCCGCCAGCTACCCACGACCCCCGCCACAGGATTTTGAGACTGCTGGTGAGTGGAACACAGCTTCTGCTCCAGTCCAATCACGCAGGACCTGAGTCTGCTTTGGTTGGGGAGGGAGAAATTCGGCCTACATAGGGCCACAAGCCTCTTCCGGTCAGAAAAGCACCAGGATAGCGAGGGCGCAGGGTCGGCTGACACTCGCCAGCTACCCACAACACCCGCCACAGGATCTTAAGACTTCTGGATAGTGGAACACAACTTCTGATCCAATCCAATTGCGCGGGACCTGAGACTGCATTAGTTAGGGAAGCAGAAAACTGGCCTGAGTAGGACCACAGGCCTCTTCCGGCTGGACCAGCACCGGGGTACTGCCAGCTACCCACGACCCCCGCCACAGGATTTTGAGACTGCTGGTGAGTGGAACACAGCCTCTGCTCCAATCTTTAAACAGTGACAACAACAACAACTAACCCCAGAGATTACCAGATGGCGAAAGGTAAACGTAATAACCTTACTAACAGAAACCAATACCACTCACCATCATCAGAACACAGCACTCCCACTTCGCCCAGTCCAGGGCACCCCGACACACCAGAAAAGCTAGACACGGATCTAAAAGCATATCTCCTGATGATGGTAGAGGACTTCAAGAAGGACTTTAATAACACACTTAAAGAAATAGAAAGGAACACTGGTAAACAGGTAGAAGACAATAAAGAGGAAGCACAAAAATCCCTTAAAGAATTGCAGGAGAACACTGCTAAAGAGTTACAAATCCTTAAAGAAAAACAGGATAACCTAATCAAACAGGTAGAAGTCCTTAATGTAAAACAGGAAAACACATCCAAACAGATGATGGAAATGAACAAAACCATACTAGACCTAAAAAGGGAAGTAGACACAATAAAGAAAACCCAAAATGAGGCAACACTGGAGATAGAAACCCTAGGAAAGAAATCTGGAACCATAGATACGAGCATCAGCAACAGAATACAAGAGATGGAAGAGAGAATCTCAGGTGCAGAAGATTCCATAGAGAACATCGGCATAACAATCAAGGAAAATGTAAAATGCAAAACATCCTAACTCAAAACATCCAAGAAATACAGGACACAATGAGAAGACCAAACCTACGGATAATAGGAGTGGATGAGAATGAAGATTTTCAACTCAAAGGACCAGCAAACATCTTCGACAAAATTATAGAAGAAAACTTCCCAAATCTAAAGAAAGAGATGCCCATGAACATACAAGAAGCTTACAGAACTCCAAATAGACTGGACCAGAAAAGAAATACCTCCCGACACATAATAATCAGAACAACAAATGCACTAAATAAAGATAGAATACTAAAAGCAGTAAGAGAAAAAGGCCAAGTAACATATAAAGGCAAGCCTATCAGAATTACACCAGATTTTTCACCAGAGACTATGAAAGCCAGAAGATCCTGGACGGATGTTATACAGAAACTAAGAGAACACAAATTCCAGCCCAGGCTACTAAACCCAGCCAAACTCTCAATTAACATAAATGGAGAAACCAAAGTATTCCACGACAAAACCAAATTCACACATTATCTCTCCACGAATCCAGCCCTTCAAAGGATAATAACAGAAAAAAAAAAAACAATACAAGGACAGGAACCACGCCCTAGAAACAACAAGAAGGTAATCCCTCAACAAACCTAAAAGAAGAAAGCCACAAGAACAGAATGCCAACTTTAACAACAAAAATAACAGGAAACAACAATTACTTTTCCTTAATATCTCTTAATATCAATGGACTCAATTCCCTGATAAAAAGACATAGACTAACAAACTGGCTACACAAACAAGACCCAACATTTTGCTGCTTACAGGAAACTCATCTCAGAGAAAAAGATAGACACTACCTCAGAATGAAAGGCTGGAAAACAATTTTCCAAGCAAATGGTATGAAGAAACAAGCTGGAGTAGCCATTCTAATATCTGATAAGATTGACTTCCAACCCAAAGTCATTAAAAAAGACAGGGAGGGACACTTCATACTCATCAAAGTTAAAATCCTCCAAGAGGAACTATCAATCCTGAATATCTATGCTCCAAATACAAAGGCAGCCACATTCATTAAAGAAACTTTAGTAAATCTCAAAGCACACATTGCACCTCATACAATAATAGTGGGAGACTTCAACACACCACTTTCACCAATGGACAGATCATGGAAACAGAAACTAAACAGGGACACAGAGAAACTAAGAGAAATTATGAATCAAATGGATCTGGCAGATATCTACAGAACATTCTATCCTAAAACAAAAGGATATACCTTCTTCTCAGCACCTCATGGTACCTTCTCCCAAATTGACCACATAATTGGTCACAAAACAGGCCTCTACAGATACAAAAATATTGAAAATGTCCCATGCATCCTATCAGATCACCATGGAATAAGGCTGATCTTCAATAACAAAATCAATAATAGAAAGCCAACCTTCACGTGGAAACTGAACAACACTCTTCTCAATGATATCTTGGTCAAGGAAGGAATAAAGAATGAAATTAAGGACTTTTTAGAGTTCAATGAAAATGAAGCCACAACATACCCAAACTTATGGGACGCAATGAAAGCATTTCTAAGAGGAAAACTCATAGCTCTGAGTGCCTCCAAAAGGAAACTAGAGAGAGCACACATTAGCAGCTTGACAACATACCTAAAAGCACTAGAACAAAAGGAAGCAAATTCACCCAAGAGGAGTAGATGGCAGGAAATAATCAAACTCAGGGGCGAAATCAACCAAGTGGAAACAAGAAAAACTATTCAAAGAATCAACCAATCAAGGAGCTGGTTCTTTGAGAAAATCAACAAGATAGATAAACCCTTAGCCTGACTCACTAGAGGGCACAGGGAAAGCATCCTAATTAACAAAATCAGAAATGAAAAAGGAGACATAACAACAGATCCTGAAGACATCCAAAACACCATCAGATCCTTCTACCAAAGGCTATACTCAACAAAACTGGAGAACCTGGATGAAATGGAGAAGTTCCTAGACAGATACCAGGTACCAAAGTTGAATCAAGATCAGGTTAATGATCTAAACAGCCCTATATCCCCCAAAGAAATAGAAGCAGTCATTAATAGACTCCCAACTAAAAAAAGCCCAGGACCAGATGGGTTTAGTGCAGAGTTCTATCAGACCTTCAAAGAAGATCTAATCCCAGGTCTTCACAAACTATTCCACAAAATAGAAACAGAAGGTACTCTACCCAACTCATTCTATGAAGCCACAATTACTCTGATACCTAAACCACAAAAAGACCCAACAAAGATAGAAAACTTCAGACCAATATCCCTTATGAATATTGATGCAGAAATCCTCAATAAAGTTCTTGCTAACCGAATCCAAGAACACATCAAAACAATCATCCATCCTGACCAAATAGGTTTCATCCCAGGGATGCAGGGATGGTTCAATATACGGAAATCCATCAACGTAATCCAGTATATAAACAAACTCAAAGACAAAAACCACATGGTCTTCTCATTAGATGCGGAAAAAGCATTTGACAAGATCCAACACCCATTCATGATAAAAGTCTTGGAAAGATCAGGAATTCAAGGCCCATACCTAAACATGATAAAAGCAATCTACAGCAAACCAGTAGCCAACATCAAAGTAAATGGTGAGAAGCTTGAAGCAATCCCTCTAAAATCAGGGACTAGACAAGGCTGTCCACTTTCTCCATACCTATTCAACATTGTACTTGAAGTCCTAGCCAGAGCAATTCAAAAACAAAAGGAGATCAAAGGGATACAAATTGGAAAAGATGAAGTCAAAATATCACTTTTTGCAGATGATATGATAGTATATATAAGTGACCCTAAAAATTCCACCAGAGAACTCCTAAGCCTGATAAACAGCTTCGGTGAAGTAGCTGGATATAAAATTAATTCAAACAAATCAATGGCCTTTCTCTACACAAAGAATAAATAGGCTGAGAAAGAAATTAGGGAAACAACACCCTTCTCAATAGTCACAAATAATATAAAATATCTTGGCTTGACTCTAACTAAGGAAGTGAAAGATCTGTATAATAAAAACTTCAAGTCTCTGAAGAAAGAAATTATAGAAGATCTCAGAAGATGGAAAGATCTCCCATGCTCATGGATTGGCAGGATCAACATTGTAAAAATGGCTATCTTGCCAAAAGCAATCTACAGTTTCAATGCAATCCCCATCAAAATTCCAACTCAATTCTTCAACGAATTAGAAAGTGCAATCTGCAAATTCATCTGGAATAACAAAAAACCTAGGATAGCAAAAACTCTTCTCAAGGATAAAAGAACCTCTGGTGGAATCACCATGCAGGACCTAAAGCTTTACTACAGAGCAATTGTGATAAAAACTGCATGGTACTGGTATAGTGACAGACAAATAGACCAATGGAATAGAATTGAAGACCCAGAAATGAACCCACACACCTACGGTCACTTGATCTTCGACAAGGGAGCTAAAAACATCCAGTGGAAGAAAGACAGCATTTTCAACAAATGGTGCTGGCACAACTGGTTGTTAACATGTAGAAGAATGCGAATCGATCCATTCCTATCTCCTTGTACTAAGGTCAAGTCTAAGTGGATCAAGGAACTACACATAAAACCAGAGACACTGAAACTTATAGAGGAGAAAATGGGGAAAAGCCTTGAAGATATGGGCACAGGGGAAAAATTCCTGAATAGAACAGTAATGGCTTGTGCTGTAAGATCGAGAATTGACAAGTGGGACCTCATGAAACTGCAAAGCTTCTGCAAGGCTAAAGACACCATCAATAAGACAAAAAAACCACCAACAGATTGGGAAAGGATCTTCACCTATCCTAAATCAGATAAGGGACTAATATCCAATATATATAAAGAACTCAAGAAGGTGGACTCCAGAAAGTCAAATAACCCCATTAAAATATGGGGCTCAGAACTGAACAAAGAATTCTCACCTGAGGAATACCGAATGGCAGAGAAGCACCTGAAAAAAATGTTCAACATCCTTAATCATCAGGGAAATGCAAATCAAAACAACCCTGAGATTCCACCTCACACCAGTCAGAATGGCTAAGATCAAAAATTCAGGTGACAGCAGATGCTGGCGAGGATGTGGAGAAAGAGGAACACTCCTCCATTGTTGGTGGGATTGCAAGCTTGTACAACCACTCTGGAAATCAGTTTGGCGGTTCCTCAGAAAATTGGACATAGTACTACCGGAGGATCCAGCAATTCCTCTCCTGGGCATATATCCAGAAGATGTCCCAACCGGTAAAAAGGACACATGCTCCACTATGTTCATAGCAGCCCTATTTATAATCGCCAGAAGCTGGAAAGAACCCAGATGTCCCTCAACAGAGGAATGGATACAGAAATTATGGTACATTTACACAATGGAGTACTACTCAGCTATTAAAAAGAATGAATTTATGAAATTCCTAGCCAAATGGATGGACCTGGAGGGCATCATCTTGAGTGAAGTAACACAATCACAAAAGAACTCACACAATATGTATTCACTGGTAAGTGGATATTAGCCCAAAACTTAGGATACCCAAGATATGAGATACAATTTGCTAAACGCATGAAACTCAAGAATAATGAAGACCAAAGTGTGGACACTGTGCCCCTTCTTAGAATTGGGAACAAAACACCCAGGGAAGGAGTTACAGAGACAAAGTTCATAGCTGTGATGAAAGGATGGACCATTTAGAGACTGCTTTATCCAGGGATCCATCCCATAAGCAGCTTCTAAACGCTGACACCATTGCAAACACTAGCAAGATTTTGCTGAAAGGACCCAAATATAGCTGTCTCTTGTGAGACGATGCCGGGGCCTAGCAAACACAGGAGTGGATGTTCACAGTCAGCTATTGGATGTATCACAGGGCTCCCAATGGAGAAGCTAGAGAAAGTACCCAAGGAGCTAAAGTATCTGCAACCCTATTGTTGGAACAACATGATGTACTAACCAGAACCCCGGAGCTCTTGTCT
This sequence comes from Mus caroli, assembly GCF_978045245.1. Lineage (NCBI taxonomy): Eukaryota > Metazoa > Chordata > Mammalia > Rodentia > Muridae > Mus > Mus caroli. The sequence goes on along the minus strand of NW_028227267.1, from coordinate 85,377,602 downwards.
CTAGCTGCATATGTATTGAAAGATGGTCTAGTCGGCCATCAATGGAAAGAGAGGCCCATTGGACTTGCAAACTTTATATGCCCCAATATAGGGGAATGCCAGGGCCAAAAGAATGGGAATGGGTGGGTAGGGAAGTGGGGGGCGCTATGGGGGACTTTTGGGATAACATTGGAAATGTAATTGAGGAAAATATGTAATAAAAATATTAAAAAAAAAAAACTGAACATCTACCTCGACAACCAGTTTGAGACTTCTCCAAATGCTGTATGTATTATTAACACAGAATACATCGATGAATATATATGTAGTGAATGTTGATGAGTTACTGAGAGAATGTATATTGAAAAGAGCATGGCCATGCTAGTGAAACTAAGACCTCAGAACCATGGTGTGTGGAAAGCCTTCCCTGAGTCTGGCTCTGGAAATGGCAAAGCCTTTCCTGCTTGAAGTATGGATATTTCAGATATTTGATTGTAGATATAGAAACATTAGCCACAGCCCACAAAACACTAATGAAGCCTTGCTCTGTCATCCTGGACTGTAAAAGCCCAGTTAAACACTATCTGTTCAAATATTAATAATAATATAAGAATTTAGATATTGTATGTATGTGTTGCCTAATACTTTAAGAAAAAAAAAAGAATAAGGATACATTTCAATCCTGTTAGCTACCTGAGTTTGTGTAAATGTATTTGTAAAATTAATACCATCTTTAAAATGAAAAGATCATATTAATAATTTTTAAATTTAATTTTATGTGTAATTCATTTTTTTACACTCCATAATTCATTCACCGCCCTCCCCATCCACCCTCTGACTGTGTAAAATCCCATACCTCCTCCCCACCCTACCCCCCACCCCGCCTGACCTTTAAACTCCCTTGGGACTCCAGTCTCTTGAGGGTTAGGTACATCATCTCTGAATGATCACAGACCTGGAATTCCTTTACTGTATGTGTTTTGGGGTCTCATACCAGTTGGTGTATGCTGTCTGTTTGGTGGTCCAGTGTAAGAAAGATCTCCGGGGTCCAGATTAATTAAGACTGCTTGTCCTCTTATAGAATCACCCTTCTCCTCAGCTTCTTTCAGCATTCCCTAATTCAACAACAGGGGTCAGCTGCTTCTATCCATTGGTTAGGTGCAAATAATTGCATCTGATTCTTTCGGCTGCTAGTTGGGTCTCTCAAAGGGCATCATGAAAGATCCCTTTTCGTTAGCATTCCATAGCCTCAGTAATAGCGCCAGGCCTTGGGAACACTCCCCCATTGCTGGTAGGATCACAAACTGGCATAACCACTATGGAAATCAATCTGGAAAATTAGAAATATATCTACCTGAAGACCCAGCCATACCACTCTTGAGAATATACACAAAAGATTTCTCACCATGCCAGAGGGACACATGTTCCACTATGTTCATAGCGGATTTATTTGTGATCGACAGAAGCTGGAAGCAATGTAGATGTCCTATGACAGAAGAATGGGTACAGAAAATGTGGTTCATTTTCACAATGGAATACTAAGCTATAAAGAACAAGGACATCCTTTGTTTTGCAGGCAAGTAGATGGAACTAGTAAATATAATCCTGAGTGAGGTAACTCAGACCCAAAAGGACATGCATGGTATGTACTCACTAATAAGTTGTTATTAGCCCCCCCCAAAAAAATCAACACTTACAGAATACACAAGATACACTCCATAGAATTCAAAAGGCTCAGCAAGCTGAAGTGCCCAAGTGAGGAAGCCTCAGTCTTACTTGGGAGGGAGAAGAAAGGAATCACAATTAGGGATGGAGGGAGGGACTTGGGAGAGAACTTGGATGGGGTAGGTGGGCAGTGGGGTGTAGAGGGGAACCTGATCTGGTATTGGGAGAAGGAAAAGGACTGAAGCCCCGAGGGCCAGCAGAATGAATGTAAACAGGCAACCTCAGGAAATAGGAGGTTAGGGGGACCCCAGAATTAAAGCATGTTCTTATTCACAGTTTCATAGACCAGAAATCCAAACAGATACCAGGGCTATGCTTTCCTATAGGGGAAGAAGAATATGTGTCTGACTAGACTTTACTTCTTATAATTTTTTCTATATTTCATAAAGTTTGGTTCCCATTTCACATAATTTTAACCTTCTTACACATATAAGGTCGTTTTCTCATTTCTCTAACACAGGATACTTATAATTAAATTGACAGTACCTGGGATGGTTCAGGACAGCCTATCTCAAGATGCTGAGGTTGATCCTGTGAGCAAGATTCTTTAATTAGTCTTAAAAATGTCATTATTTAAATTTCCAAAAGTTTGGTCTTTTAGAATGCACAAATGATATATCACAAATTCATCTTTAACAATGACATATATTTTCTATTAATCAGATCACAAAAAGCCAGGATAGAAGTAAGAATGCATTTATTATGTGGTTAAATCAAACACATACTTTCTACTTAAATATCTCTTCTATATGCCTAACTGATCCACAAATTTCTAGAAACAGTTTGGAAGCTAAATTACGACTTTCAGAGATTATATCCATACCAGTATAATGATTTATTTTATATCTCTTTAGTATGATGGGAAATGACTAATTTCTGATGCTCTTCATGCTTCCAAATAAAAACCAGATAAAATTACTCCCAAATACCTACTTCTCAGTTGATACAGAACACCTAATAATCATGAAATAAAATATTTCCAACATACTTAATCTCTTTTTCCTAAATTTCCGATGAAACAAAAATTATACCATATACATTCATATGACTTTTATTTTCTATCATAAGTAGGCTTGCTGGATAGTTTTATGTCAAAGTAATACAAGCTAAACTCATTGAGAATAAGAATCTTCAACTGAGGAAAATTTCCCATCACAATCCCAGTAATAGAAATAGTAACTAATTTAGCAAATAAGATTCAATCAGACATTCAAAAAATATTTAAATTTTGTGCAAAAATACAGTGATAGAACTTATAATTGTTTGAAAATTTTAGAATTGGAATTTGCTTAATATTTAAAATACAATCATACAAGTAAATTCTGAAAATATTTATGGTAAAAGGTAAAGTCCTGTTATTTTTATATGTTATATATTATTTAGCACAGTTCCATTTTGCAGGACGTACCATAAAGCATAAATTGTAGGTCTTGGAGAAAGTCTCATTATATATTTGTATGTGTGTTAACTAGATTGTCCATTATCACTTACATATCAGATAATACCTACACATGTTCAGGAATGTTTTTGAAAGTTTAAAATAAATGGTTATTATTATTTAAGAAGTGTGCCAGAATAATTACTGATCATTGTTAAACTATTTCTTTAGCTTATCATTCCAGAGTGTGTCTTTTTATTATTGGGTAATCAACATATTCTGCATGATTAGCACTCCAAATTTAATGAAGATATTTTCATTCATGTCTTGGAATCTGAAATAAAATGAGGTGTTATCAGAATATTTCTAAGTAAATTACATCATTATGTTCAATTGCTTTTTGCCTATAAATATTATCATAAATTTCCTTGAAAAAAGATTACTATAATCTGAAGAACAAATCTATCAATTTCCCATCAAGTATTAGTATAATATTTATGTTGTGTTAATTTTCCTGTCTTTGATATATAAGAAACATATTTGTTTCATTTTTCAAATTTGCTTCTCAACGACTATCTTTGGTTAAAGACAAAATAAATGAGTTCAAACATCATCAAAAGAAATCTAATTGAGTTCTTTTTGTTCAGCCAATATAAAATTAATGTTCTCTCTACATTTTATAATCAAAATGTAATAGTCTGTGTAGTAGTTCAATTTAATAGGAAGGAAGCAGGCAATATAAGTTATAAAAATTAATTAATAAATCACTTGCTGAGTAATGAACTAAAGTTTCAATTTTGTAAAAAGAATTAATTTTTGAATACCTACTTTACTAAAAGAAATACATCATTTATTTCCCAAGTTAAATAATGATCAAATAACATGTTTTCTTTTTTTTAAAAAGTCTATTAAATTTTAGAGAATTCTTTACAAAGAATTTGGATTATGTCAACCTCTTCTCACAACTATTTCCAGATAAATTGTCTGTCTTAGGGTTTCACCATGAACAAGACAACTCTTTTATCATTATTATTATTATCCTTAATACATTTTTACAGTTTATCCCCATCCCATCCTGCCCTCCATCAGTTCCTCATCAGATTATACCTCGTCCACTTCTATGAGGATGTCTCCACACCCACACCCCGCCAGACCTCCCCATTCCCCGAGGCTTCAAGTTTCTGAGGGGTTAGGTGTAGCTTCTCTCATTGAGGCCAGACCAGGCAGTTCTCTGCTGTGTATGTACCGAGACCTCAGACCAGATAGTATATGCTGCCTGGTTGGTGGCTTAGTGTCTGAGAGATCTTAAGGGACCAGGTTGGTTGAGACTATTGGTCTTCCTATGGGGTCACTTTCCACCTCAACTTCTTCCAGCATTTCCCTAATTCAATCACAGGGGACCCTGACATCACATCATTGGTTGGGAGTAAGTATCTGCTTCTGTCTCAGTTAGCTGCTCATTGGGTCTCTCTGAGGGCAGCCATGCTAGGATCCTTTTTGTAAATACATCATAGAATCAGTGATAGTGTCAGGCCTTGGAGGCTCCCATTGATAAGGGTCCCAATTTGGACCGATCATCCCTTTCACTCAGCCTTCTCCCCATTTTTGTCCCTGCAGTTATTTTAGACAATAAGAATTCTGGGCCAGAGTTTTTGACTGTGGGATGGCAACCCCATCCCTCACTTGATACCCTGTCTTTCTTCTGGAGGTGGGCTCTACAACTTCCCTCTCCCCACTGTTGAGTGTTTCATCTAAGGTCCCTCCCTTTGAGTTCTGAGAGTTTCTCACCTCCCAGGTCTCTGGTGCATTCTACGGGATCCCCCCTCCTACCTCCTGAGGTTGTATATTTCCATTAATTCTGCTGATTCTTGGGGCTTCAGTCCCCCCCACCCCATACCTGATCATGTTCCCTTTCCCCCTGCCCCTCCTTCTACTCTTTCTCACCCTCCCTCCCTCTGCCCACAAGGCAGCTCTTATAAGGACAACAGTTAATTGGGTCTGGTTTATATGTTCAGAGATTTGTTCCATTATCATCAAGGCAGGAACATGGTAGTGTCCAGGCAGGCATGGTGCAGAATCTGCGACTTCTACATCTTCATATGAAGGTTACTAGGTGACTGGTTTTCAAACATATAGGTTGATGGTCTTAAAGACTATGCCAACAGTGAATACTTCCTCCAACAAGGACCACCTACTTCAACAAGGCCACACCTCCTAAATAGTAGCATTCACATTGCCAAGCATATTCAAACCACCACACTGTCCCTTCTCTAACCACCCAAATAGTTGTGTTGCCCAAATAGACTAGAATGTGTAGCCTTCTAGTAGAACATAGTTTAGTTAACAGGGGCTATGCTCTCACAAAACAAAACAAAACAAAACAAAACAAAACAAAACAAAACAAAACTGATTTCCTTTTTCTCCACAACTAAAATTTTCCAACAGTTCCTATGACAGGTATGGAATTTCATGTCAAATTTGCCTCTCCATACTGAAATTTAGTCTTCTTAGGGCTTGCTCAGGTATTGTACATACTATCACAATCAAAGGTCATATTAACAGCTGAGTTGCTGTGTGCAAAAGATCCTGTTTATTTACAGTCATCTAACATGTCTAGCTCTTAGATAATTCCACCCCAATTCTGCATAATGTTCGAGGTTTGGAAGACAAGGTGTTCTGTACATGGTCCTTTGGGGATGAACAGTCAACAGATTCTAATCTTATTCTCTGTACTTTGGTCAGTTGAGAGCATCTCTGTTAATCACTGTTTAATGCAATGAGACATATTTCTGATGTGACAAGGGATACTCCTTGATTTATACATATAATGGTATGCCACTAGGAGTAAATGTGTATAAGTATGTCCACCTAGTACAATGACAACATGATAGCAGGTTTACTCATAAGAACTGTAAGCTGTCTCGCCACAGGTCTTGGTATAATAATGATAATAGATATGGGTTTTATCTTGTAGAGTATAACTTAAGTCCAAAGAAAAAGTGGTTGATTAACCAAATTATACCTGTGACACTATCGCAATAGTTGGTATGTGTTTTGGATGATTTTCTGTCAAGCTGACATAAGCTAAAGTCACCTGAGAGGAGGGAACATCACCTAGAAAAAATACCTCCATCAATAATGCAATAGGAAATCTGTAGGACATTGTGTGTGTGTGTGTGTGTTTTCCAGATAGGGTTTCTCTGTGTAGCCCTGGCTGTCCTGGAACTCACTTTGTAGACCAGGCTAGCCTCGAACTCAGAAATCTGCCTGTCGCTGCCTCCTGAGTGCTAGGATTAAAGGTGTGCGCCACCACCGCCCGGCTAGGATATTTTCTTAATTATCAATTTATAGAGGAGGACCCAGCCCATGTGGGTAGTGCCATGTCTGGCTGGTGTTCCTGGGTTCTATAAGAAGCCAGGGTAAGAAAGCCATTATGTGCAAGCCAGTAGCCTGTAACCATGTGGCCTCTGCATCAGCTCCTGCCTTCAGGTGCCTTCTTGCTTGATTTCCATTCCTGCATTCTTTTGGTAATAAACTGTGTTTTAAGGAATATGCCAAATAAACTCTGTTCTACACAAGTTTTTTTAAGTCATGGAGTTTCTCCACAGCCAAAATAACTTTAACTAAGGTAAATTGGTATCATGAGTTGTGAGTGGGGCATTATTATGAGAGGTCTGATCATGTTTTGGACTAAAAAAGCCATGGAGTCTTGAGATATCAGTGAACTGTTATAGGAGCTTGAAAGATAATAATGTGGAAGGCAATGCAATGTAGGCCCATCTTTTAGTGTTTTAGAGGAAAGTTTAAAGACTCTTCTTGGGCTTTTTGTTAATTTTAATTAATTCACGTGGTCCTAGTTAGGAGGAGCTGATGAATCAGCTGTGATTACGAAGATATCAGAACTATTACAGTGATATCTTTACTTTGCTGAGATGCTTGATTTAGATCAACTGGAGCTGAGAATTTAGAAGTGAGTAAGATGAGACAGGCATGATTGAGGAGACATCCAATGGAAAGTGTTTTATGACAGTTAGTGCTCAGAGACTTGTGCTAGACATGATGTCCACACTTTATACTTTAAGAGTCATACATGTTCCTGTCTACAAGCATTGCAGAGTATCATTAATAGTGTCAGGTTACCTATCGGACATGAGATGGTCCTCATGTTGGGACAGACAGGTTGGTTGTTCCCCCAGTCTCTGCTCAATCCTTATCCCTGCACATCTTGTAGGCAAGATGGATTTTGGTTTGAAGGTTTTGCACACGGATTGATGTACTACTCCCTTTTCTTGAAATCCTAATTGGCTGAGATTTTCATCCAGCCATAGATGATGGCAGATGCAAAGACCTACAGCCAAACATCAGGTGGAGCACGAGGAGTCTTGTGAAAGAGTAGGGGATAGAAGAGAATAAGCCAAAGGGGTCAAAGACAGCACAAGAAAACCCACAGATTCAATTAATCTAGGACCATGGAAACTCACAGAGCCTGTGCCACCAACCAGCAAGCATGAAGGAGCTGGACCTAGACTTCCTTCCCATTTGTAGTAGTGCGCAGTTTAGTGTTCATGTGGTTCCACTAACAAATGGAATTGGTTTTCTCATTATTCTTCCCTAACAGAGTAACACTATACCCCCTTACTTGGACATGTTTGTTGGGACAAGATGTGCTTAGATCTATGGGGAATAGATCTCCCAAGTTGGGGTAGTACTCAATGGGGTCTCCCCTTCTCAGAGAGGAAGGTGTGGGAGCAATGAGAGAAGAGATTTATAATGATGGGATTGGAAGTGGGGGTTGGGATCAGGATGTAAAGTGAGTTAAAAAAATGTGTCATACATGTGGTGCTAGACTTGAGGGTGTAGAGAAGTCATGTCCATTAGAAAATTCTTGGTATTGTGTGGCAATATTGGTCCCCTTTAGGTTGGGTCTCCAAGAGAGGTTATTTCTGACAGAGTATCCCAACTGCATCAGAAAAACGTAGCCATTTTGTCCTAGTGACAGTGAACTTTGCCTTACAGAAACTTTGCAATTTTATGACATCCCATTTGTCTATTGTTGATCTTAGAACATAAGCCATTGCTATTCTAGTCAGGAAAATTTCCCCTGTGCCTATGTGCTCAAGGCTCTTCTCCACTTTCTCTTCTATTAGTTTCAGTGTATCTGGGTATATGTGGAGGTCCTTGATCCACTTGGACTTGAGCTTTGTACAAGGAGATAAGAATGGATCAATTTGCACTCTTTTACATGCCTACCACCATTTCAACCAGCGTCACTTGTTGAAAATGCTGTCTTTTTCCCTCTGGATGGTTTTAGCTCCTTTGTCAAAGATGAAGTGACCAGAAACTTAGAATACCGAAGATACAATTTCCAAAACACAAGAAAATCAAGAAGAGGGAAGCCAGCATGTGGATACTCCATTCCTCCTTAGAATAGAGAAAAATAACCATGAAAGGAGTTACAAAGTTTGGAGCTAAGACAAAAGGATGTACTATCCAGAAATTCATTGTTTTTAATAGCTGAGTAGTACTCCATTGTGTAAATGTACCACATTTTCTGTATCCATTCCTCTGTTGAGAGACATCTGGGTTCTTTCCAGCTTCTGGCTATTATAAATAAGGCTGCTATGAACATAGTGGAGTATGTGTCCTTCTTACCAGTTGGAACATCTTCTGGATATATGCCCAGGAAAGGTATTGCTGTATCATCCAATACTACTATGTCCAATTTTCTGAGCAACCACCAGAGTGATTTCCAGAGTGGTTGTACAAGTTTGCAATCCCACCAGCAATGGAGGAGTGTTACTCTTTCTCCACATCCTCACCAGCATCTGCTGGCACATGAATTTTTGATCTTAGCCATTCTGACTGGTGTGAGGTGGAATCTCAGGGTTGTTTTGATTTGCATTTCCCTGATGATTAAGGATGTTGAATTTTTTTTCAGGTGCCTCTCAGCCTTTAGGTATTCTTCAGTTGAGAATTCTTTGTTTAGCTCTGTACCCCATTTCTTAATGGGGTTATTTGTGTTTCTGGAGTCCAGCTTCTTGAGCTCTTTGTATATTGGATATTAGTCTCCTATCAGGTTTAGGATTGGTAAAAATCCTTTCCCAATCTGTTGGTGTCCTTTTTGTCTTATTGACGGAGTCTTTTGCCTTACAGAAGCTTTGCAATTTTATGAGGTCCCATTTGTTGATTCTTGATCTTACAGCACCAGCTGTAATTACTATAATTACTGATATTTTAATATAATGAAATATGTAAATAATTTGAGACATTTAAAGCTTATTTGTCTTCTCAATGGGAGATCTTTGGATGAAGGAGGTAGAAAAGCTTATGGCTTTATGGTAATATGTTTTTGTATCAAATTGTGTATCAAGTTCAATTGTGCTGGATAGTTTTATGTCAGTTTGACATAAACTAAATTCATCTGACAGAAGGAAACCTTAATTAAGAAAACTACTTCTATAAGATCAGGCTGTGGATAAGAATTTAGGGCATTTTCTCCGTTAGTGTTTGATGCTATGAGGATGTCCATTGTGGGTGGTAGCAATCCCTAGACTATTGGTCTTGTATTCTACAAGAAATAACATTCATTTAAAGTCAGGTACACCATCTCTACTGTACATCTCACAACAGTAGGCTTTGCCATGGGAGGCAAACAACACACGTCTGTGACCTCTGCATCAGCTGCTACCTCCAGGTTCTTACCATGCTTGAATTCCTATCCTGAATTCCTTCCAAGACAATCATATAATATAGACACAAATCCAAATAAACCCCTTTCTTTCCAAACTTTTTTGGCAGAGTGTTTCATCACAGAAACAGTAACCCAATCTACGACACTATGTCTTGACAGGCCAGACATGAACATAAGTCACAGGCTTTCTAATATCATATGCTATAGTACACACCTTTCCAGTAATAGAAAGATAGCCAGTGGAGATAAGTCAACCAGGTCAGTATCCTTTTAATTTCCTTTTGTTTTAGGTTTTAATTATGTAAAATCTTGATCAGTAAGGTCTAATCATAAAGTTGATTTTAACCAAGAGCATTGGCCTTAGCCTGGAATGGTTTGGAGTCCATAGGACATCATTATTGAAAAAATTGAAAATAACCAATCACTGGCAGTGGAATTTTTATTTGTAATCTTGGGGTGTCTGTTAAAGCCATTGTTGCCTCATTATGAAAGAACTCCATCTAAACATTCACATATATACACAATATATTAGATTTTACACACACACACACACACACACACACACACACACATATATATATATATATATATATATATATATATATATATATAGAGAGAGAGAGAGAGAGAGAGAGAGCTTTTACAGTAGTAGATTTTCATATGACTTTTCAAAAATTCTTTAATATTATAGATTTTAGTGGACAGCTATTGTTCCAGACTATAATGTCTTTATTTCTCTTCTCAAGACTAATTTAAGGTGTTGCCTAATTTATTTCACAAAGACAGCTATTTTCATTTTTAAGTTACAAAAGATGACATAACATGGGTAAATGTAATAGAGTAGTAATAGCTTAACAACTTGTAAGATAATTGATAATTAATACATTTCAGCAAAATAGACAAAAATGAAATGTCAAAATGTTGCTTTGTTTTAAGACATTCTAGCAACGTTGTATTTTAGATTTTATTAGATGACATTAAATTATTAATATGAGCTGAATTCAACTTTGAGTCTGTTGGTGGACCTCCTTTCCCCAGGTTCCTCTCCATTTCTATCCCTGTAATTCTTTCAGACAGAAATAATTATGGGTCAGAAGTGTGACTGTGTGATGGCAACCCCACCCCTCACTTGATGTCCTGTCTTCCTGCTGAAGGTGGGATCTATACGTTCCCTCTTCCTACTGTTGGTCATTTCATCAACAGTTCGTCCCAGTAAGTTCTGGGAGTCAATCACCTCCCCGGTCTCTGGTGGTTTGAGGGTTTCCCCCAACCTATTTCCTGAGGTTGCGTGTTTACATTCTTTCTGCTGGCTCTCAGGGCTTTAGTCCTTTTCACACTCCCAATACCAGATAAGGTTCCCTTCTCTACCCTTACACCTCTCCCCTGTCCACTTACTCTCCCATGCCCCCTCTCTCCACTTCTGATTGCTTTCTTCTCTCTCCCAAGTGGAACTGAGGCATCGGCACTTGAACAATTCAGCTTGTTGAGCTTTTTGAGTTCTGTGGACTTTATTTTGGGTATTCTGTATGGGTTGTTTGTTGGTTGGTTTTGGCTAATATCCCCTTATTAGTGAGTACATACCATGCATGTCCTTTTGGGTCTGAGTTACCTCACTCAGGATGATATTTTCTACTTCCATCCATTTGCCTGCAAAACTCAGGATGTCCTTGTTATTAGCTAAGTCGTATTCTATTGTGTAAATGCTTCACATTTTCTGTATCTATTCTTCTGTTGTGGGGCATCTAGGTTGTTTCCAGCTTCTGTCTATCACAAATAAGGCCGCTATGAACATAGTGGAACACATGTCCCTGTGGCATGGTGGCACATCTTTTTTATATGTTCCCAAGAGTGCTGTGGCTGGATCTTCAGGTAGATCAATTTCCAGTTTTCTGAGGAACCTCCAGATTGATTTCCAGAGTGGTTGTACCAGTTTGCAATCCTGCCAGCAATGGAGGAGCATTCCTCTTTCTCCACATCCTCTACAACAGATGATGTTACCTGAGGCTTTGATCTTAGCCATTCTGATTGGTTTAAGGTGGAATCTAAGGGTCGGTTTTATTTGCATTTCTCTGATCAATAAGGACTTTAAACATTTCTTTAGGTGCTTTTCATCCATTTGATATTCATTCCTCAGTTGTGAAATCTTGGTTTTGTTCTATACTCCATTTTTTGATCGGGTTGTGTGGTTTTTTGGCAATTATCTTCTTGAGTTCTTTATATATTTTGGATATTAGCCCTCTATTGGATGTGGGGTTAGTGGAGGTTTTTTTCTCCCCATCTGTAGGTTGCCAATTTGTCTTATTGACTATGTCCTTTGCCTTACAGAACCTTACCAGTTTCATAAATGAGGTACCCATTTATCAATTGTTGATCTTAGAGCATGAGCCATTGGAGTTCTATTTAGAGAATTTCCCCCTGTGCCAATGAGTTCAAGGGTCTTTTCCACTTTCTCTTCTATTAGATTCAGTGTATCTGGTTTTATGTTGAGGTCCTTGATCCAGTTGGACTTGAGCTTTGTATAAGGTGACAAATATGGGTCTATTTTCATTCTTCTCTTTATAGACAGCCAGTTAGGCCAGCATCATTTATTGAAGATGCTACCTTTTTTCCAAACCTGTAAGGTGAGAGACTCCCAGGATTCAAAGGGAGGGACCTTAGATGAAATGCCAGGCAGTAGAGAGAGAGAACTTATGGAGTCAACCTTCAGCAGGAAGACAGGACATCAAGTGAGGGATGGAGTTGCCATCCCACAGTCACATCTCTGGCCCATAATTGTTCCTGTCTGAAAGAATTACAGGAATGAAAATGGAGAGGAGCCTGAGAAAAAGAAGTTCCAGCAAGTTGCCCAAAGTGGATCGAGCTCAAGTGGATGTCCCAAAGCCTGACACTTTTACTGAGGCTATAGAGTGCACACACAAAAAAATGACTGCCCCCTGAAAGACCCAACAAGCAACTGAAAGAGTCAGATGCAGATATTTACACCCAACCAATGGACAGAACCAGCTGGCCCCTGTTGTTTATTTAGCAATGGCTGATAAAAAGCTGAGAAGGGTGATCCTGCAGGAGGTCCAACAGTCTCAATTATTCTGGATCCCTGAGATCTAGCAAACATTGGATCACCAAATAGACAGCATGCCCCAGCTGACATGAGGCTCCTAACACACATACAGTAGAGGACTTACAGGTCTGTGTTCATTCAGAGATGATGCACCAACCGTCAATAGACTGGAGGCCCTTGGGAGATTAGAGGACAAGGATCAGGCTATTCATGTGGAGATAGGGTTTGGTGGAGAGGAGGTATGGGATATAGAGCAGTCAGAGGATGGATGGGGGGTGGGGAATGGAATATGAAGTGTAAAAAATAAATTAAAAATAAAATTAAATTAAAATTTAAAAAGATCTTGTGTTAAGCCACTATGTACTTTACAGTTTTTTACAGCTGCAATTTGAAAATAAGTATAAATTCAGTTGTAAGACAAATTTCCTTGTCAGTCTCTTGAAGTAATATCCAGTTACAGTATTTAGTGAACATAATAGACATCAAGGGAAGAAAATGAGTATGAAATAACATTTGAAATGAATGACACATGGGAAAGATGATGAATGTATGGTACCACTACTTATCTGCACTGCAACATAGACAGTGCTGTTAAAGACATATTTCTGCAAACATAGAAAGCGACTGGTTTACGCTCTCCATTCATAGACTCATTCAATTAGTAACTGAAACATCTCACTTCTGACTGCTTAATCTTTAACACTTTTATGGACCCTTCGCACTCTATTTGAACCACTTATCCAAGACACAGTGGAGGTCTCTGAGCAAATTGTGCTTTCTTCTTTCTCACTGAGATCCACTAAGTGGCTACCACTGCTTACTTTGTAGAGCTCTGATTGAATTGTAATTTTTAATGTGCTAAATGAGCTTTAGCAACAGATGACTATCGTCAACTGTTTTAGTAACAAGTACTTAGGGTTGTAGAAATTGTAAACAGTACATATAAAGATCAAATATAATAAAATCAGAACCTGCATTTTTGAAGATTATTCAGATCTGGGTTTTCATATAACATGGTTTTATTTCCTTAATTATTATTGACTTTAGATACATAGTCATACTGGATTAAATTTAATAGGACTAGACTCTAAATAACCTCTTTTGTTACTTATTTTCTGAAAATAAGTTAATTCTGCTCAAGTTCCTGTGTAGAGTAAATAAACTATATCCTTCGCTCTGGAGAATATCTTTTACAAGTTGGAGAGATAAACAACGAGAATGCAATACCATATACACAAATTGAAAAAAGGTATCTAGTATTAGAAATGAAGAACTCAGGTAAGTATCAGCAGATATTTGAAATTTTAGTAAAGTTTTAATCAATTGCCACTTGAAAATTTTTATATCTTTGCTATATGCATAATAATGATGATGATGATGAACATTAATATATGTAGTTTCAATCTTAGCCATTCTGACTGGTGTGAGATAAAAAATTCAGGTGACAGCAGATGCTGGCAAGGATGTGGTGAAAGAGGAACACTCCTCCATTGTTGGTGGGATTGCAAGCTTGTACAACCACTCTGGAAATCAGTCTGGCGGTTCCTCAGAAAATTGGACATAGTACTACCAGAGGATCCCGCAATACCTCTCCTGGGCATATATCCAGAAGATGTCCCAACTGGTAAGAAGGACACATGCTCCACTATGCTCATAGCAGCCTTATTTATAATAGCCAGAAGCTTGAAAGAACCCAGATGCCCCTCAACAGAGGAATGGATACAAAAAATGTGGTACATTTACACAATGGAGTACTACTCAGCTATTAAAAAAATGAATTTATGAAATTCCTAGGCAAATGGTTGGACCTGGAGGGCATCATCCTGAGTGAGGTAACACAATCACAAAGAACTCAAATGATATGTACTCACTGATAAGTGGATATTAGCCCAGAAACTTAGTATACCCAAGATATAAGATACAGTTTGCAAAACACATGAAACTGAAGAAGAACGAAGACCAAAGTGTGGACACTTTGCCCCTTCTTAGAATTGGAAACAATCACCCATGGAAGGACTACAGAGACAAAGTATGGAGCTGAGAGAAAAGGATGGACCATCTAGAGACTACCATATCCAGGGATCCATCACATAATTAGCCTCCAAACCATGACAGCATTGCATACACTAGCAAGTGTTTGCTACAAGGACCCTGATATAGCTGTCTCTTGTGAGCTAGGCCGGGGCCTAACAAACACAGAAGTGGATGCTCACAGTCAGCTATTGGATTGACCACAGGGCCCCCAATGGAGGAGCTAGAGAAAGTATCCAAGGAGCTAAAGAGATCTGCAACCCTGTAGATGCAACAACATTATGAACTACCCAGTACCCCGGAGCTCTTGACTCTAGCTGCATATGTATCAAAAGGTGGCCTAGTCTGCCATCACTGGAAAGAGAGGAACGCCAGGGCCAAAAAGTGCGAATGGGTTGGTAGGGGAGTGCGGGGGAGGGTATGGGGGACTTTGGGATAGCATTGGAAATGTAATTGAGGAAAATATGTAATAAAAATAAAAATATTTTTTAAAAAAGGAATGAATTTATGAAATTCCAAGGCAAATGGATGGACCTGGAGAGTATCATCCTGAGTGAGGTAACCCAATCACAGAAGAACTCACACAACATGAACTCACTGATAAGTGGATATTAGCCCAGAAACTTAGAATACCCAAAGTATAAGATACAATTTGTGAAAAATATGAAACTCAAGAAGAACGACACCCAAAGCACGGGCACTTTGCCCATTCTAAGAATTGGGAACAAAACACCCTTGGAAGGAGTTATAGAGACACAATTTGGAATGGAGACGAATGGATGGACCATCAAGAGACTACCATATCTGTGGATCCATCCCATAATCAGCTTCCAAATGCTGACACCATTGCATACACTAGCAAGATTTTCCTGAAAGGATCCAGATACAGCTGTCTCTTTTGAGACTATGCTGGGGCCTAGCAAACACAGAAGTGGATGCTAACAGTCAGCTATTGGATGGATCACAGGGCTCCCAATGGAGGAGCTAGAGAAAGTACACAAGGAGCTGGGGCGATTTGCAACTCTATAGGTGGAACAACAATATGAACTACCCAGTACCCCTCAGAGCTCATGTCTCTAGCTGTATATGAATCAGAAGATGGCCTAGTTGGCCATCAGTAGAGAGGCCCATTGGTTGTGCAAACTTGATATGCCTCAGTACAGGGGAACGCCAGGGCCAAGAAGAGGGTGGGTGGGGCAGTTGGTGGGGCAGTGTGTGTGGGACTTTTGGGATAGCATTGGAAATGTAAATTAAATAAATACCTAAAAAAAAAGTTAAAAAAAAAAGAGAGAGAAAGGGAAGAGAAGTGAGGGAAGTCAGAGGTGAAGGAACAAAGGAGTAAGATTAAGGGAGTGAAGGGGGCTGAGAACTCCTTTTTATGGTCTTTACTGTTGCTAGGTAACTGGGGAGGAGTTTTGCCTGAAGGTCAGAAGCTTGGGCCATTACTTATGTGACTACTGACCATGCTTCTCTTGGGGGGGTTGTGGGAGGTGGTACCTTAGGCAGGGGCTGGAGTTCTAGGAGTATGGGGATGCCTACCATATCATGTAGGTGAATTATGATCATTGGGGTTCAGACCTCAGCTCGACTGGAGACCAGCCTGCAATTTCCCACCCTTGTCAATAGGACAGACATTTCAGGGAAAAGGTCAAGTTTGTAAAATACAGGAGGAGCAGAGTCTTAAGCAGCAACCTACATGTCACAGCCAGTGGCAGTAAATTTTATTAGATTATTTTTAAAAATTGGAAATAGATATCACCTTCAAAAATTCATAGCATGCTGTGCCTTTTATGTCTCTGACCTCTCTGCACAACATTCTGGCATTGAGTGTGGCATGTTTTACATGAAAAATACTATGATTCATGAAAACAGAGACCAGGGCAATTGTATAGGCACTGCCTTTGTTCAAAGAAAACTGTGCTAGAGGAAAACAATGGTAAGTATCTTGGAAACATGAAACAAACAAGGAAAGTGGGTAATGTTTGCTACTTGCTCTATAAAAGCCATCGTACTAGATATTTCTCCAAATTCATTGTCTAGAACTATTTAATTTTCTCAATAGGTAAATATTGTTGTGGCTGAGCAAACTGAGACACTTCATCTCTGTAAAGTCAAGTCATACTCAAGGTTGTACATCCAATAAGTGAAGGAAATAGAATTTGTGCATGAATAACTACAATTCCTCTGAGGTCCATGCTACAGGAAGCCGACCAATACATATCTATCAAATTTAATTGACCGTGGGCAGTGTATTATATTTTCCTCAGATAGGTTAAGATTATTTCTTTCTAACATATGCTTTGGGATTTCATAACAATTCAATGAATTTTCTTAACTTCCAAGTGCAATGCTCCAGAGGACAGAACTGAATATTGCTATTCATCAGTAATTTACAATGTATGCAGTTGCTAGTTGAATAAACCAGAATATAAATGAAGATTAAAACATTTCTAAGGCTTGTTGTAGCAAGTAGAATATGTCTGCAATTAATTAATCATTCCTAGACTTCATTTTCAAGTCATAGAATCAAAGAAAATGTTTTGTTTTTCTAATCAAACATTTATTATTTCTCATTTAAAACAACTTAATAATTACACTAAGTGTATCTAATATATCAAGTGAAAATTTGAAGTTTTTAATTAAAAAATTAAATGTAAACACATATTCCAATAAATATGAACTAAACCCTTTGAATTTTTCATTACTATTATTTTCAGCCAGGTGTGGTAGTACATCTTACCTGCAGCTCCTGCACAGGGAATGGCAATAGCAGTTGACATGCCAATGTACATGAGAAAATTTCACAAGGCCCTACTCCTACATAAAGAGTTATAAGAAAGTGATGGCCGCTGATATGGAAAGAGTCAATATTTCCCAGGATTGAATGGACATTTCCCAGTTTAGGTGGTTATCCCTTATCAAATGATAAGCCCTAAAACCATATATCGTGTGTGTGTGTGTGCATCATATGTTTGTATATGAAAAACTAAATAGACTCACAAGTTATATTGGTAGATAGATAGATAGATAGATAGATAGATAGATAGATAGATGCCACGGACTGGACTCAGTTGGCCCCCCTCAATCCATGGGAATCAGGGCCTTGGACAGATGGTCATAGAGTCAGTGAGAATGCGGTGACAACACAAGGGAGTGTGCTGAATCTGAATGTAATGTCAAATTGAGCATCAAATTTTTAAACCAAAGAAAATAGGGAAGTTAAGTGACACATCGGCAAAGTACAAATGAAGTTACTGGGTGCTTAATGACTTAAACAAAACAGAGGAAAGCAAACACAAAGACTGGCAGGAACTGGACAATAAATCAACTGAGACAAAGTCAGCTCTATCTAAGGTCAGCTATAGTCTTAGAAGACAGGGGTGAGGTCTTTACACTCCCAGGGCAAGGGCTTTCACTCCCAAGTCATGGGTCATGGTTCTAATTAGGGAGTTCTGCTCTAGCTAACCTTTTCATGAATAATGCAATACTCTAAAACCACAGCATGATCTACTTCCTAAACCATTGTAAATTCCTGTATATGGGAGTGACTTGGCTTTTATTCTAAGTGATTGTGTGGGGGGACTTTCTACTAATAAGTAATGTAGTCTGCCATATATAACTATAATAAGAATTCTAAACTTACATTGCTAAGCTTGCCCTGAGATTTCTAACTCTATGTAGTTGATAGTAATGCCTGATTTATTTCACTATCTCTCTTTCAATACTAGAGGCAATTCTGAATGTCACTGAATAGACAACATTCTTACTGAATTCCAAGCCCAGGGTTGGCTCAAGGACTACCGAGGGCATTGGTGAAGGCCAGGAAGCAAAGTTTGATTTTGCTTAGATTTTGGCAAGTCATTGCTTGGAGGCATCTATAACAAAACAATGCCAAAAGGAAGCACACAGATCCATTTGCAAGGACAAATTGGAGCATACATGCTATGGGATGCCACAGTTTCAGGAGACTCTGTTTACATGAAACTCTTCGACTAGGGACTGCTTCCAGGTTTCTAAACCTGTCAAGCAAGTCACTACTGGAGTGGATGTAGCAAGATGATAGCTAGGGATACAAGTGCCAAAGTAATCAAAGAAAAAGAGCACAAATTACATTGTTTCACATAATCATTTTTATGCCTTTTTCACATTGAAATGGAGCTTCACTAAATAGAGCAGACTGACCTTTGAGTGGCTTTATTGCCTAGGTAAAATTTGAACTTATAATCCTCCTGGATCAGATTTCTGAATACCAGCAGTTATAGGCCTGTAAAGCTGACATTTCCTAGTATGTTCAATGTTTATTGCTTCATATATAGGGGTTCATAGGTGAAATAATTTGCTTTACTTATCAGGATAATTGGGGTTTCAAATTTTAAATGTTGTTGGACTAAATACAAGAACTTAAGTAAACTACACAGGAGAAAGGAAAAACTGACTTACAGGCACTGAAGAAACAGGTAAAATCCCCAATAAGGCAAAACACTATTTCCACGATAAGCAGGAACTATTATCTACATGTGAGCCTAACTCCCACCTACTAAACTTCTAGATTTTGAAGTGATGGGTGAGTCAGGCACATGTGTATACACCATCAGTTTTAATGTACACTCAGATATAGCAAATATATTAAACATTTGTAACAAACTTCCCTAGTACAAACAAACAAACAAACATCCTTTGTAATCTGTTAAAAATCCCATTATGCCCCAGGACAGGGGAATGCCAGGGCCAAAAAATGGGAATGGGTGGGTAGGGAAGTAGGGGGGGGGTATGGGGGACTTTTGGGAAAGCATTGGAAATGTAATTGAGGAAAATACGTAATAAAAAATATTTTTAAAAAAATCCCATGAAATGAGTCAAAGCCTACCAGTGTGTCCTTGCAGAGTGTCACTTTCTCTCTAGACATCTCTACTCCCTCACAAGGGCATTTTTCACTAATTCTTCCTTCTTTGCCTACTACTAGTTTCAGCTTATCTATGAAATCTTTCATTGATACAAATGATGATCTGACTTCAATGAACTGATATCTGCCTCCTTCATTGTTTCCTTCATGACTTACTAACCATCACATGCCAGAAAACATACTGGTGTAAATTGTAGGTTCTCTAAGGATGGAAGTTTATTTTGTAGTATGAGAGGCTATGTGGCTTTGAGAACCAAGGAAGAAATAACACTAGAGTCTAGATGTGATTTAACATATCAATATCAAGAGGGACTTATACCTATTTATAAGTCTATAGATATCCTGCAGGAGTGGAGGAATAAATTTAATACTTTCCTAAGTCCAGCCTAGTTCCCTATTTTATACCTAACCTCTCTGGTTATATGGATTGTATTTTGGTTTCCAACGACTTAACAGCTAACATCTATTTTTATTTCTCCAAATATCGGGGGAAACAGAGTCTCAATTGTACATCTCTGATCACCATATGAAGAATCCTATACTGGGAATTATACTGGAAATCTAATCAAATTGTTGGACAAGGGTATTCCATAGGAACCCACAAACAACCCAGGCTATTTCAAGGCTATGGTTGCTCTTTACAAACTGATAGAAAGGCCCTATATGTCACCTACCCAACACCTACCCAACTAACTGAATAGAAGTCACCTGGTGCCTAGGTAGAACCTTTACTACTATATACCAATGTTTATGGTACTGGAAGGTACTCACCACAATACCCATAAAGATAAGGAGAAACACAGCTGGGCATGGTGGTGTACGCCTTTAATCCCAGCACTTGGGAGACAGAAGCATGTGGATTTCTGAGTTCAAGGCCAGCCTGGTCTACAAAGTGAGTTCCAGAACAGCCAGGGCTATACAGACAAACCCTGTCTCAAAAAACAAAAACAAAACAAAACAAAACAAACAAACAAACACCCCCCAAACCCCCCCAAAAAAACAAAAAAAAAAGAAAGAAAAAAAGAAAGAAAGAAAAGGAGAACCAAAACAGTCACAAATAATTTAATCAAAATTTGTGACCTGCTTGTAAGATATGCTAGTATCATAGTTCCACAAAAGTTATAGGCAAGACCACCTATTTCAAATTCAATATTTGAATTGTGTTAGGGCCCATTCTTCAAAAGGGATACTATATTTGACTCTGCTTGAGCTATCAAGACATTCAGACCATATATACTAGGGACCTAGGGTAAAACCAAAGAGTATGCTCAAGGTTCATGATAAAATGACACATAATGATATTTTGCTGTTCTGAGAGATCCATGTTTTGCTCATTTATCATCAGAGATGCTTCCTCATGTATCAAGTAAGAATACAGAGACTCCCAGACAAAGTGCTGAGTGGGAGAGACCTTGAAACACACAGTCCTAAATAGGATAGGTCCATCAAATCCCTCTTTTCAGATCTCTGGGAACTCTGAAGAAGAGGGAGAAGAAAGAGTATAAGAGTCACAGAGGATGAAGGACAGCAAAGAGTCAAGGTATTCTAGGCTCAACAAGTTGCTACAGTATAAACACACAAGTCATTATTACAGCAAATTCAGCATTTCTATGTATCTTCATCAAATGGTGTCTAAGAAATGAAGAGAGACATGTACACATTCCTCTACTGTCCAATCAGTAAATCAAAAATTAATTTCTCCATGGAGTCTCCCTGGGGAAACAAACAATTCTTAAGGGTAGCCTTCATGACAAGGAGTAGATAAACAATACTCACAAAAACTCCAGAATGTTATCTTTGGAGGTTCTTTGCTTCATATTATTGTTTCAGGGCATCTATCTATCTATCTATCTATCTATCTATCTATCTATCTATCTATCTATCTATCTATCTATCTATCTGTGTTTGTTTTCTTTTTTTCTTTTTTAATGTGGGATTGCTCTGTGCTTAAGTGTATGTAAATCCACAAAATGGAAACAGAAGGAGCATAAAAATGTATTTTATGAGGCCACAGCACTCTTGGTACCTAAACCACACAAATACCTATCAAAGAAACTTACTATCAAAATTCCCTCATTAATATTGATGTGAAAATACTCATTATAAAAGTTCCAAATCGAATATTAAGACTTACCAAATCACCGCTATGATCAAGTACACTTCAACATACTAAAATCTGTCCATGTAATGTATCATATGAACAAAAGGTATTTATTATCTCATTAGATGCTGAAAAAAATCATTTAATAAAATTCAACACCCCTTCATGATAAATGTGTTGGCAATATCAGTGATATAATACACATACTTAAACATAATAAAGGCAATAGACAGCAATCTTATAGCCAACACCAAATTAAATGGAGAGAAAGTTAAATTCCATTAAAATCAGGTACAAGACAAGTATATTCACTATTATTTAATATAGCATTTGAGGTTTTAGATAAATCAATAAGAAAACTATAGGAGATCAAAGGAGATGAAGGGGATAATAAATGGGAAGAAGAAGTCAAAGTATTGCTATTCACAGATGATATGTTAATGTGATATACATAAGTGACCCCAAACATTCAACCAGGAAATTTCTACATAGATAAAAGCCTTCAGCAAACTGTGTGGATACAAAATTAATTCAAAATATCAGAAGCCCTGCAATATACAAATTATAAAAAAAAGAATGAAAAAGAAATAAGAGAAATAACACTTCAAGTTAGCCACAAATAATATAAAATATCTCAGGGTAACTTTAACAAAGCAAGTGATTGACACAGATGGTAAAATTTTCATGTCTTTGAAACAAGAAATTGAAGAAGATATCACAATATCCCAAGCTTATGGATCAATAGGGTTAACATAGTAAAAGTAGCCATCTTCAACACAATTCTCTGAAAAATTACAATGCAATTCTTTACAGATTTTGAAAGACCAGTACTCAATTTTATATAGAAAAGCATAAGCTGGTGGAGATGTGGAGCAAATGGAACACTTCTCCATTGTTTGTGGGAGTACAAGTCGGTACACCCTCTTTGTAAATCAATTTGGCAGTTTACCATAATATCAAGAATTGATTTACCTCAAAATCCAGCTAAACCAACCCTGATCATATTCCCAAGAGACATTTCTTCCTACCACAAAAAAACATGTTCTAGTATGTTCATAGCAGCTTTATTTGCAATAGCCAGAAAGTAGAATAAAATTTAGATATCTCACAACTGAAGAAAAGATAAAGAAAATATAGATTATTTCTATAATGGAATGTGACTCAGCTGTAAAAAAAAACAAATAAACAAAAATAAAAAAACAAACAAGAAGAAAAACAAAAACAAAAACAAAAACAGTGACATGAAAATTTCCTGCAAATGGATGGAACTATAAAAAGAAAAAAAAAGTCCTGGAGAAACCCAAAAAAGGAAAGACAAGCCTGGTGTTAACTCATATATAAGTGGATATTAATGGATCAATAGGGTTAGCTGTAAAGTAAAGGGTACCATGCTAAAATGTACAGACCCAGAGAAGCTAAGTACCAGTGAAGGCTCAAGTGGAAGATGTGTGAATCTCACTGAGAAGGGGAAATAGAAGAGATACTGAAGTTGGATGTGAGGAATGGACAAGACAAGTTTTAGGGTGGGATGGGGATGGGAACAGAAAATATCAGGTGGATTGAGCATGGAGGAAGAGGGGTCTGGGAGTGGCCACAAAAATGGCATGGGCATCTCTGCGACAAGCTAAAAGCCTAGAACAATAGAAACTCCCAGGAATCTCTAAAAGTGACTCTATCTAAGACTTTCAAAAATGGATATGGAACCTGAACTGGCTATTTCCTATAGTCAAGCAAAAGTTCAGTGTAAGGATTGTGATAGCACCCCAGCCATAAAACCTTCAACCTAAACTTTCTCCTGCCTGCAATATGTGTAGATGTTAGGAGCAGGTGGACCAGAAAGTGAGGGAACACCCAACCAATTTCTAATCTAGCTTGAAACCCATTCCATAAGGAGGTGCCTACCCTTAACACTGTTAATGACATTCTGCTATACGTGCACACAAAAGTCTAGCATAACCATAAGCAGAGAGTCTTTACCCAACAATTAAAGTAAACAGATGCAGAGACTCATAGCTAAACACATAGTGGTTGGGAAATCCTGAAGAAGAGGCAGATAAAGGATTGTATGAG
Organism: Mus caroli; assembly: GCF_978045245.1. Classification (NCBI taxonomy): domain Eukaryota; kingdom Metazoa; phylum Chordata; class Mammalia; order Rodentia; family Muridae; genus Mus; species Mus caroli. The sequence goes on along the minus strand of NW_028227267.1, from coordinate 85,353,666 downwards.
CCAGATGGTTTAAGAACACCACAGGAAAACCTATAGATTCAAATAATCTGATCTCATAGGAGCTCACAGAGACTGAACAGAGAGCATAAAGAGACAAGACTTGGCCCTCTGCACATATATAAAGGTTGTGCAGGTTGGTGTTGATATGGACTTACCACAAAAGTAGTGGTGTCTTGTCTCAGACACTTGCCTGCCTTTGGGTCCTTTCCCCTACTGGGCTGCCTATTCCAGCCTCAATAGTAGCCATGCCTCCTCTCACTGTGACTTGCTTTGCCAAGGCTTGTTGATATCTATGGGAGGCTTGATAACTTAATTTGAACTTAGAAAATAACAGCATCCATACAAATATAAGAAAAAATGTTATGTGCCTTACACAGTCGTTAGATTATAATGACTTTTGAAGATTCACTCTTGAGATTTGTTTGTCAGATTGATTAAGCAAATGGCTTCAAATTCTCAGTGTATATATAATAAAGGTGATTATATCTACTCACTGGATTACAGGCTAGAATGTTAATTATGAGAACAGTATTTTTGATGAGGCTCTTCCTAAAGATGTGGTGAAATGTATTGGGTTTGTTGAGACTCTGACATGATAAATGAACTTTGAGTCAAGAATAGTAAAAGAACACAGAGACACTTATGGATGTAAGGTATGATTAAAATAAAACTGTGGAAGCAAGCATCTAAAATTAGATACAGTGTGTGAAAATATCACTAGGCTCCTTCTCACTTCACTCATTTATTTTTTTACTTCATACACACACACACATCTTTTAAAATACATTAAAAACACCTGTCATATGGCTATCAATTATATTATCACATTTTATTGCATATTTTTGTTTTTCAATGGTTTGGTATGCTTAGTCATAGCAAAATAATATGCCAATTTAATAACTACCTATTAGAAGACATGAAGAAAAATTGGGTTTTGTTTTCTAAAACTGCAAAGCAAACAAAGAAAACCACGATAATTGATAAGAACAATAAGAACAACAATAAAATGAATATAACAATAGAATATCTGGTACAAGACACCATGGCTTAATAGGGAAATAATATCTCAGTGTTGTTGCTGATTTAATATTGAACTTTTCATCATCGGAGTTCTTTTCTTTTTCCTTTCTTTCTTTCTTTCTTTCTTTCTTTCTTTCTTTCTTTCTTCCTTTTTTTTTTGTTTTTTTGTTTTTTGTTTTTTTGAGACAGTGTTTCTCTGTGTAGCCCTGGCTGTCCTGGGACTCACTTTGTAGACCAGGCTGGCCTCGAACTCAGAAATCCACCTGCCTCTGCCTACCAAGTGCTGGGATTAAAGGCGTGTGCCACCACACCCACCCTCGGAGTTATTTTCTTATATCTGAAACAATTACTAAAGAACTTTTGAAAAAAATAACGATCAATCATTTTTATTGTTTAATTATTTAACTAACTGATTTTTTGAGACAGGGCCTAACTACAGACTGACATTAAACTCATGGTGACTGTCTTCCTACAGCCTACTGATGTTAGGATTTAGGACAGTTATTGATCTGGTTTTGTGTAGAAAGAATGTGTAGAGTGACTTTTCAAATAAATTTAAGGAGACTAAGCATGACCTTGGAAGACTGCAGAGGCTGTCAAGTAACTGAAATGAAGTTTTTCCGTTAGTGTACCTGACTGTTAAAGGACACTTCGGATTCCATCTCCGCCTGCACATCCACCTCCACTCCATGTGTTTATAATCTGGATGAAAACAATAAGAGAGAAAACTTGAAAAATGTTTAAATAACATAATATCAAAACAAATCAATTTTTAATTCAGGAGTGTTATAAAGGCTAAATATTCACTTCTCAGAAATACGTTTCCACTGAGACTATATTCCATGTGAGATACAAAGACATAATTTTTATAAATTTAAAGTTGGCAAAGTCCATAATTCAAAAAAGTGAAAGACATCACTGTATGATTGCTGCTTTTATAGTTATTATGAAAATATAATGTTATTGTATTACTAGATTATCTGTGTTAATCTACATTTGATAATCTTTTCACGCTTTAAGCTTATTTTTGAATGGTTTGATTTTACATACAATTTTGGATATACCATTGGATAACTATTGCCTCTATGAATTCTCTCTGTACTTTCCCTCTGCCCCACCTGTTCCCTAAATAACCACATTGCACTGGTCTGCACCAGGCCTTCTGCACACATCCTGTGGTTCCTTACCTTGGGGTTTTTGTTAGACTCCTACTATCTGAGTGGGGTGATTCTGTCTCTTCTGCCTGCCCATAGGACATTTTTCCATCTACTGGGTTGCCTTGTCTAGTCTTGATATGAGGGTGTATATCTATTAAGGAGTCTTGCAATGCTAAATTTGGTTTATATTATTGGGGGAGCCTGCTCTTTTCTGAAAGAAAATGAAGGAGGAGTTTATCTAGTGGAGAGGTAGATAAGGAACTGAGAAAAGGGGAGGGACGGGGTGCTATAGGCAGGTTATATTATGAGAGAAGAATAAAACAAAAAACTTTAAAATGAATGAAATCTCACAAACAATGAATAAGGATTGCTCATCACCTTTCCCACTATCTATATTTTGTTCTTAGTCTATTAGATAAATTGCTGATATGAAACAGCTGTCTGATTTTTAGTGATATATAAAAGCTGGAAACCTCATTCTAAGTGATGACATAGCTTCAACAGTAATTTGGAGGAAGATGTAGATTGTGCTTATAAACAAGAACAGTAAAATAATATTTAAAAACTATTTTGATCACTATCTTTCCAAGCATATTGTGAAACTGAAGGATGTGAGAAATCACCAGTCATAATTTAGTATTGCAAACATTTTAAATGTCAGATTTTAAAGTGTGATTATATTAATGATGTCAATACTATCACAATAACAATTAAAGAAAAAAGCAGGCCATGAATTTGAAGGAGAATAGGAAGTGGGACATGGGAGGTCTTAGAGGGGAAAAGGGGAAGGAAGAAAATTTTAAAATAAAAAATAACATAAGTATTTTAAATGTCTTTTTCCACAAATATCAGTGGCATTCCACTAGCATTAACAGTGATATAGTGACTGTGATCTCAATCCGTTTACTAACATTAATTATTAGAGCAGTAGTCAGCCATACAAAGCAGGAGGATTGAGAATAAGCAGCTGCATTTTGGCAGCTAACAACAATCTATGTTCATTGAAAAGTTAAGTGCACGTCTATCTTTCTGTTACTATGGAAGAATGTTTGTGAAATTTCTGTTTCCCACAGTAACAAAAATTTTATGTTAGCCCCATATTTTAGAGAAAACTGAAAATTTAAAAACCTTCAAGTTTACACTTTTCATTATTTTATTCGAATGTGAGTTATCTCAAAGGACCTTAGTTCTATAACGGCCCTTCGATATATCATTTCAAAAAAAAGCTGACATGCTTTAGTCCAAATGTTAGGACAGAAAAAGAGTAATGGGAAAAATTAAAGGAACTGTTTTTATCCTTAATACGTGTGGCCGGGGAATCAATTTTCTCCTGCCATGTTCTAGTCTGTGATATATGAGCAACTCAAAAAACCAACTATGGTAAAGAAACATGTTCTGTGTCCCAATCAACTCAGAAATGAAAGGTTTCTTTTCTATCAAGGTAACATTAACGATTTCCAAAATCTATCTATGTTTTCCCATTGCTGAACTCCTTGGAAAAATAATCCCTGAAGTGTAGAATTCTAAATACCAAAAATCCCATAGATTTGAACTAATATTGGCACTGTACAACCTGTTAGGTTACCCCAGGTTAAATAACTAACAACTGAGTATTCCTATTGGTTCTGTCTTGTTTTCTCTAACCATTAAAAAAATGCTAGGCATATGTCTCCAGAAACGTCTCATTGATGTATTAACATAAAGGAAAAACATGATATTTTATGCAATAACTTGAAGTTATAAATTTAAAAAGCTTACATTTATTATAATCATTGATATTAGTTCGAGGTTTCTGGGTTATACAATCCATATACGAAAAGTTCTATGCAAGATTATATGAACTTACACTTCGGAGAACAATGTCTCTTATGATAAAGTAAATCTGGAACTCATGTATTCATCTCATCCACTGATTTGACTAAGATGAGAAAGTGTCTAGAAATGTTAAACCAATACATGGCAGAGCTTTTATTTATACATCTCTTCTTCAAATGAATTAATTATTGTATTTTTAAAATGTAGCTGCGGCCATATCTTGGCTGTCCTTTCTTGCAGATAAGCTAATGAGAAGAGTGTTGGTGAGGGTAAGACTTGGTCTTATGAGATATTTAGGGTGACTGTTTAATAACAATACATTTGTTTACCTATCTTAAGTTCAAGTCACTTTGATACTGTAGCTGACTTTCCTGAGTTCCTTTTGGGCCAGAACCTGAAGTCTCTGGTATTTAGCACATCTTCAAAGAACAGCATGAGATTAAGTAAAGGATTAATTGCTAGAGTCTTTCCCCTCTTGTCCAGATGCCTCTTGCTTGTCAGGCTTGTGGGAAGATTGGAGCAATAAATTTCTATTGAACAAGTAAGAGAGAGTTAGGCTTTTACACAAGCAAATACACATGCAAATATGTTCTAAACTCACATAAATTCATGTACAAATTCACTGTGTACACATTCATAAGTCTCCATTCTAACCATTTAAACACAGCTTACATAATTACATATGTACACACACACACACACACACACATCATACTTACATATGAAGTAAAAGACCAAGCACCAGTGCAAGAAGAACTCACTCATTCTAGAGTAAACATTACCTCCAATGGTTATTACATAGGGAAAGAAAAGAACTTCTACCCTTTTATTACTAAGTTAGCTAAAGCCAAGTCTGTAAGAAGGAAGCTTTGTCCTCTTTATTAAGGCCAAGCTTGCCTTGCTATTACGAAAATACCCAAGATACAATTCACAGACCACATGAAACTCAAGAAGAAGGAAGACCAAAGTGTGGATGTTTCAGTCCTTCTTAGAAGGGGAAGCAAAATACTCAAGGAGGGAAATGAGGAGCCAAAGTATGGAGCCTCTGTGACATAGTCAAGTTTTGTATAGATAAACCCAGTCAATATTCAATCTTCTGTCCTCTTACCTATAGGAAATCCTTAGTTCCCCTTTTATGACCTTTGGTTAATGGTTTTACAACCTCTTGGAAAGTCCTCAAAGTTGCAAATGCCTGGTTACTATCCCAGAAGCAATTAACTCCTGACACTTGGAGACTTAATGCAGTTTTGACATCAGAAGGGACATTAATAGCAATTATTATAAAGAGCTTCATAATTACTAATATAATTTTAGGAATTCTTATAGGATCATCATTAATAATTAAGAATCATCTTTTTGTCTATGTAGCATTACTACAATAAAGTACATCTTTATTCTGCAGAAATCTGCTCAAAAGTGTGGACTAATACCTAGTGATTGCTATATATACTTAATAATTACAAGAAAAGTATATTAATGAAAGGAATCTTTCCTAATAGGATAATTCCTGGGCCTTGCATACAGAAGCAAATCTATCATAGATTTTAATCCATGGCAGAACCATCTTAGGAAAATGACCTGCTAGTGTTTGACTTCTTCTTGATGGCTCCTGGCATAAATGAGTTACAATGTACATAAATTACATGTAAATTCCAATAAAGGAAGTGATAATAATTTGTATAATCCTATTTTACGTCCATTACACATGTAACTTTTAGAAACAATCCTTCTCGGTACTCCATGGCAATCATTGATTTTAAGGAACTACTACAGTACGTGGATATGTACAGTAAACTTTCTTAGCATAAGGTCTTATTTCTTTTGTGGAATGGGGATGCCTATGCTACTAATAAAAAGATATTCAAATTTTCTTATCCAGATAAAGAAGGCAAACCTCTGTTTGCTAAACTACTAAAATTTGATGATTTAAATGTCACGGAATTTTGTGAGCATTCTATGTCAGGAACATAGACAAATAAATATATTTGTGTCTTTGGGCAATGTCAGAATTTGCTGATGAAGAATTTCTACACAAAGTTTAATAGCTTCCATGATAACAACTTGTCATAATAAATTTGCCTAGTTTGGTAGTCCGGTAGAGAAAAGTAAAAGTTCTGTATTCCAAATTTAATTACTAATATTAAGTATCATTTTGTAGAGGAATTTTAATCCAGCAACATGGCTGCTCTGGCAAAGGAACACATCCAAAGACCTTTTAGTTCAGTGTGGCCTGGCTAGAATGAAACACTTTTTATCCCTCTGGCTGGAATACAGACATGAATACTTTAACACTAACAATGGAGGGAAGGTTGGTTTGTAGAAGGCAGTAGCCATGTTTGAAAGTGATGTCTAATTGAGGGGATGACAAAGAGAGGAATGAGAAAAAGATTTGATAGAATGAGTCACAGATAGGATCCCCCTTATACCCCATCCACTTCTTGTCTGAGAGGATGGAGATCCTCACCCTAACTCATTAAGTTTCTGCAGGCTCATCATCTCCCACTGAAGAAACCCAGTTAAGGGAATATATTCACAGACAGACTTTAGGGACAGGCAGTCTTAGGGATAGCCCCTACTTTGGTTGTTGTGGCATCCACATAAAGACGAAGTTTCACATCTGCTACATATATGGGGGCTTGCTAGATTCAGCCCATGCATGGTCTTTGGTAGTTCAGACTCTGAGAGCCCTAAGGGTACAGATTAGTTCACAGTGTTAGTCTTCCTGTGGAGTTCCTACCTTGTGGCTTTCATTTCTTTCTCTATGTTATCCATACGTGTCTCCTCGATCCATTCAGTGTTTGGCTGTGGGTAACTGGATTTATTTCCATCAGCTGCTGGGTGGAGCCTCTCAGAAGACAGTTATGCTAGGCTTTGGTCCGTGCATATGGTTCTAGATCAGTAAGACTAATGAAGGTGGGCAGAGAGGTGGCAGGAGAATCTGGACATTTTCTTGAATGATGATTGTTGTACAATGTGGTCAATGCTCTCTGGGAAGTTTACATAGCAAGTCTGAGGAGCAAGTCAGTAAGCAGGATTTTTCTAGGGTTTGTGCTAAGTTCCTGCTTCCAGGTTCCTGCTGTGAGTTCCTGCCGTGACTTTCCTTCATGATGAAGTATAAATTATAAACTGAAATCAAGCCTTTTCCCTCTACATTGCTATTGATCATGGTGTTTTAGTGGAAAGCAGCCAAATGCATAGTTTGTAGTGTTACTCAATACCATATTAGCTATCCTTTCTATACTGAAAGAGGAGTCTTTTGAACAGATCTGTTGTTAGGAACTAAGTATCAGCATAGCTGTGGAATTGTAGGCTCTGTTTCCCTGCATCAGAATCTGGTTGTGATTGTCTTACAATATATAAACTGACAGTCCCTATTTTGTATAAAGATTCTTAAAATTCGATTTTAAAAAGGTGAGGAGGTAGAAGTAAATACGCACTTTGGAAATTAGACGAGGCTTGTATGAAAGATGTCCGTAAGCTTTTATGAAAGGATTTAATTTGTACTCAGGATAATGGTGGGAATGTAGGAAGTCTGAAGAATTAAAGAAAAAAAACCTCCTTCTTTGAAAGTTCATAGAAGACATATAGACATTTCAAGGAGATTTTGTTGCAAAAGAGCCATCTTCTATGAAATAATTTCTCTTTGTAGTTCTTAAAGGCCCTATAGAGTTGTAGTTTGCTAGCAATAGACACAACTTTATTTGCAAATAAAAATTTCATCACATTTGTAATTACACAAAGTTTCTGCAATTAATAAAACAAGGTCGGCTATCTGTAACAGACCCAGAGTATAAAACAAACAAACAAACAAACAGCAACAACAACACAAAAACCTCTTCGGCCTGCTAAAGCTCCGGTCTTCATCGTTCATATGAGTACAAAGCATATAAATGATATGACTGGCCTTGATTTGATTAACCTGTTCAACTGCTACTAAGTTCTTACAGTTTAACTCTCCCTTCTTTCATTTCAATATAAGTGTTTCACATATTATTTCTATTTCAGCAAAAGGCATTCATTTGTAATTTGTTGTAGTAAGAGTTTCCATGAGTAAAAATGATATATTGAAACTTACAGGCATTCAGAACCTTTTCCCTAGAAGAGGTATTACTTCCGGTTTGAACATGATTAGTGAAAAAAATTCGGATAGGAAAATTGAAGATATAAAGGAATAGGTAATTCAGGAGAGAGCAATTAGCATGGTAAATGCATTAAAAGAAACATAGACATGCTGTGAGTAGCTATAAAAAGATCCCATGTGTTGAAACTCAGACATGTCTACAGATAGGTAAGTTTCTCAGGGAACTGGAGAACTAAAACTATGTACTTTTTTTCATAGGCTGAATGACCAACATGGAAAAAAAAAATAATAACCGGGGAAATAATTATATTAGCCACCAGATGGCGCCAAATACCCTTCGACTCATCTGCCAGCTTGCTTGGCTCCTTTACCATTTTGAAATCTGTAGTTGAATTTAAGAATAAAACAGAAACACGGTGTTTTAAGTAGTTAAAATAATTAAAATTTGAACCTAGCCATTACCTTTGATGGTTTAATCATAAGTGAATTCATGCATTTTAATCACAGGTATTAAATGAGTTTATTAACTCACATTAAGGAATGGGGAAAGGTACATGTTCATATTTGATAAGTTTATTCTTCCTTAAATATCTTCAGCAAACTGCAGTTAAAGTTTTATTTGAAGCACTAATAATAATGCTAAAGCGAATTTTGAAATCTTACTTATTTCTATGATTGTAAATGCTTTTTAAATAAATGCTTGCTTATAACATAACTGATGATCAAGGATTTCAAGAATATTTTTAGCTGGGAGATGATGCACACGCCTTTAATCCCAGAAATTTGGACCCAGTGACAGGCAGATCTCTCCAAATTCAAGGACATCCTTGTCTACAGAGCAAGTTTCAGAACATTGAAGGCTACACGGAGAAATTCTGTCTGGAAAATAAACAAAACAAAACAAGAAAGAATATTCTTTTCATCTATGATTTCAGTGTGTATGTTTTATTTTAAAAATATGAAATTAAAAATGTTAACTTCTTATGCTGTTTTACATATAATATTCCTTTAGCCCTGAGTTTAAAATGCCCAATTTTAATGCTTTTTTTGTAATTCTGAAAGCAATAAAGTTAAAGAAGTTGATGATCTCATTGAGAAATGCACAGCTTCTTTAAAACTTTCAATACAATCAACTATATAATCTATAGATATTGATTGAAAATGACAAAGCAATATGATGTTTTGATAGTAGTGAAATGAAAATCTGAAGTCTAAACTGTAGGGTTGTGTGCTAAGAGGGTTTAAATGTGGAAATATGGGCTGGCGAGTGTTCAAAAGTTCAGTGGGAACCTTAGTGGAATCTGTTAGTGAGTGATTGAAAGTTTCTTCATCAATGGTGTTATAAGAGAAAGTCTGCAACATGTAGCGTGGAGTATAAAGTCTATGTGAATACTGATACAACCCTACCTATTTAAAGAAGCCTAGTATCAACAAGAATGAGAATACCATCTATATTTTAAAGAGACTCCAGCCTGTATTTTATGAACAATAATAGCAATTTCAGAACAACTTTTCATTAAGTAAAAGAAAACCATCAAGGTTAAAAAAAATTTTAAATTAGGTACAAATCCTGTATTTTAACTTATTTTAGAAAAGCATGTTAAGGTCTAAGCTATATATACTTCATGTATCTTTTCATTAACTGGTCGTCTATTAGTTATTTATTTAATAGATACATCTTTACTCTTTAGTAGAAGTAAACCTGTGGTGGACTGCAACATAAGTTATTGACAATGTTATATGAGTTGAAGAGGGGGAAATATGGGAACACAAGCACACATGTGTGCACTGCTGTTTATAATTTCGTACTAGATGTGGTCAAATAAAACGAAACCTTAAAAGCAATACTGTTAACAAAACAGTGGAGGGAGCTGGACAGAATGCTCACTTGCTGTGCTTATGAAAGCAGTAGTTCAGTTCTAAACATAAAAGCAATAAGAAAAAATAACCCTAAAATAACAAAGCAAACAAACCAGTGGCAAAAACCAACAAGCAAAACCACCTGTTTGTAACTCCAACTCATTGAGATCTTTCTGACACATCCTTCTGGTTTCCTGTGGGAACCAGGCATGTGTGCAGTGCACTGATGGGCATGTATGTAATATATATCATACACTATAGATATTATATGATATATACATGTATGTATGCAATATACATATGTATGTATGGTATAAATACATAGATCTTTATAATAGAATTCATTAAAGTTAAAATTGTAATTATATATGTGTATATAGAGTAAGTGGTCAAAAATTGCAATGAAATGGAAAAAAGTATACTTTACAACTAATGATAATTTGGAAATAACTTGGATTAGTATTACTTATTTATATTAATTAATTGATTCATCAGACTAATTTCTTTAAAAATTAAAGTAATAAATTCGTCCTTTTTAGTCTTATTTACAAATTTAATAGAAATTCACATGTATTTCTCCCAACATATTTTGCATGATGAAGACACTTGTACTCTAAATATGATTAAATAATACATGGTAGAGTGGAAGTTTGAAAAAATGAAATGAAATTGTCATTGTGAAGTTCTGACATTTGCATTGCTTGTGGGCTTGAAACTTGAAGTTCAAAAGAGCTTTAACAGCATGTGTTCACTTCTAATTTTATTTTCCTAGGTGACTTTAATATTTCCATACTTATTAGTAGCCGCTTTCATCATCATTATCGTTATCTTAAATGCACTGTTATTTATTTACACATAAGGCTACTTGCACCATAGCAAAAAATTTTGACTATTTAGAGGAGATTAAGCAGACGGTGATGTTTTCATAAAACGTGGTCCTTGGCATCTGTCAGTTTATTATTTCTTAAAGGAAACTTAGAAATTCTTTATGTGTTGGGGTAGACCTCTAGAAAAGTAAAGGTCTATGTGCACTCACTTCCATGGACGTCAAAAATAGAGGTCAACTTGTGTGTCTTTTACTATTGCTTTCGGTCTTCTAATTCTTTTTTTTTAAGGCATTTTGGTTTTTTTAGATTTTTTTCATTTACATTTCAAATGCTATCCCCAAAGCCCCCTATCACCTCCCCTCACCATGCTCGCCAACCCACTCACTCCCACTTCTTGGCCCTGGCATTCCTCTGTACTGGGGCATATGATCTTCTCAATACCAAGGGCCTCTTATCCTTTGAGACAGTGTATCTATCTCCACTGAGCCCTTGGGTCATCATTTGGACAGATTAGCTTGGAGGAAAACATGTACATTTAATAATCTGTTTTATCAAGAGAGAAAAAAATATCTACACAAACTATAATGATTGAAGTTCGACCTAAGCACAGTAAGAGTCAGTTGAATTTGTTACTAGGCATTTGAGTTAGGGATAATAAACATGTCCATAGGAAAATATACTGAACAAATGATTCTGCTTTTGGAAAAGGAACAAGGTTGATTTGAATGCAGAATCTCAGATGCCATGAAAGGAGAAGGTGAAGGGGAGTATATGTGACTGGAGTGATGAAGGCTAAAGTCCTGTCAGATGGGATGGATGAGGCCTGGCCATTCACAGAATTGGAAGGGACATAAACATCTACCCGATATTTTAGGTTATTTATATGATGTTAAAGGAAAAGTAAAGACAAGGAAAGAAAATGACCATGACTTCCTTAAATACACATTCTTAGCTAAGTTGACATATCACACTGTCTCCCAGTAAGGTGTAAAATTAACATATGTTAATTAGATACCAAGAAAACTTGAAAGGAGGAACAGCTGAGTGGGTGGAAGAGCACCCTCATAGAGGCAAAGAGTAGAGGGGAGAGGGGGAGGCTTGGGGAGGGAAACCCAGGAAGGTGGGGGGGCAAACATTTGAAAACAAAATGATTACTAAAAAAAGAACAAAAGCCTGAAAACCAAAAGCCTAATGATTTCTTGATTATAATATCTTTCTGAAAATAAAGTTTTTCTTTATTTTAAGAGAGAAATGAAACATGGGTAAAATATTAAAAATATAAGAAGAAAACACAAAATTCACCAATTTGAAGGTGTTGGCTGAAAATATAAGGCATATAAAAGATAATAAATGTAATAATAGCTGGTGTTCTCTTATTCAAAATGAGAGAATATTTTAGTTTTTTAAAATTTATTCAATCATATATTTCACAAACATCAAGGTCTTATTTCATAAAAATCAAAATAGAGTAATGCTGGCTATTCCCTCTCACTGCAGTTAAGTTTGAAATTGTTCCTGAGAATGACATAGAAGGCAATCTAAAGTTTGATGGGATTTCAGAAAAAGCCACATTCAATTCTCTGGGAAACAAGAGCCATGTAAATCAAATGACAATGTTCCTGAAAGTTTGCTAAGAATGGAGTGTCACCTGGGTTGATAAAGGTCACAAGAACAGGTTTTCATCTGAATTACAAAATGTTATGTTTCACTCCTCACAGACTGGGTCCTTAACACTTGTACTAAGTAGGTAAAGCTCTAGAAGCTTGCAATTTCTCAAATTCACGAACCATGTTAGGGTCCATGAATCACTGAAGAAAAGATAGACCCATAGAAAGATGAACTTTGTAGCTGCTTCTTTTAAACAAGCCTCAGGAGAGGAAGTACATTTGATTGAAGATTACCAAAAAATTAAAACAGTAAACTGATAGATGTTGATGCAGACAATGGCCTAAAACTGGAGAGCAGAGAGTTGAAGTCAAAACACCAAATTGGAAGGCCTTATAAATACTCATCCGTCAGTGTTCACATGCACCAATCATGCTACATGTAATATGCTGAGAAATATATCAGCTCCCCCTTCTCTTCCTTTCTTCTTTCTTTCTCTTTCTTTCTTTCTTTCTTTCTTTCTTTCTTTCTTTCTTTCTTTCTTTCTTTCTTTCTTTCTTTCTTTCTTTCTTTCTTTCTGTCTCTCTCTCTCTCTCTCTCTCTTTTTCTTTCTTTTTTTCTTTCTTGAAAATAAAGATGTACAAAGGGAAAAAAGCAAAGAACAATCTCAGGGACAAGATGTTATAAACATGAGCAAGAAAAAATTATTTCTGAAAATATAAAGTCTCCTAATATTTAAAAGCAAAATTATCCATTTATATAACAGATACACATTATGTCTACACATAATTACTAAGAATAAGCAATAAAGCTTATCATAGAAAGGTTGCTATATCTTTAAGAGAGTATATTTAGGCAAAACCTCTATGAATTAGAAAGAACATGATATTGTAATTACAGTTTTCCATTTAAACTTTTCACCAGAAGAAAATGAGAGAACATAATTTAGGTACTCAGAAGAGAAAATTAGAGTCAATGATTATAAGTATAGCAAAACTTACCATTAAGAAGGAAAGTGAAAACAGTTAGAAACACAGAGATTCATATGACATTATTACCAAAAGAGTTTCCTGAAAACTTATACAGAAAATTGCCGTTATAAGTAAAAATAAATGTACGCATTATATAACACTACTCGGGTGGCCTAGAACCTCAGTCTAGCAACCCCATTGTGGTGGATAGATCTATATCAACTTGACACAAACTATAGTCATCAGACCGGAGGAAGCCCCAAAAGAGAAAATACTTCCATAAGATCAGGCTGTGGGCTAATCTAGAGAGCATTGTCTTATTTAGTGATTAATAGTATAAGATCCAGGCCATTGTGGGTAGTGCCATCACGTGGCTTATAATCCTCGGTTTTATAAGAAAGCAGCCTTAGCAACCACGTGGAACAATACGTGTAAGCAACACCCACCCAGGGCTACTGCATCAACTCTTGCCTCCAGATTTCTGCCCTGTTTGAGTTCCTATCCTGGCTTCATTTAATGATAGTCTACAATGTGGTAGTATAAGTCCAAGAAACAATTTCCTGCCAAACTTGCTTGTTTGGTCATGATATTTTATCACAGCAATAGAAATCCTAACAAAAAGACCCAGAAACCTAGGGAAAAACAAATGCTACTTTCCTGATAAAGGATCCTAGCAACAAAATCACTCCTAAGGACATTCTACTCTCCTCAAAGATGTCTAGCTCTCCCATCATCAGAGGAGCTTCCTTCTGCAGAAATTGAACAATGAACAGAGAGAGAGAGAGAGATACTTTGAAACACTCAGAGCCCTAAATAGGATGTCTCCTTAAAGACCTTCCCTCAGGGATCTGGAAACCTTGCGGAAGAGGCATCAGAATGATTGTAAGAGACAGAGAGAACAGATGTTACCCACATAAGGACTTCTAAACACAGCAGGAGCTAAGCCTGCAAGAACTCAAGGAGAATGTGGCATTATGCTCTGGGCCTGCATAGTTACGGGATGATGGGTTCCCAGCACTGAGAGAAAGTATATAAAAGCCTGCATGCTTAACATAGAAGCTATGCTCAATTGATAACAAAACCCCTACCCCAAAACTAATTTTCTACCAGGGAACTTCACTGTGTACACAAACCACTTTTAGACTACTCTATTCCCAGCAGTGGATGCCAAAACCAAATGAGCTCAATGGCATTTTATGGAAGTTCTTTCTCTTGTTCTTGTGTGTACAGTTTTATGTCAAATTGGCATAAGATAGGGTCACTGGAAAGGGGGAATCTTGAGTTATGTAAATGCCTCCATGCATTCTGTCTGTGAGGAATTTTCTTACCTAGTGATCCATGATGGATGACTGAACTCTTTGTGGCTGATGCTGTCTCTAGGCAGGTGTTTCTAGGCTCTATAAGAAAGCAGGATGAGCAAGTCCTGTGAGCAGGCCAGTAAGCCAGTAAGGGTGCTTCCATACCCTCTGCATCTCCCTGTTCTTCCAGGTCTCTGCCCTGTTAGGATTACTGTTCTGATTAACTTGATGATGTACAGTGATATGAAGTACAAGCCAAATAAACCTTTACATTCTCAACTCACTCTCTGTTCAGACTGTTTTCTTGGAGCAATAGAATACTTACTAAGAAAAATTGGAACCAACAGTTTGTCTGTGACAAACCTGACCATACTTTGGAGAGTATTGTGAAAGAACCTTGGATATTTGGTCTAGGAAATTCATTGAGTGTCAGGACGTTATTGTGCTGTTCTGTGGAAGCTTGGAAGTTAATGTTAAAAGCAGTACGGAGCCGGGCATGGTGGCACACGCCTTTAATCCCAGCACTTGGGAGACAGAGGCAGGCAGATTTCTGAGTTCAGGACCAGCCTGGTCTACAAAGTGAGTTCCAGGACAGCCAGGGCTATACAGAGAAACCCTGGCTTGAAAACCAACCAAACAACAACAAAAACAAAAGCAGTATGGATGGTGTAGGCTTGAAAAATGTCAGAGGGAAGCAAAGACTCTATTGGAGTATTTTGGGGAAGAACAGATGGTTCTATTTGAATAGAGCTGATGAATCTATCTGTGATGAGGAAGAGACCAGAACCACTAAAGTAAATCCTCTATTTTACTGGGACTACTGATGCTGGTCAGCTGGAGCAGACATTAGCAGTGATTACGGAGACACCAGTATCATTGAGGTGAAATAATCTGGAAAGTGTTTCCTGTGAGTCAGTACACAGAAACTGTATTTCTGAGGCATCCAGGGTTACCCTGGCAGCCAAATGTGGTAGTGTAGTAGTCACCCAGACCTTACTGGTGCTGAAGGCATGACGGGGTTATGAAGAACAGGTGAGGTTTGATACTGTGAGAGGCCAGAAGATACCATCATTGAAGATGCAGTCTCAGATGCTGTTGAAGTACAAGGATTGAAGGGGTCACATGGAAAAGTTGGGGCATGATACCATCAAGACAAGCCATGAGAGGCTATTGGAGAAAGCTCCACAGCGGACCTCAGCAATATGGAGATTTCACTAACACAGGATGATCACAGATGTCATCAGCCCCAAGAGATTGGATCAAGTTTGAGTTTAGAAGACAAGCTATGTGTGTTGCCGAGGGTAGAGCTGGGGAAATAACCCAAAATAATTTGGATATGTCCAGAATATGATGTGTTGATTTCAGACACTGGGAAGTCTCCATTTGTTTTTGCTTTGATCTGATTGTGACTGTGCCTGATTCTTTCCTCTTGAAGTAAGGAAGTGTTTAACATATATATTCTCTACAGGAGCCCACATATGAGCCATTTCAAACTTTTAAAAGAGATTTTGGATTTTTTAAAAGACTGGATGTTTCAAAGGGAATGAACATTTAGTGTGTTTGAATTTATAAAGACTGTGGAACTTTTAGTTATTTATGTTTTTAATTTGAGATCTTGGGAATAAATTTAAAAAAATGTGACTTAACAGTGATGTGTGTTTGTATTTCAAGATGAGAAGGGGTCAATTGTTCTGAATAATTTTAAGTCACCTTGACATAAGTGAGAGTTAGTGGAAAGAAAGAAACTTCAATTGAAAGAAGGCCTCCATAAGATCCATCTGCAAGGCATTATCTTATATTTTCTAATTAATGCCATGGGGAAGGGCTCAGCCCTTTGTGGGTGGGACATTCTCAGAGTTGGTCATCCTGTGTTCTATAAGAAAGCAGTATAAGCAAGTCATGTTGAGCAAGCTAGTAAACAGTACTCTTCTATGGCCCCTTTATCAGCTCCTGGACCCACATTCCTGCTCTCATTAAATTCTTGTCCTAAATTCTTTTGATGGTATACAGTGTAAGCCTTTGATAGAAGTGTAAGCCTCAACTTTCATTTTTGGTCATGGTATTTCTTCACATATATAGAAGCCCTAACTAAGACAGAGCTGTGTCAGGAATTTTGCTTTTCCTTTACAAATCTTTTGCATATATAATAGTTTCTGGATTTATATTTTTATTGGATTTCTATATATGTAAACATGTGCATATCTGGTGCTATAGGTATTTCTTAAACTTTTCCTTTGACTATTTTTCTTGTATGCTTTGTCCTATTCTGCTTTGTTTGTTTATATATTTATTATTAATAATAATTATTAATAATATATCTATGTATATATCTTAATCAGAGAAAGAGAGACTGTAGGCTTGGGTGGTTGGGGAAGTGAAAAGAATGTGAACTAACTTTCAGGAGGGAAACTAAAAAGACTATACTACTTGATACTCTAAATTTTAAAAAAAGGTAGGACTATAAACAGCCCCTTATATTTTTAGCAGAAAGTATAGTGTATATGCTTAAAACAAATATAATAAATATGAGAAGGGGAAACACTGTAATGAAAATACTGGTCAAAATCTTATTTAAAATAATGGTTGTATAATTAGTATAATTTTGTGAAGTCATTAAATGATACAGTTAACTTTAATGAATTCAATGCTATGTAAATAATATCTTAATGGATTTATAAAGCAAAAGTTATTTATTTACTTTTTAATTACTGTTAAGTAAACTCAACATTTCTCTAGAATTTCATCACCCTGGAGCCAGTGGTAATTGTACTTTGAAAAGCCAGCATGTGAACCATAGCAAAATATTGATGGCTTTCCTATACAAAAGGTGAAGCAAAGCTTTTGGATCTCTAACAACGCTCATCACTATCAAGAAAGTGCTTACTTCTGAGGACTTATGAAAGCCATATTATGTAACCCGTGTTGAGTACTTGAGTGCTTGTCTTGTGATGATACAGTAAACAAAAATGCACCTCAGTATCATAGTGTGAGCAATCCTAAATAATAACAAATACCGCCCATGTTTTAGAAAATCAAACCATTTTGTTTATGGAAATAAAAGTGTATGTGCACACAGACACGCAGAAACATTTGGAGGTCTGCATGTGTATAAATATACACAGTTGTGTTTGTATGTATTTATACATGTTAATTTATTCTGTGCTATGGTAAAGAGTTCAGTGGGAAAGGGGTAGAGCTGAGAAGTGGAGCAGGGACAGGAGAGGGGTGTTATATCTGAACTGAGTATGCACAAACATTTTTCTTGTTATTATTTATTCAATACTATTCCTAACATACACAATACATTAAATATTTAATGTAGCATGACAGCTACATTAAAACCTTAGAAAGCAGCTTATATGAACATAAGCAATTATTTGTAAAGTTGAAAGAAGAGTTTTGAAGTAGAAAATCTTTCTTAGAAAGTATTTTGGAAATGTCACAAAGACATTGTAATATAAAAAGTTAAGGAAGGATATGACTGACATTTGTTACTGCCCTAATATTTCAGTCACTATGGTAAGTAGCTCTCTTACTGAATAAAAATGTGGCTACCTTAGTTTTCTGATTTGAAAGACATGGAGTCTTTTGAAAGATGTGTATGTAGAAAGTTAAGGTTGACAATAAGGCTAAAACAATTGTATTTTAGATATAATTATCCTGAACCCCATACAGACATATTCAACACTGTAAGAAAAGGAAATACTGTAAGGAAAATAATCTCATCAGAAAAAAATGAAATGATCCCTAAACATGAATATATTCATGACAATTCACACTTATTCTCTCCTACCCTGCAAATAATCTCTTTTGTCCTGAAGAAACTGTTTATTTCACTTTGGCTACACTTTAATGTAGACCTTCTCTTAAGTATATTTAATAAATTCTACTCACATGATTGTCAGCTAGTCAAAAGGCAAGAAGCTGCCATTTGAGACTATATCTGCCTGGAAAACTTATATTTTCAACAGAAATATAAACTATTGTCATTGAGTTCAACTTTGGTTATTCCTCAAACAAACCAGTCCTTGAAATCAAAAGACTGAGGCTCAAAAGGAATGTAAAAATAAATTTATATTATTGTATAAAATGTAAAATTCATAATAAGAAAAATCCATGTCGGTTTCACAATTACTGCTTGTCTTCAAAGGATGCTTCTTATGGGCAAGATTCATACAAATTAGATGAAAGGAGAGTAAATCCAGCTCTAGTTTATGAAAAGTCTACCTTATGTTTTTTAAGTAAGTCAAACCAAAAATGACTTACCCTTGAAATATTTACACAAGATAGTCAGAAAATGTTTTCATAGGAATTCATTTGAGTTTCTTACTTTAGGGAATGGATCAAATTATTTCTTAGCCAACATTTTTAAATGCAAAACTTCAAAAACTTGGTAGAATTTCTTTCACTAGAAAAAGATTAATTGATGTTTTGCTTCTTTATAATTTTGCACATAAATTCATATGTGCTACAAGTGTTTGTTCTTCAGCATTTCTAGGCAAATACAATTTTAAAAAGATACTGAACTGATACAATGTTTTACCATATATAAAGAGCTATAGATATATTTGGCTATCCCGGCTACCTGTGAGTAGATAAATACAATTAAGTTTTAAGAATAATGCTGCCTTGGTGACATGCTGCCTTGAACTTCCAAACACTTAAGGTGGGTAGATACTCATCTAGTCATCTAAGTAAAACAAAAAGTTTCTTTAGATTACTTCAGGGTTATAGTGACTGTTATTTTCTTCTGCATCTTAAATGACACCAAAAATGCCACACTTTTTTTTATTAGATATTTTCTTTATTTCCATTTCAAATGTTATCCCCTTTCTTGGTATACCCTCTGAAAATCCTCTCCTTATTCCCCCTACCTCTGTTCACCAACCTACCAGCTCCTGCTTCCCTGTCCTGGCATTCCACAGTTTTTAATGTAATCTTTAGACTTGTGGCTACTTTTCCAACCGTGGCGAATCTAGAATACCTTCATGTCTGACTGATGTACTCTTATCACTTTTCCTAGCCGTTTTGGGCAGGAATACAGAGCCCACGCCTTACCGCATAGTAAAACCATTTAACAAAGCTAACTCTGTTGTAATACCTAAGAGAATAGCTGGTCTCAAAGCAATAGCTTGGGAGTTTATTCAGCACAAACTTAAAATAAAGACAACACTCTGTTTAAACTTCATGTCTTTCCCAAGAGCAAAAGTTGTATTCCAGAAATCTTTATGTTCTTTCAGAAAATTCTGTCAATGTCTGAGGCAAAAGCTGCAATGAAGGCACATTCCTCTTTCACATGGGGGAAACAAACGTAGAAAGACAAGTGTCAGTCTCCTCAGAGAACTCATGTTGCTATCTCTAGTGTACCTAGAGGTTTCTCATGCAGTACCTTTGCAGGCAAGAAGTACTGGTAGAAATGTGCATTGGTTTTCTCTTGTATTTGTATTTAATTGACCCACTCATGTATATAGCTAGTCGTGAACTGGAGGTGGTATCTAGGGAGTACACAGATTTAGGACATTAATTTGCAAAAAATTATATCATTCTTGAAGACACTAGTTCATATTTTTGGTAAAAATGTAAGATTACTTTTGGTAAACTTTTATAGTTACAGCACCCTCCTATGCAGTGGTGTCGGCCAAGGACAGTCAAGCATCCCTGTATTTCACCTATTGTGAACCCACATAACACTTACATGCAGTGCAAATAGACCTATGGCAAAACCTAATATTTTACACATACATACATGCACATATAGTATATAATGTATGATATGTGATGTATGATATGATATGTGGTACGTGGTGTATAATACTATAGTATATAATGTGTATATATATGTGTGTGTATATATAATATGTGTATACATATACATATAATGTGTATATATATAATGTGTATATATATGCATACATACATACATATACACACACATACACACACACACACACACACACATATATATATATATAATCATAACAAAGTAAAGTAAAACTAACTAAATAAAATAAAGCAACAGAATGACTCCTAATGAAATTTTTTATATACTTATAGATCAGTGCCTTGTTCAGCCATCATCGAAGAAACTTTTCTCCTAAAGAAGATGAGAACAATACAGAGACCCATGGCCAGATATTATGCAATTGTGAGAGACCTTGGAATATTTACTCCTAAGTGGGATGTCTCTAGATGGGGTGAAAAGAGTGTTAGAACCAGAGGTTTTAGAGGACACCAAATAAAAAAAATAAACCCAAGGCCGCTAAACCAATATGACCAATGCTGTTATGTAGTCACAGAGTCAGTGAGCACAGAGCCTATGTGGATCTGCACCAGTTCCTGTGTGTGTGTGTGTGTAATTTTCATTTTAGTGTTTTCATGGTATTTCTCTGTGTAGCTCTCTAATTTTTGTACCTTCTTTTGGTCTTTTTCCTTCTACTAGTTTGTCTTGCCCAACTCCAATAAAGTAGGTTTTGTTTCATGTTATTTTATTATATTTTATTATTTTCCATTAGAAATGAATTGTCTAACCCACAGAAAAGGAGTGGGTTCAGAAATGAAGGGAAGGTAAAAGGAAATGGGAGGATTATGGTGGGGGAAACAGGAATCAGACTATATTATGTGAGAAAATAAGGTATCTTCATAAAAGAAAATATACAAAAAAGAAAAAGGTAAAAAAAAAAACCATAAGTGACTGCCCCATTTCTATGATTATTAACACTGCATAAAACCCAAACCATTAAAGCCTAATTCAGCAGTGCTTTTAGTTTCATTCATTATACTGTAAAATACAAGACCACTACATCCTCAATATCATCATTTTTTTAAAGTAACAAAATTGAAGAGTACAAGTCAAACTTTTATTTGAGAGATTCCAATTACATAAGCAATTATAGTAATCTCTTAAGTGGATGCTGAATATTCGCTATCGTTTTTGTGGTCTTACTTGCAGTACTCAGAATGAAAATGAATAAATATGAACTTACTAAAGATTTCTGTTTCCTTCTTGTATCATCATAAAAAGCACCTAAATAATGTGATAAATACCCAACAAAATAAAAAAGCAAAAATAACTATAAAATAAATGTTGGTAAATTATCACGCCTAGTATGAACTCATGTTATAGTCAGCATAATATATTAGAGTTAATTGATTTGGGGGTGATGAAAAGATTCAACTGGTAAAAGCATTGGCCCTGAAAGCCCGAATATCTGATTCTGATCCCTGGACCATGTATAAAGGTGAATGGAGATAATTTACTGCATAGATTTGTCCTTTCACATCAACCTGTGCATGTTTGCATATATCAAGTATGCAGTAATAAATACATTAAATAAATGATTCTAAATAATAAATAGGAGATCTTAATAGTATAAAATTTTATAATTCTTAATTTTACAAAATTATTAATATTAAAATTTTGCTAAATATATGAAAATTCAACATATATTGGTGGCTCCAGCCAGATTTTAGAGTATTAAACAAGACGCTGATTCTCTTGATTGATATGTTGATGCTCTCTCCTTCATAACCTCATTTATATGCATAGTAAACATCTTTAAACTGATGTTGACTATTTGTTTTAGATTGAGAAATGTTTGGTTTCCCTGATTATCATGGGACATAAAAAATGTTATGATCATAATAAAGCTATTAATATAACTCACAAGGTTTTGTACACTAGATTGTCTGTGAATAATATTGACTTTATTAATTTCCAGGGCCATTGAATATAAGCGATTATGGGAGAATTGCTCTGTCATGGCCATGGGTAAATCATGCTACATGCTCTACTGGATAAGACCTCTTAAAATTATATTGGAATCTATAAATATGATCTGGACAAAGGATGGAAGCCTTTATGGTAGGGTAATGACAGTGTCACAGTAAAGTAAAATATAAGCAACCTGAAGGTTCCGAGAATTTTTCACCAACACTGTTCTTTCGGGAGTTTTACTTTGGAACAGGATACCATTGATTTTACTGAATTGCTGTTTTCTCTCTGTGGTTCTGGTAAAAGAACACGATGTTTCCAAATGTCCTTTTCAGCTCAGTGAATCTTATGTGCCACTTAAATTATAGTTGCAAATGCAAGTTTTTTGATTGGTTCCTTTTCTTGTTCTTGTACATTTATTGAAAGCTTAGTAAATTTCTGGGAAACATTTAACATCTTAGAAATTATCTTATACTTTCTAATATTGAAAATTACCACTGAGTTGTGAAGTTTTTTTGCATTATGTATATGAGACAACTCAGTCTTGTTCCTGGATAGTTTTTGCTGTATTGTGTAGTTATGCTACAGATGTGAGAATGCAGACTTGCTAAAAGCTTAATTAAGATTTGTGAAATGATGTCATAGAATGGAATTTTGTATTGCTTATTTGTTACAATAATTATTATATAGTCCTTACAGAACATTTTTACTTCAAAATACAGTAAGTAATTACCATACACAAAAGAACAAAATCTGTTTTCTTGAAAGGTAATAATTGGATCTGCTTTTTGTTTAAAATGGAAAAAAAGAATAAATCTAAAGCATAATTTTTATATAAATCTTCATATTTACATTTAAATATATACACTTATTTTATTAAGCCAAATGACTATCTTTAAAAAAGTTTAGGTATGCATGACTTTATATATTATTTATAAAATGATTGTTTTATATTCCTACATTAGTTGTTCTTAGTTCATTGAATTGACTTTCTTCCAAATATATTTTTTCTGTTTAATATTATTGAGGTTATATGTGAGGGTTAAAGTACAGATTTAAAACCTTGAGGGTTCTGGGCACAGTAAATCTAAAGGTAATTAAACTGCTAATACTTCTTAGCTAAATGACCAAAAAAGAAGTATCTAATTTACTAAACCTCAATTATCTTACCAATAGCATTTGCATTAGAAAAGGATTATGAAGTAAACAATTCTCATTAAGTCATCAATCAATAAATGTTATTGTGGGTCATGAGCATACTGAAGTCTGAATCTATGAGTAGACAGTCATCAGGCAATTATACATAAAGTCAGACTTCTCACCAGGATACAGCTCAGTCGTTCACAAAACCAATTGCTTGCCTGAAAAAGAAGCAATTCACAAATCCACCCTACAGTATAAACCTGCATAAAAACAAATGACTCTCTTTAGTAATAGTTCAACAAGATGAATAAAAGTTTCTTTGATAATCAATGTGAAGTAACTATGACTTGATTCATAAGTGACTACTTTTATAAAAATGCATTTTGAATTTCTGTGTTAGTTAGCCTACTGCCAAACTTCCTGCAGCAATAACCTATAATTTTGGCATACCTAAACTCTCTATCTTCTCACATATTTCCTCACTTTTCCACCTGTCTTGTTGAGCTTCTGCTAAGATACAGATAGCAATAAATGACTTACTTTCAAACTAAATAACTTACTTTGGATTTTTCATTCAGTTAGTTTTTCTTATTACTGTGCACAATTAAATATTAGTAAAAATTATTGCCCTGGTCATATTTTATAGAGTATATAGCAATGCGTAGTGAACACATCAAGGAAAAACTCTTTTTGTATCTGCAATTTGATAATTTTGAACCTACTTATTTCTATAAATGTTTGTTTTGTTTTTATTTAACACATATCACAGCACTTTAGATAGACACCAGAATGTTTTGCAAAAAATTACATTGTCTTATACTCAGATGTTTGTGTTTATTCTCTTACTGGTCTATAATAATCAACACATAATCTGTACTTAACTTTTCATTACAATTCAGTTCCGGAGGAATGTATACATGAATTTCTTCTACCTGGATTTCTATCCATGAGTCATTTGGTTATTGCTTTTGAATAACTTTTAGCACTTTTAGCATCCTTTTACTAGTCATTTTTTAGATATTCAGAGTCATTAAAATACATAAGAAAGTTTGATGTTCATAGTTTATTTAAGGAGACAGTACAAGTAATATTTCATAAGAATATAACATTTTAAGTGAATTACTTAATGTAACACAGTAAGATGTGCTGTGTTCTACAGGAGGGTCCATCACGGTAAGGAATACAGAGTATGTCTAATAAGAAAGTTGATGCTTTATCTGGAAGAAACAGGACAGATCTGCCACAGATGATCTGTGAGAAACTACTGGACATATACTATAGTTGTGTTTAGCCATATATTTGGCAAAAAAGGGTGCTTCAGAAAAAGAAGTTACTAAGAAGAAAAGCTATGAAATGTATAATGACTGAACTGAATACAATGTAACACAGAGACCATTGTGGTTGGAATAATGAGACTATGGTAAATATCAAAACCAGGAAAATGCATTAAATATATATATATATATATATATATATATATATATATATATATCCATTTACTTTTTTTATTATATATCCATTTACTTTTACATTTACATCTATGAATATGTCTATCTATACATGTATATATACACAGTCTACATCATGTATAAAATCTGTAAATATTATGACACAAGTAGGAAGACATGTCAAGACTGAGCAGAAGAGTGAAGCATTGAAATTTGCCTTCTTCAGTTAACAAAGATACTAAATATATGAAGAATAGACTTGTGGTGGTCTGAGTAAGAATGGACCCACTGCCTCATGTCCTTGAATATTAGTCATCAGGCAGGGGTGCTACGTGAGAAGGAATAGGAATTGTAGCCTTGTTGAAGTGAGTTTATTCTTATTGGAGGAAGTGTGTCACTGGGAGCAGGCTTTGAGGTTTCAAACCAGGCACTCTCTTCCTGCTGTCTATGGATATGGAAGTAGTTCTTACACCTACGTTTTCAGCCATGCTCCCTTAAATGAGGATAATGAAGTAAACTTCTGAAACTGTAGCCAGTCCCAATAACAATACAAAAGTCAGCTTTTTTACATAAGACTAGCTGGGGTCATGGTGTTCAAGAAAATTATTTTGATAACCTAGGCTGTGGATGAGTGTCCTGGGTAAGAGGTGATTAAAGTACCCAGATCTGTTTATGGTTTGAAAATATAGCCAAAATATACTCACAGATCAGAGACATGACAAGAAACAAAATTAAGAGCCAAGAAGATCCAAAAGAGTTTTGATTGTTTTCAGGTTTGACAAATTGGGTAATCCTCAACAAAGAAAATATTATCGCCTGCCTATTTTTGGAGGGAGGAAACTCAGGAAGTATTGTTTTTATAGTCTTGGTAATCATACTTGTGCTTTTTGTTTGTTTAACTTATGTTACTTAGAAATCGTTCATGCTTTCAACTTTGACTTTTATTGTTACTATCCTCTATTAACAGTAACCCTGAGATTTTTGTGAATACTGATGATAGAGTATAGTAATAATGAAAGCTGGTCTTGACTAGTATAATTTAAATGCTTAATATGATTCCGAATTACTTAATCTTAGATACTAGTAGAGGTAATATACATCAGATAAGAAGCCTTCCAGTGAGGCAAATGTTCCTTATAGGAAGATTTATCTTGGATTTAATTTCTCTCCTAGAATTCTTCAATAGAACAATGCTCAGACCAGCCTAATATCTAGATAGATAGAAGAATCTCTAATCAGACACAAGTAAGGGGAAAGAAACTGATTGTAGTGGTGATTAGTCAACAGATTACCTAACAGATATTTAAAAGTTCTGTCTATGAGTGATTTTTTGTATACTCTGAAAATGTTATTAAAATGAGCAATATGCAACTTAAAGTTTATATTTTTCAGCTTATTATTGCAAATTTATTTCTTTATCATATTTTCCATTCTTTTTAAGAATTTTCTGCTCAGTTTAGCTCAGGTTACAGTTTTAAGAGCAAAAAAAAAAAAAAAAAAAAAAAAAACAAGAGGCAACTATTGCCTACTAGAAGAAAATTCTGCCTTTTCTATGTATGAGCACCTAATGTGTTGTCTAATGCAAATTGATTAGCACTGAAAACATACAGAAAAACAAATGTTTATATATCACACAAATAAATTTTAATTCCTCTTATAACTAATTAACTTCTATGACTTTCATCTATCTATCTATCTATCTATCTATCTATCTATCTATCTATCTATCTATCGATCCCCATAAATACATTCACACACACGCACACACACAAACACACACACGTATATGTTTGTGCACAGACAAAGACAGGTGTGCATATATATGTGTGTGTGTGCATGTGTCTTCAAAGGAATACAATCAAAGAAAAGTTCCTAATAATGTGAGAGTGTGGTTGCTCATGGGTGAGTCAAAAGAAAACAAGGAATGAAACACAGAGCCTTTAATTAGAAAAGAAGAGGAGGAAGGAAACTAAATCTATTTCATTTTAAAAATCAATAAATTCCTTGAGAAAAGACTATCATTTCTTTGTTCTAATTTTAGCACTGCAATTATAATCAATATTTAAAAATAACATAACTAGTAAATAAATATATTCATTATTGAATTCTATGTGTCTGGCATGGTGTTAATAACTTTATGTTCACAGCCTCATTTAATTATCTAAGGAACACAATGAGGTTATCATTGAAAAAACAGAATGTTCTAAAATACGTACTTGGACCAAAAAAGATAAACTATAATACATAGTAAATACAATATGTCTCTTCCCCATATGTGTCAATTTTATCATCCAACTTTAAACTGATGGATTACTGGCATTCTTGTCATTTTTAGCTTAATTCAATTGTTTGGTCAAAGTGCCCATTCTCAATCTTGGCTTTTCTTACCTTTTAAAATAATGTTTCAGTTTAAACTTAGTCTTTGCAAATTGTGTATATGTATACAATACACAATGTTTCTTGATCACATCTACCTCCATCATCCCCATACACCTTCCCCAAGCACAAGCAAACATTGTCCCAGTAACACTGTGTGCTTTTTGACTTCAACACACTGCTTCTACCAGGGCTGCCACTGTGCTCACTTGTGTGGCGACATCTACTAGGGCATCAGCAGACTCCCTGTGCTCAAGCACACGAAGAATCATGTCTATCCTTCCCCCAGTCATCAATAGTCAATCGCTCCTCAGGTAGGATTGGGGCCTCAGGAGGCCCTCACTTACACATGCTAGAATGTTCACTGACTTGATCTTATCCAGGTACCATAGATCCTAAGAATTCATTTGTTCAACAGGCTTATCATGTCCAAAATATACAGTAGGTCATAGCTCTATTTATACTGCCTTGCGTTCCTTCCATGCCACTTCTGGAGGTTCCATTAGGCAGGTTGATATAGACATCTCATCCCTAACTGAACATCCACAGGTTTGTTTGTTTGTTTGTTTTTTTCACTTTGAAAAGGTATGAGTCCACAGTAACTAATATTGACTTCATTAAAATCATGAATCTGACTAATGCTGAAAGAAGCACAAGTCTATGGACTAAAAATATAAATATTTTGAAGGTAATTGGAGCCAGGCAGTGGTGGCAAAAGCCTTTAATCCCAGCACTTGGGAGGCAGAGGCAAGCAGATTTCTGAGTTCGAGGCCAGCCAGGTCTACACAGTGAGTTCCAGGACAGCCAGAGCTATGCAGAGAAATCCTGTCTCAAAAAATAAATAAATAAATAAATAAATAAATAAATAAATAAATAAATAAGGTAATTGGGTAGCCCCATTCCTCCACTGGACATTTGTTACCCATGTTTCTTTGCTGATATACAAATGATAGTTTAGAATACACTAAGGAATTATGATCTTGTAACATAGTTGCAATATTTTATTCTTTACTAATGTATGTCACCTTACTAGCTGGGGGAAATCTATGTTATCAGTACCAGGCATGAATTTTCTCCTCATGAGTGTGTCCTTAAGACAGCTATTGGTTAGCAATCACATGTGAATACCACTTATTAAACCTTCACAAATGGCTTGCTATGCTGGTAGATGTTACAGCTGGACAGGACTATTTGAGCTCCTTCATGACAGTTATCATAGTACCTTCTGGAACAAAAGAAGTTAGATTTCAGAAAAGTGGCTTTCAAGTCCACCTTTGGACTGTGGGCTAGAAAGTGGGTCGATACATTTGATAACCCTTATTAAAAATAGGTTTTGAATAATCAAAGTCTAAACTTTGGAGCTGGGATAGCACAAGAAAGAGAGCATGAAGCATATTTCTTTTTGAGTAAGTGCACATTTTCCAAAGGACACCTCATTCCCCTTCTCTCAAGAAATTAAGATACTATAGAACATTTTTGAGAATATTTATTTATTATCTCCATGTTGGTGCTCATGATTATTTTAATAATTAAAATTCACATATAAGACAAATTATTTGAAATTCTTTAATAATTTCTAATAGTTTAATTATCCTCTGATTTTATAATCAAATTATCCAAATTTAAATCAGAATTTTGAAAAATTCTTAAATACATGTTATTTTTGGTTGTGAGCCTAGCCTTTAACAGCTGAGCCATCTCTCCAACCCTACAGGAGCAACAACAATATGAACTAACCAGTACCCCCAGAGCATGTGTCTCTAGTTGCATATGTAGCAGAGGATGGCCAAGTCAACATCAATGGGAAGAAAGGCCCTTGGTCTTGTGAAGAGCACATGCCCCAGTACAGGGGAATGCCAGGGCCAGGCAATGGGAGTGGGTGGGTTGGGGAGCAGGGCAGGGGGAGGTTATAGGGAGCTTTGGGGATAGCATTTGAAATTTAAATGAAGAAAATATCTAATAAAAATACATGTTATTATTTGAATACTTTGTTATGTCTATTTTTCTATTATAGCTTGAAGAGTATTCATTCATTAAATACAACATATTTTTCAGAACATATAAATAAGTACAACCATGCGTATATTTTTATTAATGAAAATATTAGAGGAATATAAATATTAGGCAAGAATCAATGAGCATAATACTAAATTTAATGCTTAATTGTAACCTGGCATGAGATATTGGCAAGGAATCAGTCATGAAAATAGAGAAGGGAAAGAGTAGAATGTGTTACTTTTTTGAATAGGATAGGGAACTTGAAAGGGAAGTTCTTTTAGAGGTTTAGATATATGAAGACAGTAGCAAAAGCAAAGATGTGTGTGTGTGGGGGGGGGGAAGAGAGATACTGTGTACGTAAAATCTGGGCAACTGTTTTGTGTTTATCAATTGACTACAAGGACATAAAAGGAAGTCATTACATGATTTGGGGCAAATAAGTAACCTAATAATTATATTACAGGGGTCTACAATTCCTATTACTCTGGTGACTAGAATTAACTGAATATTTGAGACCATTGTAAAGTTAGAAAATCTATTTAGGTCGGGCATGGTGGTGGACGCCTTTAATCCCAGCACTTGGAAGTCAGAAGCAAGCAAATGTCTGAGTTCGAGGCCAGCCTGGTCTACAGAGTGAGTTCTAGGACAGCCAGGGCTACACAGAGAAACTCTGTCTCAAAAAAAAGAAAAGAAAAAGGAAAACTATTTAGACGATCATTGCACAAGAGAAATAATTTTCATATTATATATAATTACAAATATATAAATATATTTACAAATATATGAATATATTTATAATTGTATATACATATAATTTTATTTTATAGCCAGACTAATTCCTGAGATACTGTATATAGACCAGATAATAAGGCACTAAAATTTTCTTCAATTTTTTTCTTTTTCAATAACTATATAAAGTTATTTATCATTATTCTGGTGGTGGGAAAATATTAATTAAATAAAGATTTGTATAATGTTTAAAGTGTCCACTGGATGTTCTGGTGCTTGTTTATACTCAAGAGTTTTCTACATTTTTTTAGAAAATATGATGGGCTTTAAAAAGCTTCACCTTGGTCATGGATAATATTATTGGTAGAAAACAGAAAGCAACCATCAGAATAGTAAATGTAGAAAAATTAAATGAGATTGAATAGTGTAAAGATAAGAAAGTAAGTGGCATAGAGTGTAAGTTTTATAAATTGACCTATATTTAGATATGATTAATTGCATGCATGTGGAACCAAATTACATATGTATTAGGAGTTATCTTAAGAGATGTGTGCCAAAACCATGATGGATTTTAATAGAATTTTTATGGCATTTAAATTACTGCTGACTACCTTGTATGTTTGTTTGAATGAGAATGTTCCCCTAAATCTGAATACTTAGTTCCTGGTTGATTAAAGTGTTCAAGAAGATGTAAGAAGTATGGACATGTTGGAGAAGGTACATCACTGGGGAATACTTGGTGGTTTAGAACATACATGTAGCATGTTCTCTGCTTTCTGGTTGGAACAAGATGAGAGTTCCCAGCTGTTTCTGCCACCCTGCCTTTGTTCTGCTATCAAGAACTATACAGAAAATATGGTACATTTACAAGGTGGAATACTATTCAGCTATTAAAAACAAGGAATTCATGAAATTCTTAAGCAAATGGATGGAACTAGAAAATATCCTCAGTGAGATAACCCAATTACAAGAGAACAATCATGGTATACACTCACTGATAACTGGATATTAGCCCAAAAACTCAGAAATTTCAAGATGCAATTCACAGACATGAAGCTCAAGAAGAAAGAAGACCAAAGTATGGATAATTTGGTCCTTCTTACAAGGGGGAAAAATACCCATGCAGGGAGATGCAGAGACAAAGTGTGGAGTAGAGACTGAAGGAAAGGCCATCCAGAGACTGCCCCACCTGCGGTCCATTCCATATATATTCACCAAACCCATCCACTGTTGTGGATGCAAGGAAATGCTGGCTGACAGGAACGTGATATAGCAGTCTTCTGAGAGGCTCTGCCAGTGCATGACAATTTCAGAGGTGGATTCTTACAGCCATCCATTGGACTGAGCACAGGGACCCCAATAGAGGAGCTAGAGAAAGGACCAAAGGTGCTGAAGGGGTTTGCAGCCCCATAGGAGGAACAACAATATGAACCAACCAGTACCAGCAGAGCTCTCAGGAACTAAACCACCAGCCAAAGAGTACACATGGAGGGACTCATGGCTCCAGCTGCATACGTAGCAGAGGATGGTATTGTTGGACATCAATGGGAGGAGAGGTCCTTGGTCTGAAGTAAGCTAGATGTCCCAGTGTAGGGAAATGCCAGGACAGGGAATGGGGAGTGGATGGGCTGGTGAGTAGGGGGAGGGGGTTTTCGGGAAGGGAAACCAGGAAAAGATATAATATTTGAAATGTAAATAAAGAAAATATCTAAAAATAAAAATAAAAGAGAAAAACTATGTCCCTCTGAAACAGCAAGTACTGCTATATGCCATACATGTTATACACACACACACACACACACAAACACACACACAGATATATATATATATATATATATATATATATATATATATATATATATATATATATATATATAAAACCAGTTATCTTAGTAATGGTGTTTTGTTAGAGACATAGAAAAGTAACTAATGTGTTTCCATACATAAATAGACACATCTAAGCCTGCCTTACAGCAATAATCAATCTTGTACAAGATGGGACTCTGTGCCTGAGCATATATCCTTAAAATATGTGAAGGAGACTACTTTTTCCCAAACATATTTACAAATTGACCCTGAAAGACAGAAATAAGGAACTCTGATTTATTTTACTTCCTTCTTTAAAAGCAACGTTTACTTTATAATATTTGTGTGGATAATCCGTGTAATAGCACCAAGACTTCAGTAGTCATCAAACCTATCCAAGGTGCTTCAACTCCTATTTTTCTCCTGTCCCCACAATAGCTTTTATATTGTTCTTGGAATGCTTTAGAATCAATTTAGCAAACTTAAATTCTAAGTAAATTTATTTTAATTAAATATTGAGTGCTAAATAATTACATTTGAGCATTACTGATGTAGTATTTGAATTTTCTTTGCAAAATAACAATAGCATAGTAATTGATGGTATGAATTCTGCTAAGGCCTTGACTTCTATTTACCTTCTTGCTTTATAAATCTCTGTTTGTTAAAAATAATAAAAATAATCATTAAAATATGTGCCTTCTGCTAAGTTCCTAATAACCTATGTTAAAATGTAATTCACTCCACTCCTAAGCAGCAAATCAAATTAACACCTTCCAAACAAGTGTTACCAACAAAGCAGTACAATTAAATTTCAACCATAGTCAAACAAATTTACATAATCAATTCATTGTTTAGACATATGGAAATAATTTTTTAAACTCATTTATGAATCATTTAAAGCAGAAAATGTATTATTTACATATGTATATCTTCACAAAATACTTTCTGATCGAGGTTAAGTTAAAAACATTTTGAAATAAATTTAGAACTAAAAATTCACATTTCTCTTTTATCTGGATATTAGCTAAAATTATATACAGATTCATATTACAAAAATTAAGTCATAGACTTCACAGGAATATATGAGAATATTATTGAATTATTAAACTAATGTTTTTACTTCATAATATATTAAACATTTAAGAATATAGACTTACTGCTGGATTATACTAACCCTTCAAAGAACTCACATCAATGTTATTAAAACCATAACATAAAACAAAAAGAAAAGGGTTGTTTCTAAACTATTGCTACAAAGGAAATATGAACTCTGTCCCAAATTTAGATTAGATTATGAGACAAGTTTTGTAATAAGCATTGATAAAAATCCTCAATAAAATCCTTCAACTAATTCAATAATACTTTATCTAGTTCATATGTCACAATTAGTAGGATTTGTACCAACAATAGAAGGTTGCAAAACACATAAATTAATATATATAATAGAACACATAAATATAGTAAAGAACTAGTATCACGTGATTGATTTCATTTTGTGCAAATATGAAGACTTCAACATAATTTGCAGGCCTTCATGAAATTCTTTATGAGGGAATTAGGAATAGGATTATATTACATGAAATAATAAAAGAGGCGTAATAAACCCACGGTCATCATTATACTGAAGAACAATAATCTGGGACCATTTTCTCTGAAATCAGGAGGAAGAAAAACATTTCCTCTCTAGTCATTCTTACTCATTAGTAAAGCAAAAATTGAGCAGGGCAGTATGACGAAAACAAAATCAGGAGGCATGTCAACTCTAACCACTCGGATACATCAATAGGGTTCATCATTTTCTTTTAACAAATACTTATCTCCTAATGGGTTCTATGTTCTCTTTTAGTTAGTATACAACTGTAAAAAAGTTAAAAAGAAAACAAACCCATAAGATCCTAGAGTATTTGTAGAACAAATGCCAAAAGAACAAGGAATACAATAACATTTTGGGAATAAAAGTGTAAACCAAGTTAAATATAATGAACATAATGAATTTGGTTTGTTGATCACTGGAAATCTTGTAATGTAAGATAAGACACTTTATACTAATTAAAAAAATATGGCATGCATATATTGATTTCACATGCAGAATGCATTTGCCATTATAAATCAATCAAACCCACAACTAGCCAAAGAAATGTGAACATCCTTTCATTTTAATTTTAGCTCTGGAGTAAATAAGGCACAGAATGTGGCTGTTAGTTATCTGCTGGCACATTTTAGTGGCAGCATGAATCTCAGGCTGTGTAGCTCCAGTGTCTCTCTTCATGCTACCATTAGATTACAGATACTGTTTTCAAATATTCTCATATTATGTAAGTGATAAAATCATGGTTGGGAGAGTCAGTATTTATATTAATGTAATTTCCCAAATCAATGTGACTCAGTGCTAGACCAAAAAGAATATTAGACTGCACTTAGTTGAAAGACATGGGAAATATGCATATCACAAAACTTAGGGGAAAACCAAAGCATTCTAGGTTCAATTTACTCTATTTGAATATTCAGATTTTATAATATAAGCACCTCACTTTTTTTTTATTTCAAATATCTCAACATTACATAGAGATGACCTTATACCTATTTCTGTGTGCATGTAATGTATCCTGCCTGTTCCCAGAACGGCTCTAAAAATGATACACAGAAAACAAAATTAGGACTATCGACTGTCTTAGGTTTCTGATAAATTTTCTTCACTTTTTCTCTTCTAAAGTGCTCTGAGTGTTTGCCAATAAACTGTTCTGTAGTAACAGTTGAGTTTGTTTACCTTCTTCAAAATACTTATTATAAATAAGCACTGTCTGCATTCTATACTAACATGAGAATATTGTCAATGTAGGGTACCTAGATAAAGAAAGCAATCTAAGAAAATCTGCTATACTGTTGAACAATTGTCATTGAATCTTATGCACTGGTGCTAAAATATGAGAGAATAAAAATTTTAGAGCATTATACTCTTTCAAAATATAATGCTATTTTCATGTAACTTACCACCGATATTTGTTTCCTTTCATTATTGTCTTATTGTATGTGACCAATAATTTTTTTTTGGTTTTGATCTTCACACAAGTTCTTCCTGATGACATTTCCACCATGTCTGGACAAGTTTCAACCTTAGCATTTTCATGTTTTTTGATATGCAAATATATACATATATATGCTTCCATATTTGAATGCTCAGTTCTAAGTTGGTAGCAATGGGAGGAGAGGTACATGAGATGTAGCCTCAATTCAGTCTGTCACTGGTGGCAACTTTTAAATTAAAAGTCCTGTCATCATTTCTATTGTACTCTGTCTGTTTCATGCCTGCACTTGAAGATACGAGTTCTTAGCTTCTCTTCCCGGTGTAATGTCTGCAACTTGCTGCCATGAAAGATTCTTATTTCTCTGGAGGCATAAGCCTAAATATACACTTTCTTGTGTAAGTTGGCTTAGCCAACACATTTTATCAAAATGTCAGAAAGGTAAATAATACAGAAGCAAAACCTCATAATGTCCTGAGTATCACACTGCACATAGGAACATCTAGAATACATATTTGCATGTGTGCTTAAACACATGCATGTCTTTATTTTCCCTTTCTATCACACCAAATTTAAAACTCTGTACATTATTGATATTTTTGACCATAGTCTTTAACCTAAAAAATATGTTATTTCTGAAGCCAATATACTGTATTGCTTGCCCATCCCAGTTTTAAATAAGCTAAGAAATATAATGTAAACATGAAGGCAAGCATATCTACTTTATTACAAATAGATACAAGTTTAATTATTATCTTCAAATATGAGGAATTCAGTGAAATATGAAGTGTATTCCATCATAGTCAAAAATGCCTAGGTAGAAGTAACTAATTTAAAACATTATCCGAGTGGGAATCACATCATGAAAAAAATCAAGAAAGAAACACTAAGCAGAAGTCGGGCTTTGCATGGCCAAGTGTTTTGTTGACATTTCAACATAATGATCATTAGGTTTCTACTGCCATGTGCGAGTCCAGCTCCTCAACACTGCCTGTTTTCAATATTCCTAGAGATTCTGGGAAGTAGGAATACTTAGCGTGTAACACCCTCAGTAATGATCACAATGCATTCTGATTAACAGCACAAAAAGGGCATCCAGTCAGCTTCCAATAAAATATTTAAGGTAAAAGTGCCAGCTTTGAAATTAGACATCAGCAGAGTGATGCATGTCCTTGCAGGTACCTGCTTATATCTGCCATGAGGCCTAAGAACTACAACAACAAAAAATGATCACCCAAATAAAGAAAGGCAAGTCCACCAGGGTTCGTCTCTGCTTTGGTACATAATTATTAGAAGCTGCTACCAACTTTTCATACTGTTCGACAGCTACATATGAGAAGAACATACACTGTCCAGATTTAACTCAGAAAAAGAAAATCTACAAGCTGTCATGCTTAGTAATGGAAGAAC
Source organism: Mus caroli (assembly GCF_978045245.1). NCBI lineage: Eukaryota > Metazoa > Chordata > Mammalia > Rodentia > Muridae > Mus > Mus caroli. The sequence continues at coordinate 85,317,388 of NW_028227267.1, read as the reverse complement.
ATCTTTTTTCCTGTAAAATTGAAATAAAAATGCAATGTTGAGATGAAAATCAATATTGACATTTCACTAATTGAAAGCAGTGACATTGTGGTAAACTCGATTCTAATAGGAATATCACTCATTAAAATTTTCCTCAGGACAAATGTGTTGTACCAGCAAATCATTTTGAAAATTCAAATCTAAAGATCAAAGGAAATGAGCCACAATACCATATTTTATAAAACTGGAGTATTAAAAGACTCATATCTGTAATCGTAAATAACGTGCAAAACAATGTGATGAAGTTTTTTGATTAGTTGATAGCCAGTTGTGAGTTTCTTGAATCCTAAAAGGAACTTTCACAACCATCTGGTGCACCTGGGCTAGGTGCCATGTTCTATCTGGAATGCATTGCCTTTCAAAACTAGTGGGTATAGTGTTTTTAAAAATTAATTAATTCATTATTTATTTTGGTTTTTGGAGACAGGGTTTCTCTGTATAGCCCTGGCTGTCCTGGAACTCCCACATAAACCAGGCTGGCCTCAAACTCAGAAATCTGACTGACTTTTTTTTTTTTTTTTTTTTTTTGGTTTTTGGAGACAGGGTTTCTCTGTATAACCCTGGATGTCCAGGAACTCACTTTGTAAACCAGGCTGGCCTCGAACTCAGAAATCCACCTGCCTCTGCCTCCCAAGTGCTGGTATTAAAGGCGTGTGCCACCACGCCCGGCCTGCTTGATTCTTAATTTATTTTTTACACTCTATATTTTATCCCCCTCTCCCGTCCACCTCAGACTTTTCCACATCCCATACCTCCTGCCCATGTCCCTGTCTCCACGTGGATATCCCCACCCTAACACCACACATGACCTTAAACTCCCTGGTGCTTCCCATCTCTTGAGGGTTAGGTGCATAATCTCTAAATGAACACAGACCCAGAAGTCCTCTTCTGTATGTTTTTGGGGGCCTCAAGTCATCTGGTGTATGCTGCCTGGTTGTTGATCCAGTGTTTGAGAGATCTCGGGGGTCCAGATTAATTGAGTGTGCTGGTCCTCCTACAGGATCACCCTTCTCCTCAATTTCTAGCTTCTTTCAGCCTTTTCTAATTCATCAATAAGGGTCAGCTGCATCTGTCCATTCGTTGTATGCAAATATCTGCATCTGACTCTTTCAGCTGCTTGTTGTGTCTTACAGATTGTGGTTATATTCCTAAATTGTCTCCATTTTATAAAGTTCAAAGCCTTAAAATAGCATTGTAACTTCTGACTGTATGGAGAGAAATAAGATTCCCAGAGGGAATTCAATCTTCAATCCAATGATAGTTATCTCAGGTATTGCTATTCTCATAAACCTAGTATTTAGTTAATTTTAGAGCTGATAGATGAAAATAAGAGCTTTATTAATTTCAAGAGGAAGCCAGATGGTCTGAACATATTGCCCAGAAATCAAAGCTTTTATACCAAGATAAATTAGAACATCATTGAGCAAAATACTACTTTTGGTATTTGGATATGTTTATTTAATTCATATTTTCTATACACATTTGATATAAAATATCTCAACACCACTCATATTAATAATATTATGATTCTGTGTCATCAGTTTCAAGTGGGTCTTTTAGTTCTAAAATCAGAACATCTCTTTAGAGTATGTCTGTGCGTGGTCCTGTGGTGTGTGTATTTGTGAGTGTGGTATGTGTGTATGTGTGTGTGTGTGGTACATATGTGTGCTATGTGTGTGTGTTTTAGAAGGTCTTAAGGTGAATATATTATTTTTCTTTGTCCCTTATTTTTTGCTTCACATTTCCATTTCTGATTCTTATTTAACTGAATTTTTCTTTATGCATGAAGATCTGTGATACATATTCTCCTACTTATACAATCTTGTATACTCCTCATACAAGAAGATACAACATAAGAATATATTCGTGTAGGTGACATAATAAATGTTTGAAGCTTTGGGATGTAGATATCACAGGGACTGTCATTCTATAAACCTCGGTTTCATATATTGCAGAAAAGGTACCCTCAGTAGACATGCTTTGGATAGTACTATATAGGACGATGTTGGCCTGGTTCAGATGTACAAGGTTTCAAGAACATTCTCTAAGGGAGTAAAGTTACACCTCAAGCTGGCATTATAAAATTACATCACCATCATCATCATCATCATCACCAGCACCACTACCACCACCACCAACATCAAACAACAGCAACAACAACCACCATCAACATCACCATCAATCATCATCATCATCATCATCACCCCTGGCTTGCTTATCATGCATGAAGAACAGAAAGAGAACCAGGACATATATTGCCTCTTTTAATGTTATAATGGCATCAAGGCAACACAGTGTGGTTTATATTCTCTTTATGAAACACTATAGAGGCTTGTTACTAATCTATGAAGTGAAACCTAAATTGCAGTGGATGCTGGAGATACCAGGAAGATAAGGTATTTAGTCATGGAAAGTGAAGACACTGACTATAGTAATTCCAAGAAAAAACACATGTAAGCTACCTGTAACAGGGACAGAACCTTGGGGCTATCCACACACACTGTAAAACTAATAATAGTTTTACACCACCAAGAACTCCAGACGCCGTACTCAGAAGGTTAGGAGTTTCTGTTGTATTTTCTAGGTTTTAACAATCCTTTGATCCAATCCTTCTTTGCTTTATTCTCATTCCTGATTTGAGAATGGAAACACTTACCATGTCTTGAATGTTTGAACAATGCAACTTGATGTTTGATGCAAAGTCTCTGAGTTAAGAGATGGCATATGGAGAGTATAAGTCTTTAGAGTCTGGGCTTATGAACAGCAAGGGAACTTTAATCTGAAGCAAGACTGAACACTCCTTGCCCATTGCGATGACCATAAATCTAATCAGACAATTCATAATATTTTGGTTTAGATGAAAAATGTCTGCCTTAGTATCACATATTTCAATATATGGCCATCAGCTGGTCGTAATGTGGGAAGCTTTGAAACTAAAAGGGGAGGTCTAATTTGAAGCATTAGGCTAGTGGGGATGGGAAGACTGATAGATTCCAAGTCTTTCCTTCCGGACTCGTTTTCTTAATCTTAGCCATCCTGGGGTGAGATGAAATATCAAAGGAATTTAAATTTATATTCCTCTAAGTGCTAAGAGTTACTCAGCTATAACAGTTCGTATTGCATGAATACTTGATCAGTCTTGATCCTTGCTCCTCTCATCACCCTAGGTAATGGTAATGGCCTAAATATTTCAGATTATGAATAATGAAATTGTATCATTCAGCTCATGATAATGACATTGTGGTACATAAACACCGTTGAATTCTATCTAACTATGGATAAAAATGAAATTTATAGGCAACTAGAATGTATTTTACAATGTGATGAAATTCAGACATGGAAAACTTAAATAACTAGTCACCACTTATTTGTGGCTTCTTGCTCTGATAGCTTGTCACTTCTAACAAGTTATGGCTTCTTGTTCTGAAACTATAGATGTTAGCCTATAACTAGAATAAATGCAAAAAAATCTAGAAAAGTAGACATGGAAGTGGTGTGGGAGGGAGTTGACTCATGTTTGGGCAGCAGCGGGCAAGAAAGTCAGTGAAACATGGATATGGGAGCAGGGCAGTGTTAACTGTGAAATCCTCTTCCTCTTCCCTGAGTATTGGCTCCTATAGTATTTTAAGGTTTTTTTCAATGACCATTGGAGATAGGCAACCCAAATTCATATGTAAAACATTTGACCAAAATAATGACTGCCCTGGCAATATATTCTGATTTGGTGGCAGGTTTTTTTTTTTTTTTTTTTTTTTTTATGGAGGATAACCCATAGTAGTTTACCTGGACTGAAAAGGACATAATTTGTATCTGATATTAGAAACTTAGTCAACTACCTTTGAAATGAAAGTCCACAGATCTAAGAGAACCTATTAGCTGCCTAACCAGCAACATTATTGTTTTCCTAAACACGTGCCCTTATACACACAGATAAATATAGTTCTAACCACTCATGACAGATGCTACTTTTTAGCAACAGATGGAGACTTGATTATTCAAGATAGCTTGAATAATAATGACTTTTAAAGGATCATGCATTTTACCATTTAGTCATCAGTGGATGGAGCTGTTTGCAGTGGCTTAGGAGGGATAGCCTTGCATGAGGAAGTGCATCAGTAGAGGTTCCCCTTGAGAGTTTAATAAGTGTTGACAATTCTAATTGTTCTTACTAATTTCTGCCTGTGGTGCAAGATGGGAGCACTCAGCTTTCTGATTCTGCCCTCATGTATTCCACTTGTGGTCATGCTCCCCACGGTGTTAGACATGTATCTCTCTAGAACCTAAGAAAAATAAATTCTTCAATAACTTGTTGATTATGCTGTGTTATTACAGCAATAAAAATCAATTAAAATATACAGAGAACCAAAACTTATCCAAATTGCAGAGAACAGTGATCACAAAATGCCCAACCTCAGGTGATAAATCTAAAAAGATCTCTTAAGCCTAAGGCACAGAGAACATTGTGAAAAAGCAGGAACAGAGATTATAAAAGACAGAATGTCAGGATGAATTTTGATAGATGATGTCTCTGTAGATGCAACAAGAAATATACACCATGAACTCTCAATAATATAATTTCGTGAACAAGACCAGCATGACAACATCAGTTAACATGCTAAGAACAAGTGCTGTTCCCTGTGGCCCCTACCTACATGAAGAGCTACGAGATGGACAAGTAGGTCAGCTGAAAGGGAGATTGAGTTACCTATGAAGAAATCCCAAGTAGTTTGTCTAATACCCAGTGGCTACATCTAATCTGACTTTATGCAAATAGAAGCAAAGAAAGTAAAATCATTAGGTTATTTGTATTTGTGTATGTGTACATTAATAATTGCATGTATATGTTAATAAATAAGAGATCATAAACACAGGAAGAGGAAGGGAAGCAGTTAAGGGAGAAGAGTGAGAATTATGTAGACACAGTGTTGTATAAATTCTTAAAAAATACTTTTTTAAAACAAATGGCTGATTTACTATCAAACCGAATGTAAACTGTGATAACAATAAAGGACTATCAAAAAGCTACCGTGAGTCATCTTTCTTTTTGTGTGTGTGTGTGGTTTTTTTTTAATTTTTAATATTTTTATTACATATTTTCCTCAATTACATTTCCAATGCTATCCCAAAAGTCCCCCATAGCGGCCCCCACTTCCCTACCCACCCATTCCCTTTATTTTGGCCCTGGCATTCCCCTATATTGGGGCATATAAAGTTTGCAAGTCCAATGGGCCTCTCTTTCCAGTGATGGCCAACTAGGCCATCTTTCAATACATATGCAGCTAGAGACAAGAGCTCCGGAGTACTGGTTAGTTCATCATGTTGTTCCAACTATAGGGTTGCAGATCCCTTTAGCTCCTTGGGTACTTTCTCTAGCTTCTCCATTGGGAGCCCTGTGATACATCCAATAGCTGACTGTGAGCATCCACTCCTGTGTTTGCTAGGCCCCGGCATAGTCTCACAAGAGACAGCTATATTTGGGTCCTTTCAGCAAAATCTTGCTAGTGTATGCAATGGTGTCAGCGTTTAGAAGCTGATTATGGGATGGATCCCTGGATACTGCAGTCTCTAGATGGTCCATCCTTTCATCACAGCTCGAAACTTTGTCTTTGTAAATCTTTCCATGGGTGTTTTGTTCGCAATTCTAAGAAGGGACACAGTGTCCACACTTTGGTCTTCATTCTTCTTGAGTTTCATGCTTTTAGCAAATTGTATCTTATATCTTGGGTATCCTATGTTTTGGGCTAATATCCACTTATCAGTGAATACATATTGTGTGAGTTCCTTTGTGATTGTGTTACCTCACTCAAGATGATGCCCTCCAGGTCCATCCATTTGGCTAGGAATTTCATAAATTTATTCTTTTTAATAGCTGAGTAGTACTCCATTGTGTAAAGGTACCATAATTTCTGTATCCATTCCTCTGTTGAGGGACATCTGGGTGCTTTCCAGCTTCTGGCTATTATAAATAAGGCTGCTATGAACATAGTGGAGCATGTGTCCTTCTTACAGGTTGGGACATCTTCTGGATATATGCCCAGGAGAGGTATTGCTGGATCCTCCGGTAGTACTATGTCCAATTTTCTGAGGAACCGCCAGACTGATTTCCAGAGTGGTTGTACAAGCTTGCAATCCCACCAACAATGGAGGAGTTTTCCTCTTTCTCCACATCCTCGCCAGCATCTGCTGTCACCTGACTTTTTGATCTTAGCCATTCTGACTGGTGTGAGGTGGAATCTCAGGGTTGTTTTGATTTGCATTTCCCTGATGATTAAGGATGTTGAACATTTTTTCAGGTGCTTCTCTGCCATTCGGTATTCCTCAGGTGAGAATTCTTTGTTCAGTTCTGAGCCCCATTTTTTAATGGGGTTATTTGACTTTCTGGAGTCCACCTTCTTGAGTTCTTTATATATATATTGGATATTAGTCCCTTATCTGATTTGGGATAGGTAAAGATCCTTTCCCAATCTGTTGGTGGTTTTTTTGTCTTATTGATGGTGTCTTTTGCCTTGCTTTGCAGTTTCATGAGGTCCCACTTGTCAATTCTCGATCTTACAGCACAAGCCATTGTTGTTCTATTCAAGAATTTTTCCCCTGTGCCCATATCTTCAAGGCTTTTCCCCACTTTCTACTCTATAAGTTTCAGTGTTTCTGGTTTTATGTGAAGTTCCTTGATCCATTTAGATTTGACCTTAGTACAAGGAGATAGGAATGGATCGATTCACATTCTTCTGCATGTTAATAACCAGTTGTGCTAGCACCATTTGTTGAAAATGCTGTCTTTCTTCCACTGGATGTTTTTAGCTCCCTTGTCGAAGATCAAGTGACCGTAGGTGTGTGGGTTCATTTCTGGGTCTTCAATTCTATTCCATTGGTCTATTTGTCTGTCACTATACCAGTACCATGCAGTTTTTATCACAATTGCTCTGTAGTAAAGCTTTAGGTCTGGCATGGTGATTCCACCAGAGGTTCTTTTATCCTTGAGAAGAGTTTTTGCTATCCTAGGATTTTGTTATTCCAGATGAATTTGCAGATTGCACTTTCTAATTCGTTGAAGAATTGAGTTGGAATTTTGATGGGGATTGCATTGAATCTGTAGATTGCTTTTGGCAAGATAGCCAATTTTACAATGTTGATCCTGCCAATCCATGAGCTTGGGAGATCTTTCCATCTTCTGAGATCTTCTATAATTTCTTTCTTCAGAGACTTGAAGTTTTTATTAAACAGATCCTTCACTTCCTTAGTTAGAGTCACGCCAAGATATTTGATATTATTTGTGACTATTGAGAAGGGTGTTGTTTCTCTAATTTCTTTCTCAGCCTGTTTATTCTTTGTGTAGAGAAAGGACATTGATTTGTTTGAGTTAATTTTATATCCAGCTACTTCACCGAAGCTGTTTATCAGGTTTAGGAGTTCTCTGGTGGAATTTTTAGGGTCACTTATATATACTATCATATCATCTGCAAAAAGTGATATTTTGACTTCATCTTTTCTAATTTGTATCCCTTTGATGTCCTTTTGTTGTCGAATTGCTCTGGCTAGGACTTCAAGTACAATGTTGAATAGGTATGGAGAAAGTGGACAGCCTTGTCTAGTCCCTGATTTTAGAGGGATTGCTTTAAGCTTCTCACCATTTACTTTGATGTTGGCTACTGGTTTGCTGTAGATTGCTTTTATCATGTTTAGGTATGGGCCTTGAATTCCTGATCTTTCCAACACTTTTATCATGAATAGGTGTTGGATCTTGTCAAATGCTTTTTCTGCATCTAACGAGATGACCATGTGGTTTTTGTCTTTGAGTTTGTTTATATACTGGATTACGATGATGGATTTCTGTATATTGAACCATCCCTGCATCCCTGGGATGAAACCTACTTGGTCAGGATGGATGATTGTTTTGATGTGTTCTTGGATTCGGTTAGCAAGAACTTTATTGAGGATTTTTGCATCATTATTCATAAGGGATATTGGTATGAAGTTCTCTATCTTTGTTGGGTCTTTTTGTGGTTTAGGTATCAGAGTAATTGTGGCTTCATAGAATGAGTTGGGTAGAGTACCTTCTGTTTCTATTTTGTGGAATAGTTTTTGAAGAACTGGGATTAGATCTTCTTTGAAGGTCTGATAGAACTCTGCACTAAACCCATCTGGTCCTGGGCTTTTTTTTTGGTTGGGAGACTATTAATGACTGCTTCTATTTCTTTGGAGGATATAGGGCTGTTTAGATCATTAACCTGATCTTGATTCAACTTTGGTACCTGGTATCTGTCTAGGAACTTCTCCATTTCATCCAGGTTCTCCAGTTTTGTTGAGTATAGTCTTTGGTAGAAGGATCTGATGGTGTTTTGGATGTCTTCAGGATCTGTTGTTATGTCTCCTTTTTCATTTCTGATTTTGTTAATTAGGATGCTTTCCCTGTGCCCTCTAGTGACTCTGGCTAAGGGTTTATCTATTTTGTTGTTTTTCTCAAATTACCAGCTCCTTGATTGGTTGATTCTTTGAATAGTTCTTCTTGTTTCCACTTGGTTGATTTCGCCCCTGAGTTTGATTATTTCCTGCTGTCTACTCCTCTTGGGTGAATTTGCTTCCTTTTATTCTAGTGCTTTTAGGTGTGTTGTCAAGCTGCTAATGTGTGCTCTCTCTAGTTTCTTTTTGGAGGCACTCAGAGCTATGAGTTTTCCTCTTAGAAATGCTTTCATTGTGTCCCATAAGTTTGGGTATGTTGTGGCTTCATTTTCATTGAACTCTAAAAAGTCCTTAATTTCTTTCTTTATTCCTTCCTTGACCAAGGTATCATTGAGAAGAATGTTGTTCAGTTTCCACTTGCAAGTTGGCTTTCTATTATTTATTTTGATATTGAAGATCAGCCTTAGTCCATGGTGATCTGATAGGATGCAGGGGACAATTTCAATATTTTTGTATCTGTTGAGGCCTGTTTTGTGACCAATTATGTGGTCAATTTTGGAGAAGGTACCATGAGGTGCTGAAAAGAAGGTATATCCTTTTGTTTTAGGATAGAATGTTCTGTAAATATCTGCCAGATCCATTTGATTCATAACTTCTGTTAGTTTCACTGTGTCCCTGTTTAGTTTCTGTTTCCATGATCTGTCCATTAGTGAAAGTGGTGTGTTGAAGTCTCCCACTATTATTGTATGAGGTGCAATGTGTGCTTTGAGATTTACTAAAGTTTCTTTAATGAATGTGGCTGCCTTTGTATTTGGAGCATAGATATTCAGGATTGATAGTTCCTCTTATAGGATTTTACCTTTGATGAGTATGAAGTGCCCCTCCCTGTCTTTTTTGATGACTTTGGGTTGGAAGTCAATCTTATCAGATATTAGAATGGCTACTCCAGCTTGTTTCTTCATACCATTTGCTTGGAAAATTGTTTTCCAGCCTTTCATTCTGAGGTAGTGTCTATCTTTTTCTCTGAGATGAATTTCCTGTAAGCAGCAAAATGTTGGGTCTTGTTTGTGTAGCCAGTTTGTTAGTCTATGTCTTTTTATCGGGGAGTTGAGTCCATTGATATTAAGAGATATTAAGGAAAAGTACTTGTTGTTTCCTGTTATTTTCGTTGTTAAAGTTGGCATTCTGTTCTTGTGGCTGTCTTCTTTTAGGTTTGTTGAGGGATTACCTTCTAGTTGTTTCTAGGGCCTGGTTCCTGACCTTGTATTGGTTTTTTCCTGTTATTATCCTTTGAATGACTGGATTCGTGGAGAGATAATGTGTGAATTTGGTTTTGTCGTGAAATATTTTGGTTTCTCCATCTATGTTAATTGAGAGTTTGGCTGGGTATAGTTGCCTGGGATGGAATTTGTGTTCTTTTAGTGTCTGTATAACATCTGTCCAGGATCTTCTGGCTTTCATAGTCTCTGGTGAAAAATCTGGTGTAATTCTGATAGGCTTGCCTTTATATGTTACTTGGCCTTTTTCTCTTACTGCTTTTAGTATTCTATCTTTATTTAGTGCATTTGTTGTTCTGATTATTATGTGTCGGGAGGTATTTCTTTTCTGGTCCAGTCTATTTGGAGTTCTGTAGGCTTCTTGTATGTTCATGGGCATCTCTTTCTTTAGATTTGGGAAGTTTTCTTCTATAATTTTGTTGAAGATGTTTGCTGGTCCTTTGAGTTGAAAATCTTCATTCTCATCCACTCCTATTATGTGTAGGTTTGGTCTTCTCATTGTGTCCTGTATTTCTTGGATGTTTTGAGTTAGGATCTTTTTGCGTTTTACATTTTCCTTGATTGTTGTGCAGATGTTCTCTATGGAATCTTCTGCACCTGAGATTCTCTCTTCCATCTCTTGTGTTCTGTTGCTGATGCTCGTATCTATGGTTCCAGATTTCTTTCCTAGGGTTTCTATCTCCAATGTTGCCTCATTTTGGGTTTTCTTTATTGTGTCTACTTCCCTTTTTTGGTCTAGTATGGTTTTGTTCATTTCCATCATCTGTTTGGATGTGTTTTCCTGTTTTTCTTTAAGGACTTCTACCTGTTTGATTGTGTTATCCTGTTTTTCTTTAAGGATTTGTAACTCTTTAGCAGTGTTCTCCTGCAATTCTTTAAGGGATTTTTTTGCTTCCTCTTTATTGTCTTCTACCTGTTTACCAGTGTTCCTTTGTATTTCTTTAAGTGTGTTATTAAAGTCCTTCTTGAAGTCCTCTACCATCATCAGGAGATATGCTTTTAGATCCGTGTCTAGCTTTTCCGGTGTGTTGGGGTGCTCTGGACTGGGCGAAGTGGGAGTGCTGGGTTCTGATGATGGTGAGTGGTCTTGGTTTCTCTTAGTAAGATTATTACGTTTACCTTTCGCCATCTGGTAATCTCTGGGGTTAGTTGTTGTCTTTGTCACTGTTTAAAGATTGGAGCAGAAGCTGTGTTCCACTCACCAGCAGTCTCAAAATCCTGTGGCGGGGGTCGTGGGTAGCTGGCAGTACCCCGGTGCTGGTCCAGCCGGAAGAGGCCTGTGGTCCTACTCAGGCCTGTTTTCTGCTTCCCTAACTAATGCAGTCTCAGGTCCCGTGCGCAATTGGATTGGAGCAGAAGCTGTGTTCCACTCACCAGAAGTCTTAAGATCCTGTGGTGGGTGTTGTGGGTAGCTGGAGAGTGTCAGCCGACCCTGCACCCTAGCTACCCTGGTGCTTTTCTGACCAGAAGAGTCTTGTGGCCCTATGTAGGCCGGATTTCTCCCTCCCCAACCAAAGCAGTCTCAGGTCCCGCATGATTGGACTGGAGCAGAAGCTGTTTTCCACTCACCAGCAGTCTCAAAATCCTGTGGCGGGGGTCGTGGGTAGCTGGCGGGTGTCAGCCGACCCTGTGCTCTAGCTACCCCTGTGCTGATCCGGCCGGATGAGGCCTGTGGCCCTACTCTGGCCGGTTTCTGCTTCCCTAACTAATGCAGTCTCAGGTCCCATGTGCAATTGAATTGGAGCAGAAGCTGTGTTCCACTCACCAGCAGTCTCAAAATCTTGTGGAGGGGGTCGTGGGTAGCTGGCGGGTGTCAGCCGACCCTGCGCTCTAGCCACCCTGGTGCTGATCCGGCCGGATGAGGCCTGTGGCCCTACTCAGGCCGGTTTCTGCTTCCCTAACTAATGCAGTCTCAGGTCCCGCGTGCAATTGGATTGGAGCAGAAGCTGTGTTCCACTCACCAGAAGTCTTAAGATCCTGTGGCATGTGTTGTGGGTAGCTGGCGAGTGTCAGCAGACCCTGCGCCCTAGCTACCCTGGTGCTTTTCTGACCGGAAGAGGCTTGTGGCCCTATGTAGGCCGGATTTCTCTCTCCCCAACCAGAGCAGTCTCAGGTCCCGCGTGATTGGACTGGAGCAGAAGCTGTGTTCCACTCACCAGCAGTCTCAAAATCCTATGGCGGGGGTCGTGGGTAGCTGGCGGGTGTCAGCCGACCCTGCGCTCTAGCTACCCCAGTGCTGATCTGGCCTGTGGCCCTACTCAGGCCGGTTTCTGCTTCCCTAACTAATGCAGTCTCAGGTCCCGCGCACAATTGGATTGGAGCAGAAGCTGTGTTCCACTCACCAGAAATCTTAAGATCCTGTGGCGGGTGTTGTAGGTAGCTGGCGAGTGTCAGCCGACCCTGCGCCCTAGCTGCCCCGGTGCTTTTCTCTCCTGTAATTGTTTAAGTGTGTTATTAAAGTCCTTCTTGATGTCCTCTACCATCATCATGAGATATGCTTTTAGATCCGTGTCTAGCTTTTCCGGTGTGTTGGGGTGCCCTGGACTGGGCGAAGTGGGAGTGCTGGGTTCTGATGATTGTGAGTGGTCTAGGTTTCTGTTAGTAAGATTATTACATTTACCTTTCGCCATCTGGTAATCTCTGGGGTTAGTTGTTATCGTTGTCACTGTTTAAAGATTGGAGCAGACTCTGTGTTCCACTGACCCAAAGTCTCAAAATCCTGTGGCGGGTGTCAGCCGACCCTGTGCTCTAGGTACCCCGGTGCTGGTCAGACAGGAAGAGGCCTGTGGCCCTACTCAGGCTGGATTTCTGCCTCCCCAACCAAAGCAGTCTCAGTTCCCGCGAGATTGGACTGGAGCAGAAGCAGTGTTCCACTCACCAGAAGTCTCAAGATCCTGTGGCGGGTGTCGTGGGTAGCTGGGGGGTGTCAGCTGACCCTGAGCTCTAGCTGCCCTGGTGCTGGTTAGGCTGGAAGAGGCCTGTGGCTTTACTCAGGCTGGTTTTTTGCTTCCCTAACTAATGTAGTCTCAGGTCCAGCGTGCAATTGGATTGGAGCAGAAGCTGTGTTCCACTCACCAGAAGTCTTAAGATCCTGTGGCAGGTGTTGTGGGTAGCTGGCGAGTGTCAGGCGACCCTGCTCCCTAGCTACCCTGGTGCTGTTCTGACCAGAAGAGCGTGAGTCATCTTTCAAGTGAGGGAAAAGATCTAAAACTCTTTTATGAACAAAATGTTTGAACAAATATAACTGCCAGTTTGACTTTGCAAAAGAAACAAGAACTTTCATTAGAAAAGGATGTTATTTTGTGTGAAAAATTATGACAATATTGAAAAAGCATTGTATTTTCATTTAACTTAAGAAAGGAATAAGAGAGTTTTATAAGCATAGAATAAGAAATTGGAACAATGACTAAATATCTTCCAAAAGTTCTCTTATTGTGTAAATTGACTTTCTGATTATTTGAATATGTGATTTGCCAAAAATAACTATAAATATGCTCAAAGTCACTTTTGGATTTTAATTAAAATTACTGATTCATTTTTTTTTTATTATTGGCGAAATGTAGTAATAAATGCTATTATTTTACTTATAAATATCTTTTAATTTCTATATATTTTATTTATGAATATGTTTTTATTTATATTAATTTTAATGAATGTTTTAATATGCCATTTAAACATGTAAATTTTAATTTAAATTACATATTAGATATAACCATTTGGACAAATTGAATAATATACATTGAATTTTCTCACTCAAATAAAATTTATTTCAACTACCCAAACATTTCATTTATTTATTTATCTTTTTTTATTAGATATTGTACTGGCTATTTTTGTGTCAACTTGACACAGCTGGACTTATCACAGAGAAAGGAGCTTCAGTTGAGGAAATACCTCCATGAGATCCAACTGTAAGGCATTTTCTCAATTAGTGATCAAGGGGGAAAGACCCCTTGTGGGTGGGACCATCCCTGGGCTGGTAGTCTTGGATTCTATAAGGGAGTAGGCTGAGCAAGCCAGGGGAGGCAAGCCAGTAAAGAACATCCCTCCATGGCCTCTGCATCAGCTCCTGCTTTCTGACCTGCTTGAGTTCCAGTCCTGACTTCCTTTGGTGATGAACAGTAGTATGGAAGTGTAAACCGAATAAACCCTTTCCTCCCCAACTTGCTTCTTGGTCATGATGTTTGTGCAGGAATAGAAACCCTGACTAAGACAAATTGGTACTGGGAGTGGGGTATTCCTGTGACAACCTGACCATGTTTTGGGGAGGACTGTGGAAGGACTTTGGAAATTTGGGCTTGAAGATCCATTTGTTGTTATGAGCTCTGTCAGATGTTGTGTAGGAGCTTGGAAGATAATGCTGAGAACAGTGCAGAAGATGGAGGCCTGGTTTGTGAAATTTCAGAGGGAAAATTAAAGACTCACTTCAGGGCCATTGCTGTTTTTATTGTGAAGATTTTGTAGTTCTGATTAGCTGGGGCTGAAGAATCAGCTGTGATTAAGAAGATACCAGAACTACTAAAGCAAAAACTTTGCATTACTGGGACTATTGATGCTGGTTAGCTGGAGCTAAGAAATTAGCGGTGATTAAGAAGAGACCAGCATCATTGAGGTGACATCTTCTGGGAAGTGTTTTCTGAAAGCACAAAGAGGCTGTGTTCCAGAGATAGGCAAGGTTGTACCTTGTGCTGCAGCAGGACTTAGTAATGTGTAAGGGTCACCCTGGTGGTACTGGTTTTGAAGGCATGAAGGGGTCACACAGAGCAGTTCAGGCTTGGCACTGTGAGAGGCCATGGAAGGCCATTGGTGAAGGTGCAGCCTCAGTTGCAGTTGATGGCCCATGACTGAAGGGGTCATGCAGTGTTTTGGAGATGCCAGTACCATGAGATGACCACCAAGAGCAGCAGCAGCAGTGGAGTACAGGCATCTGGAGCCCAGAAGACGACGTGTGTGCTACAAAGGGCATGGCTGGAGAAGTGACCCAAGCCCTTGGAGGAGCCCAGAAGATCGTGAGTTGGATCCCAGACTTTGGACAGTTAGAGATTGATTTTTGCTTTGATTGTGACCATGCCCTGATATTTTCCCTCTTGAAGGAAGAAACTGTTTTAGTGGAGCCCACAGTTAAGAGACTTAATTGTAAAAAGACTTTGGATTTAAAAGAGATGGATATTTTAAAGAGATTGAAATTTTAAGAATATGTAAAGACTGTGGGACTTTTAAAGTTATTTAGATTTTGGGGATGAATAAGAATGTAAGGTTTGAGGCTTACTAGTGATGTGTTTGTGTGTCAAGTTGACAAGGGGTCAATTGTACTGGCTATTTTTGTGTCAACTTGACACAGCTGGACTTATCAGAGAGAAAGGAGCTTCAGTTGAGGAAATGCCTCCATGAGATCCAACTGTAAGGCATTTTCTCAATTAGTGATCAAGGGGGAAAGGCCCCTTGTGGATGGGACCATCCCTGGGCTGGTAGTCTTGGGTTCTATAAGGGAGTAGGCTGAGCAAGCCAGAGGAGGCAAGCCAGTAAAGAACATCCCTCCATGGCCTCTGCATCAGCTCCTGCTCCCTGACCTGTTTGAGTTCCAGTCCTGACTTCCTTTGGTGATGAACAGCAGCATGGAAGTGTAAGCCGAATAAACCCTTTCCTCCCCAACTTGCTTCTTGGTCATGATGTTTGTGCAGGAATAGAAACCCTGACTAAGACAGATATTTTCTTTATTTATATTTCAAATGTTATCCCCTTTTCTGGCTTCCCCTCTGAAACCCCTCTCCTCCTATGTCCTCCCCCCTCCCCCTGCTCACCAACCCACTCTCTCCCAATTCCTTGCCCTGGCATGAACTGGGCACAGAGCCTTCATAGGACCAAGGGTCTCTCCTCCCATTGATGACTGACTAAGCCATTCCCTGCTACATACACAGCTCTAGCCATGAGTACTCTTTGGTTGATGGTTCAGTCCCTGGGAGCTCTGGTGGTATTGGTTAGTTCATATTTTTGTTCCTCCTATGGGGCTTCAAACCCCTTCAACTCCTTGGGTTCTTTATCTAGCTCCTTCATTGGGAACCTTGTGCTCAGTCCAATGGATGGCTTTGAACATCCACTTCTGTATTTGTCAGGTACTTGCAGAGCTTCTAAGAAGACAGCTATATCAGGCTCCTGTCAGCAAGCTTTTGTTGGCACAATAGAGTCTGAGTTTGGTGTCTGTATATAGGATGGATTCCCCAGGTGTGGCAGTCTCTGCTCCACACTTTTTCTTTGTAATTCATTCCATGATTATTTCGTTTCCCCTTCTAAGAAGGATCGAAGTATTCACACTTTAGTCTTCCTGTTTCTAGAGTTTCATGTGGTTTGTGAATTGTATCTTGGGTATTCAGAGCTTCTGGGCTAATGTCCACTTATCAGTGAAGGTATATCATGTGTGTTCTTTTATGATTGGGTTACCTCACTCAGGATGATATTTTCTAGTTCCATCCATTTGCCTAAGAATTTCATGAATTCATTGTTTTTAGTAGGTGAGTAGTTTTCCATTGTGTAAATGTACCACATTTTCTGTATCCATTCCTCTGTTAAGGGACATCGGGTTGTTTCCAGCTTTTGGCTCTTAGAAATAAGGCTGTTATGAACATAGTGAAGCATGTGTCCTTATTAAATGTTGGAGCATCTTCTGGTACTACTTCAAACTTTCTAATTTTAAATTTAGATCTTCCATTAATTGTTTTTATGAAAATACTAAAAAAAATATAAAAGTACAGAATACCCAAGATATATATATGTGTGTGTGTGTGTGTGTGTGTGTGTGTGTGTGTGAATTGGTGACTGAGTAAGAATAAATTACCAGGACAAATATATTTTAATAATCATTCCAAAATGTTTGCCTTTTTCTTGTCTGTATGAGTAGGTTTTTCTTTTCTTTTTTTCTTTTCTTTTCTTTTCTTTTCTTTTCTTTTTTTTCAAGATTTCAGTTGTAGTTTGAATCTGATAAAAGACATGGTTTGGTCTCTGAAGAGACTTTGTAGTCTCTGCACATTAACTAAATGTGGGTCGCTTTGCTCGTTTCTGTCTACTACAAGACACTACTCTTTTGCTATCCATGCACTACACTCTATTTTATGAATCATTTTATTTCGTTACATTTCAAATGGTATTCCCCTTCCCTGTTACCCCTCCAGAATCCCCCTACCCCATCTCCCTCCCCCCTCCTCTTTGCCTCTGTGAGGGTGCTTCTCCGACCTCCCATTCCCCTATGCTGGGGCATCAAACCTCCATAGGACCAAGGGCCTCCCCTCCCACTGATATCAGATAAGGCCTCTGCTACATAAGTAGCTGGAGCCATGGTTTTCCCCATGTGCACTCTTTGGTTGGTGGTTTAGTCCCTGGGAGCTCTGAGTGATCTGGTTGGTTGATATTTTTCTTCCTCAGGGGTTGCAAACCCCTTCAGCTCCTTCAGTCCTTCCCCTAACTCTTCCATTGATGAGGACTGAGTCACTAATATACAGCTATAACAATTTATCCTTAGGAGTCACTTTATTACTATATCCTTTTCACAGAATAATTCTATTAGATTTTTTCCTAGGTCAATGACTTAGCTATTCTAAATATCTTGGCCATGTTGGCAGCTTCAGGTATAGGTTGCAATTCATGATGAGGATCTTAAGACCAATCAAGAAGTGGTTAGTTACTTCCATAACATCTGTGACCTTTTTACACCAGTATAAGTTACAGGCAAGCCACTGATGTAGGTTGTAGAGTTTATAGCTGTGTTATAGTATTTGGTGATTTTCTTTCTTTTCTGATAGATTAACTGTGTGGGAGAGAGAAAGAGGGAGGGAGAGACAGAGAAAGACGCAGATTGATAGAGAGAGGGCAGGTATAAATTTGGAGGTGTAAGAAGGGTAACAAAGGAATTATAGGTGTGGAAATTATGATATTATATTTTGAAAAAAATTAGTAAAGGAAGAAATTAACATTTTTGAAAAAAATGCTAATAAATTGCACTGGAAAATAAACACTAGGCCTGTAGGGCTTCTTGGCAAGTTGTCAAACTTTATATATGGCAGAATAAGATCAACAAACTTATAATTTCCTTCAAAAGTCTTTGATTTGAGATAGCATCATTTTGTTTACTCAGAGTTCTATGGAATTGCTACCTTGATTAATATTAATCAATGCTCACTGTAACAATTTTCTGGTCTCTGTTTATTGTTCAAGATGTTAGTAGTCCTTGGAATCAGTTATGATACTGGTATTACATACAGAATGGAAGAATTGGGGGAAGCATGAATGTTTTTCTCTTATTTCCAAGCAAGGTCTCTGAAACCAAAGGTGTTTGGTGAAGTATCGGCAATCCTGGGGGAAAATGTTTGACATGCTATTAGAGTAAAACTGAAGCCACAACATAAATACAAGTCTGTAGAAGATGATAGGAAGGTGTGATGCCTCTTAGGAAAAGTACCATGATGTGAATGATGTAGTGACCCCCAAAGATCAACTTCATGTGGGTTACACCCAGCAATGTCATAGAAGTTGGGCTTTTTAAGCTGATAATGGACCAACTAATGCATGGATACTTTTGCTGTCTTTATTGAACTTTGATCTTATTTTGGGTTCATTTTCTTTTATTATCTATTCTTGCCATTTTAAAAAAATATATCTTTAGTCATGTTTTACAGTCCATTTGTTATTCCCCTCCCAGTCTGCTCTGTCAGTATCTCATCCCATTCTTTCTCCCCTGTCTCCAAAGGATGTCCCCAACTCGTTTTCACATGGGGATTATCATCCTCTGCTTGTTTCACTATTATATGATTTATTACTGTAATTAATTTATTTCCACAAGGATGTATAGCTTGTATCTCAAGGAGCTCCTTGATTTGGACTCTTTAGCAATGACAGGAGCTTAGAAAATATTAGAACGCTTGAAAATGGGTTAGTCACATTTTGACTTTTGGAATTAGCATGCTCCTTCGTTTCAAATGATAAACCTTCCTGCTTAGATGTAGATTATTTCTTAGTGGCACATATATTGAAGGGCTTAGAGTCTGATGAAGCAATATTTGAAGATAGGGTTTGGGGAATTGAATAGATCAAGAAGGCTCTGACTTAATCAATTATTCAATTCATTAATAAATTCACATTTTACGGACTTTGAAGTGATACTTTTAACAAGAAATAGGGTCAAATTGAAGAAAGTAAGTGTTTTTGAGGACATGACCTTTGGGAAGATATTTAGCTCAGGTCCTCTTCATCATTTTTCTGTAGGTGCACAGAGCATTACATTCTCTCCACCATTATGCTGTGATGGAAAACAGGCCCAAATATAACAGAATCAAATAACTAAAGGGAAAACTGCTGAAGTTATAAGTTGAAATATACTTTGCATTCTTTTTGTCTTAGTATCTTGTCATAACAGTTTCTTTCAAATAAATGAAGCTCAAGATTTCCTGGAAAAGTTTTTGCTAAATTTATCCTTCACTGTAACTACTAGTTTGGCTCAGAGTTGATTTTTCAAAGAACCTTCTGTTTTAAATGTCATCTTTACTCACAATCTGAAATAATTTAGCATAGGAAATGTAATACTTGTCAACCCAACCATGTTTTCATAATTTTCTTGTATCAAGCTCTTATTTTGCCATAATTTATGATTATCCTTAAATACAATGCCTTTTGAAAACAAGTACTGTCAAATATAATGTTGTAAGTGATGCATTGAAGAATATTTATAAAGTCTACACACATGTCTATAGGCAGTATGATTGAACAAATCATTAATTTATGCATAGGTAAAGGGCCTTTTTTAGGAAATGATGTGAGGAAGTCTGAAATTAAGCTATTGTCTCTTAGCCATCACAAGAGATACTCACAATGGATTAAAGATCTAATATTTTTGCTTTGTTTTGTTATATTTTATTTTTAAAGAACCTTTTAAAATAAAACACAGGGAATTTAGTTAAGACATTATAAAATAAAATGTCAAAAGCACAAAATACTAGAAGAAAAATATGTAGAACCATATAAAATTAAAGACTTTTATAATAATGAACACTACAGCTGGGCAGTGGTGGCACACGCCTTTAATTCCAGCACTTGAGAGGCAGAGGCAGCTTTGAGGATAACCTGATCTACAGAGTGAATTCCAGGACAGCCATGGCTATGCAGAGATGCTCTGTCTGGAAAAACCAAAAAAAATATAAAGAACACAGAATAAGTAGAAAATCTAAATAATGAGAAGAAATATGTGCACATTGTACATTTAACAAAGGATTGATTTTTCATAAGTAATGAACTTTAGATCAAAACAAATAAATAATACAATTAAAACGGATAATGAAGGTAGACATTTCTTCAAAGAACATAGGTAAATTGCTACAAGTTAAATAAAATATGTGCAATATGATTCATGATGAGTAAATATATATGGCATGAAAATGAAATGTCTACAACTTCAATAGGAATGGCTGCTATCAAAAAGATAACAAAACCTGTGGGAAAATATCAAGAAAGGAGGGGATCTTTAAATTGTTGATTATAAATTATTATAACTTGTTTAAAACACAGTAGGGTGTTACCTCTGAAAATAGAAAAAATTAAAAAGAGATATAAAGCTTACCTTGTGACTTAGGAATTCTAATATTTGGTACCCAAATGAAGTGGAATGAGTATGTTGAAGAGATTCTTACAACCACATACATTGCAATACTATTCAAAAATGTTAAAAATGTCAACCAACTGAGAAACAGATGAACATATGTAGTATATGGCCTGAAGACATGGTTCAAATGCTAAAAGCCTGAAGTGCTCCTGCAAAAGACTCCAGCTAATTCCTAGGACAAACAGTGAAACTGTTTAAGGAGTATCTGACACATATGACCTCAGTGGATATCTCACTCACATGTATATAATTTCAGACAGGCATATAGACATATACATTATTAAAACTAGATAATAAAAGTAATTTTCCTGGAAGGACTCTATATTATATCATCTGAACTTGGTTATGAGTTTCTATTTGGAGTTTTCTAAGCCTGTGGAAATGAGCATTGGTTGTAATGAGTAATTAATCACAATTGTAATTCATTCTTTTACAGTTGAACTTCATGAGCGTTAGTGATGGCTAATTTAATTTCCATCTTCTTTTATTTAATTCATGATTTTCTTTCAACTCAGACTACTTTGTAATTAATTTGTTAAAAAGTTATTATCAAAGACATAGAGAAAAATTTTTCCTGTTACAATTTCAATATTCCAGGTTTATCTTATTTTATTTTATTCTTGAGACAGGGTTTCTCTGTATAGCCCTGGCTGTCCTGTAGCTCACTTTGTAGACCAGGCTGACCTCAAACTCAGAAATCCGCCTGCCTCTGCCTCCTGAGTGCTGGGATTAAAGACATGAGCCACCACGCCCAGCCAGGTTTATTTTATAATAAGTGTTTATGAAGTTATGGAAAATTTCAGTCAAGTTTGGAAAATGTATCCATTTTATTTTTATATCAATTTGTTTTTTTGTTTTTTTGTTTGTTTGTTTTTGTTTTTTTCGAGACAGGGTTTCTCTGTATAGCTCTGGCTGTCATGGAACTCATTTTGTAGACCAGGCTGGCCTTGAACTCAGAAATCCGCCTGCCTCCCGAGTGTTGGGATTAAAGGCGTACCATTTTCTGTACTTTGGCTATGTCTTTGTAAACAAAACCATTTACTTTCATAATACTAGAATTAGGGAATATTTTCTGTCATATTCAGGGTTTTAACTGAAGAGTCTAAGAGTTGTATTACTTACCAGCTACATAAGCTACAGATTTAAGATATCATACTATTAATACATTTTTCTATTTCTAGTCTACTGTGAGCTTTTATTAGCAATATGTATTCAACTTTATCACATGATTTTTCAGCACATTTTCCACTTTATACTTATGGATTGTGCTTTTTAAATAGTTGTCCATTGTCAAAATCCTTTTGTACCAGATGCAATATTTTGTAATATTAGATTTCATTTTTCATTTTATTATACTATTGAGATTTAGTCCCTCAATTTTAGCTGAAAACATAGTCCACAGCTGAAAAAAATCCATTGTCCAAAAAGTTTTGAAAATATCTTATTTTTATGTTTAAAAGTATATTTATAGATTCTGAGTGTATGTAAAAATAATCAATGTGACATAAAAAGAGACAAAATACAAAATACACCCCAATACCATATACACAAATAAAAGAGGTCTCATTTTCTTTTTGGAGACAATCTCTAAGAAAATAATTAGTAGACAATTGTAACAAATAGGATTCAGATATCAGATAAAAATAGCTAATATAGCTTCAACTAGTTTTAAAATGCCTCATTCAAACATTTAAAATGAAAGAATGACACTTAACTTTGTTTTACATATATATTTATTATATATATTATAATTATTCTGAAACAAAGACTAATCTGTAATTATATTTCCAGTGACATTAGTTTGAAAAGAGAATTCTGAATGAACTAACAGTTATCTGTTTCAGCCAGAAGAAGAAGGAGGAGGAGGAGGAGGAGGAGGAGGAGGAGGAGGAGGAGAAAGAAGGAGAAGGAGAAGGAGAAGGAGAAGGAGAAGGAGAAGGAGAAGGAGAAGGAGAAAAAGAAGAAGAAGAAGAAGAAGAAGAAGAAGAAGAAGAAGAAGAAGAAGAAGAAGAAGAAGAAGAAGAAGAAGAAGAAGAAGAAGAAAGAAGAAGAAAAGAAGAAGGTAAAATCCCAAAGGATAAAATGTACAGTACCATACATAAAATAGGTACCTAAAGATATTTACTATAAATCCAAAAAACATATGACCTCTGAGGATAGGTTACTTTGCTTTGGGCCATTTTTGAAGACCTGAATGCAATATCTTTCACTCATGTAACATTCTGGGTATGGGCATATTTGTTTTCATCTCAGGTCTTCTTTATGTAGAGGTGGAGCAGAGGAAGACTGAGTGTAGTCTGCTTTTGGGGGTGCAGGCCACATACACACACACACACACAGGCGCATGCGCACAGACACACACACACACATACACACACACACACACACACAGGCGCGTGCGCACACACACACACACACACACACACACACACACAGAGAGAGAGAGAGAGAGAGAGAGAGAGAGAGAGAGAGAGAGAGAGAGAGAGAGACTGTGTTATCAACAGGTAATTAAGGTGAGGGGAAAGAAAGAATTTGACTAAAAATTTCAGAATTCATAGAGAGCTGTGACAGGTCAAATTTCCTAAGATCCAGGTCAAATTTTCTAAGATCCAATGTGTAAAAGCATTATGGCTTGCTGAGCATACTGTAGAGCAAATTCAGATCTCTGTACTTGTGGTTTTTGCCTCTATGGATTCAATCCAGTAGATCAAAGATGCATCATAACTGAATATACACAAACAATTTTCTTGTCATTAGTCACTAAACAATATTGTCAGGAGATTATTAAGTGTGTGGTATTATAATTTACCCAGCTTTGATTTGAAATATGTGGGATAGGAGCTATGTATAAACTACACACGAAAGAGTATAAATAAGGAACTGGATCATCATCAGATCTCAATATCTGAGAAACAATGTTGGAAGAAACACTATGGATTTGGGCATCATTAATAAGTTTTATAAGTTGAACTTGAATATGTTCTATATGTTGAACTCAAATATGTTCACATCAACAATGTGGTAACTACTCTGGTGATTTGTTATCATGAGCTAAGGGATATTATATCAATAGAAAAAAAATCTCACATGTGTTTTATGTTAGTAGATAAAGGAGAGGATATATAGAACCCATAATTCGTCCTGATAATGAATAAGTAGCTGAGCTAATAAGTAGATCATGAATGGATGATGTATAATTGTGCCTCAGTCACTATTTTTCCTCTGCCAGTGAAAGGGATAGACATTATTTTACAATTGGCACATAAAGCCCAATGGTATCTAGAATGTAAAGTGTTTGAAGATGAGAAGTAATGAGTTTATGACACAGAGATTGATGGGATCAGTAACAGTCGTCCCACTCTTTACCATAAGACCATTGTTTGAGTGGTAAGCAGCTTATGTAATGCTTATGAATAATAAATATGTGAAGCAGTCTGATAGTACATACCTATACCATAGCTCTTAGGAGCCTGAGATAGATGGGTTGCAGGTTCAAGACCAGTCATGACTTTATTGTGAGTACCAGACCAGCTTGTTCTACACAGAGAGATGTTATCTCAATAAACTGTAAATGAAAATTTCTTGTATAATGTTACTTCACTCTATCTCTTCTAACCTATATTTATCATACAATCTTTAGTTTTATTGATTTAAATGTAATATATTCTATACATACACATAATTACTGTTGAGATTTTTTTATATTTACTATTAATCTAAAGATTTAAAAATATATGATTCAAAATCATATTACCATGATATACATTAGGACTAAGTCAACATCCCAATCTATTTCCTGTCTGTGGGCCAGAGATGAAGTTGACACGAAATTGAAAGTTGTTATATAATATTACGTATATTTGAAACAGTATTGTAGATACCAAACTATTGTATATTCAAACTTGAATGTCAGCATAAAGTTTTTGATTTTATGGATATTTTTCCACCTCTATAGTGCAAGTATGAAGTAATTTAATTTTTAACAATTGAGGTCCAGTATAAAGAACTTCATCATTAGTGCTGTGTTCTTAAAGGATATAATGGGTCCCTGGACTTTTTTCTTTCTTTTAGCTTCCTGCTGGATAAGATAAGGAGAGCTACTACATCTCCTTTGGCTCCCACTACAGTTTCCAATGCAATGCAGTCAAAGGCTCCCAGGACCCAGTGAACATGGCTTTAGCTGTAGTGAGCAGAGAAGGGGGAGATAGAACCTATGGAAACCACCTCCAGTAAATAGTTGTGGTCAAGTGATAGTTGATGGTCCCTGGTCAAGCGATGGAGCCACCCACCCATCTCAAGGTTTTTCTTTTTTCTTTTTCTTTTCTTTTTTCTTTTTTTTTCCCCAGAAATGTTACTGTCCAAAGGAAGAAATGGGACCAAAAAAATGGATCAGAGACTGAAGGAATGGCCAACCGGGAACAGCCCCACCTGGGGATACATCATGTCTGCAGACACCAAACCCAACACTGTTGCAATGGTCAAGAGGCACTTGGAGAGAGGAACCTAGTGTGGCTGTTACTGGGGAGGTCCGACCAGCAACTTACCAATGCAGCATTGGATGCCAGGAGCCAACAATCAGGCTGAACTCAGGGAACCTGGTGGGGGAGCTGGCAGAAGGACTGCAGGAGTGAATTGCAACCCCATTGGAGGAACAACATAGGCTGGCCTGACCACCCAGTTCTCCCAGAGGGTAGCCACCAAGCAAGGAATGTTCCCAAAGTAATCTTTGGCTTCAGATAAGTATGTAGGCATTGCCCAACAGCAGAGGAAGGGGAGGCCCTTGGCTTCAATGGTTCAGAGTAAGGGGAAGCTGGAGCAGTGAGGCAGTAGAATGTAGGTGGGTGGGAGAGCACTCTCATACAGGCAAAAGAGAGCCGGGAGGGCAGATGTGGGATGGTCGGGTGGCAGAGGAGTAACCGAGAAGTGGGATATCATTTGAGATGTAAACGAATAGAATGATTAATAATAAAAAATATAAGAAAAAAAAGAATGGAAACCATGAATCAAATTAAACAAGAATCTCAATTATTTGGTTAAGAAAATGAAAAGGCATATAGCTAAACAAGCAAAAAAAATAGAATAAGACCAACAAGTCATATGTGTGTGTCTATATGATCATCTTATAATCTTGACAGGAAAGTTTACTGTCCACCAATAATTTAAAAGTATAATGATGACTTGCAGGTAGCATCATGATACCTTCCAATATTTCCTTCTGGATTTTTGTCAAACTTGACCAGTATAAGCTGATAGATTCCCAAAGAGAAGAATGGGAAAATCTGTTACTATATTTTTGGAGAGAGCTATCATAATGAATAATAGAAATGTAAGATAGTCTTATCTGATATAGAGATAAAAATCTTGTATCACTTTTAAGCTTAGAGATTAAATAGAGGTTAGGAATTATACTTTAACTGGAAGAGTATGTAATCACTTTTTACCTTGTCTATTCTGCCCTTTGGACAAAATTCAATGTATTTCATAGACTTGCCATGTGAAAATTATTGCTCTTTTCTAAGCACATCAAAATGTTTATCATCCCATTGGTGATTGTCTCACTCAGGATCTCATAGCATAATTTATCAATTACAACTTAAAGACTTATAAACAACAAACCAATTGTTCACTATATAGAGAGACAGCAGGAAATAGGAACAGGAAGGTAAAGAAGGGAGCAAGAAAAAGAAAGGAGAGTAGAGGAAAGGGATGGAGTTGGGAAGAGGAAAAGAGAGAAGGGAGGAGAGGAGAGGAGAAGAAAGAGATAATCATGGCAAGGGGAAAAGAGAGCAGAATAGAATAAGGACATGAAGACTGCCATAAATATTCTCCATGAAAAATTAATGAAATTAGAAGGAAATAATAATAAATCATCTATAAAACCATAAATTATTGTGAAGAACATATTTTCTAGTTCTTAAGTAGAATTAGAAATTGCTTCCATAAAATGGAGCCACAATTATCTCTTGTCACTCACAGAGGTCTCAAATTCAACCTTTGACTAGGCCTTACATAATAACTCAGTCATGTTTGCACTTGTATAATATTTTTTGTCTGTGCCCTTCTTGTACAATGGAAACTTTGTTGCTTTCCTTTGTCACTAAGCCCTTTCTGGGAAATTTGTTACAGAGATGTGGTTTGTCAGATTCCTAAGGGTCTTGCTTAGTTTTGGCAGGGTAAACACAACCATCACAAAAATCTAGTTTTCCCTGACTTTTGTTGTGCCATGGTGACAATCATTAGGTTTCAGGGCAACATACTTAAAATTCTAAGACAACTTTTTTTTTTCTACTCTAGTCTTTCTGTGATGAGCTGTTAAATCGTTCCAAAGTTTAACATAGTCTTAGAGCCTGAAAATTAGAATCATTTCACCCTGAAGCATGTTCTCATTTTAAAAGCATTTTATCTGTCAAAATATACGATGAATAAGACATAATTTTGTTTTCAAATGCTTCATCCTTCACTCCATCATATTTCCTTTAAATTGTGTTTGAAAACTAGACATTCTCCTTCATAGCTCATTTCTCAATCCATGTCTCATTATGTTGGCTAAAAAGAAATCAGTCAGCACTTCAGAAATTGTGACTGAAAACATCCTTATAAAAATATATTGCATACTGGTGTGCTTTTTATATTACCTTATGGAACAAGGGTAGGCCTAAAGAAAGCTGACCAGTGTGCCTCTCTGTTGTCCTTTTAGATTGAAATTCTTAAGTTAGTCTAACTCAGGTCTCTGAGCCACAGATTTCTTATGAGTCTACTTGAAGTTAGACAACCACTTTTCAATTAATCTGAAATTTCTCAAATTATGCTTTAGCATCTGATTTTTAAATAAGTTGTATGTACATTTAATAGAAGTGGCTTTAGGGTCCCTACTGGTCAGCACCAGCACCAGGTCACCTTGGGCACGGAGTCGGAGGACACCCCTCAAAGTCCCCTAGAGGACTCTCCATGCAACCTTAGGGCCACCGTTGAGTGGAACACAACTTCTGTTCCAATCCAATCAAGCAGGACCTGAGACAGCATTAGGGAAGCAGGAAACCCAGATTTACTAGGGTCACAAGTCCCTTCTGATCAGTGCCAGCATTTAGTCATCTGGGTGCAGAGATGGTGGACACCCCCAAGGTCCCTAGAGGACAGCTTCTGAGACAGACATACGGGCACCTTCCCTACCAGAGGAGAGATATTTGCCCTGCCAGGAGGGCTTTGCTGGTGCACCTGGGGAAGCCATCTTGGTTCCCGAATCCCTCTGAGAATAGTCTGTGCAGGTGAGAGTGTGGACTACAGAAGCTAACAGCTTCTGTGACAGGCTGAAGCAACACAGCTTCTGGGACAGGTCTTGTTTCAGGCCTTCATCTTCTGCCAGGAGGGAGGTCCGAACGCCAGATATCTGTGCACCTTCCCTGTAAGAGGAGAGCTTGCCTGCAGAGAGTGCTCTGACCACTGAAACTCAGAGGAGAGAGCTAGTCTCCCAGGTCTGCTGATAGAGGCTAATAGAATCACGAGAGGAACAATCTCTAACCAGAGACAACTATAACAACTAACTCCAGAGATTACCAGATGGCGAAAGGCAAACATAAGAATCTTACTAACAGAAACCAAGACCACTCACCATCATCAGAATGCAGCACTCCCACTTCACCCAGTCCTGGGCACCGGAACACACTGAAAAGCTAGACCCAGATTTAAAAGCGTATCCAATGATGATGGTAGAGGACATCAAGAAGGACTTTAATAACTCACTTAAAGAAATACAGGAGAACACTGCTAAAGAGTTACAAGTCCTTAAAGAAAAACAGGAAAATACATCCAAACAGGTGATGGAAATGAACAAAACAATACTAGACATAAAAAGGGAAGTAGACACAATAAAGAAAACCCGATCCGGCCTGATCAGCACCTGGGTAGCGGGAGCGCAGGGTTGCCTGACACCCACCAGCTACCCACGACCCCCGCCGCAGGATTTTGGGACTGCTGGTGAGTGGAACACAGCTTCTGCTCCAATCCAATTGCGCAGGACCTGAGACTGCATTAGTTAGGGAAGCAGAAACCGGCCTGAGTAGGGCCACAGGCCTCATCCGGCCGGATCAGCACCAGGGTAGCGGGAGCGCAGGGTTGCCTGACACCCGCCAGCTACCCACGACCCCCGCCGCAGGATTTTGGGACTGCTGGTGAGTGGAACACAGCTTCTGCTCCAATCCAATTGCACGGGACCTGAGACTGCATTAGTTAGGGAAGCAGAAACCGGCCTGAGTAGGGCCACAGGCCTCATCCGGCCAGATCAGCGCCGGGGTAGCGGGAGCACAGGGTTGCCTGACACCCGCCAGCTACCCACGACCCCCGCCACAGGATTTTGGGACTGCTGGTGAGTGGAACACAGCTTCTGTTCCAGTCCAATCACGCGGGACCTGAGACTGCTCTGGTTGGGGAGAGAGAAATCCGGCCTACATAGGGCCACAACCCTCTTCCAGTCAGAAAAGCACCGGGGCAGCTGGGGCGTAGGGTCTGCTGACACTCACCAGCTACCCACAACACCCACCACAGGATCTTAAGACTTCTGGAGAGTGGAACACAACTTCTGCTCCAATCCAATTGCACGCGGGACCAGAGACTGCATTAGTTAGGGAAGCAGAAAAACGGCCTGTGTAGGACCACAGGCCTCTTCCAGCTGGACCAGCACAGGGGTACCATCAGCTACCCAAGACCCCCGCCGCAGGATTTAGAGACTGCTGGTGAGTGGAACACAGCTTCTGCTCCAATCTTTAAACAGTGACAACGATAACAACTAACCCCAGAGATTACCAGATGGCGAAAGGTAAACGTAATAATCTTACTAACAGAAACCAAGACCACTCACCATCATCAGAACCCAGCACCCCCACTTCGCCCAGTCCAGGGCACTCCAACACACCGGAAAAGCTAGACACGGATTTAAAAGCATATCTCCTGATGATGATAGAGAACTTCAAGAAGGACTTTAATAACACACTTAAAGAAATGCAGGAGAACACTGCTAAACAGGCAGAGACAATAAAGAGAAAGCACAAAAATCCCTTAAAGAATTGCAGGAGAACACTGCTAAAGAGTTACAAATCCTTAAAGAAAAACACGATAACATAATCAAACAGGTAGAAGTCCTTACAGAAAAACAGGAAAACACATCCAAACAGATGATGGAAATGAACAAAACCATACTAGACCTAAAAAGGGAAGTAGACACAATAAAGAAAACCCAAAATGAGGCAACACTGGAGATAGAAACCCTAGGAAAGAAATCTGGAACCATAGATACGAGCATCAGCAACAGAATACAAGAGATGGAAGAGAGAATCTCATGTGCAGAAGATTCCATAGAGAACATCGGCACAACAATCAAGGAAAATGTAAAATGCAAAAAGATCCTAACTCAAAACATCCAAGAAATACAGGACGCAATGAGAAGACCAAACCTACGGATAATAGGAGTGGATGAGAATGAAGATTTTCAACTCAAAGGACCAGCAAACATCTTCAACAAAATTATAGAAGAAAACTTCCCAAATCTAAAGAAAGAGATGCCCATGAACATACAAGAAGCCTACAGAACTCCAAATAGACTGGACCAGAAAAGAAATACCTCCCGACACATTATAATCAGAACAACAAATGCTCTAAATAAAGATAGAATATTAAAAGCAGTAAGAGAAAAAGGCCAAGTAACATATAAAGGCAAGCCTATCAGAATTACACCAGATTTTTCACCAGAGACTATGAAAGCCAGAAGATCCTGGACGGATGTTATACAGACACTAAAAGAACACAAATTCCAGCCCAGGCTACTATACCCAGCCAAACTCTCAATTAACATAGATGGAGAAACCAAAGTATTCCACGACAAAACCAAATTCACACATTATCTCTCCACGAATCCAGCCCTTCAAAGGATAATAACAGAAAAAAACCAATACAAGGACAGGAACCATGCCCTAGAAACAACAAGAAGGTAATCCCTCAACAAACCTAAAAGAAGACAGCCACAAGAACAAAATGCCAACTTTAACAACAAAAATAACAGGAAACAACAATTACTTTTCCTTAATATCTCTTAATATCAATGGACTCAACTCCCCGATAAAAAGACATAGACTAACAAACTGGCTACACAAACAAGACCCAACATTTTGCTGCTTACAGGAAACTCATCTCAGAGAAAAGGATAGACACTACCTCAGAATGAAAGGCTGGAAAACAATTTTCCAAGCAAATGGCATGAAGAAACAAGCTGGAGTAGCCATTCTAATATCTGATAAGATTGACTTCCAACCCAAAGTCATTAAAAAAGACAGGGAGGGACACTTCATACTCATCAAAGGTAAAATCCTCCAAGAGGAACTATCAATCCTGAATATCTATGCTCCAAATACAAAGGCAGCCACATTCATTAAAGAAACTTTAGTAAATCTCAAAGCACACATTGCACCTCATACAATAATAGTGGGAGACTTCAACACACCACTTTCACCAATGGACAGATCATGGAAACAGAAACTAAACAGGGACACAGTGAAACTAAGAGAAATTATGAATCAAATGGATCTGGCAGATATCTACAGAACATTCTATCCTAAAACAAAAGGATATACCTTCTTCTCAGCACCTCATGGTACCTTCTCCAAAATTGACCACATAATTGGTCACAAAGCAGGCCTCAACAGATATAAAAATATTGAAATTGTCCCATGCATCCTATCAGATCACCATGGACTAAGGCTGATCTTCAATAACAAAATAAATAATAGAAAGCCAACCTTCACGTGGAAACTGAACAACACTCTTCTCAATGATACCTTGGTCAAGGAAGGAATAAAGAAAGAAATTAAGGACTTTTTAGAGTTCAATGAAAATGAAGCCAAAACATACCCAAACTTATGGGACGCAATGAAAGCATTTCTAAGAGGAAAACTCATAGCTCTGAGTGCCTCCAAAAGGAAACTAGAGAGAGCACACATTAGCAGCTTGACAACACACCTAAAAGCACTAGAACAAAAGGAAGCAAATTCACCCAAGAGGAGTAGACAGCAGGAAATAATCAAACTCAGGGGTGAAATCAACCAAGTGGAAACAAGAAAAACTATTCAAAGAATCAACCAATCAAGGAGCTGGTTCTTTGAGAAAATCAACAAGATAGATAAACCCTTAGCCAGACTCACTAGAGGGCACAGGGAAAGCATCCTAATTAACAAAATCAGAAATGAAAAAGGAGACATAACAACAGATCCTGAAGACATCCAAAACACCATCAGATCCTTCTACCAAAGGCTATACTCAACAAAACTGGAGAACCTGGATGAAATGGAGAAGTTCCTAGACAGATACCAGGTACCAAAGTTGAATCAAGATCAGGTTAATGATCTAAACAGCCCTATATCCCCCAAAGTAATAGAAGCAGTCATTAATAGTCTCCCAACTAAAAAAAGCCCAGGACCAGATGGGTTTAGTGCAGAGTTCTATCAGACCTTCAAAGAAGATCTAATCCCAGTTCTTCACAAACTATTCCACAAAATAGAAACAGAAGGTACTCTACCCAACTCATTCTATGAAGCCACAATTACTCTGATACCTAAACCACAAAAAGACCCAACAAAGATAGAAAACTTCATACCAATATCCCTTATGAATATTGATGCAAAAATCCTCAATAAAGTTCTTGCTAACCGAATCCAAGAACACATCAAAACAATCATCCATCCTGACCAAGTAGGTTTCATCCCAGGGATGCAGGGATGGTTCAATATATGGAAATCCATCAACGTAATCCAGTATATAAACAAACTCAAAGACAAAAACCACATGGTCATCTCATTAGATGCAGAAAAAGCATTTGACAAGATCCAACACCCATTCATGATAAAAGTCTTGGAAAGATCAGGAATTCAAGGCCCATACCTAAACATGATAAAAGCAATCTACAGCAAACCAGTAGCCAACATCAAAGTAAATGGTGAGAAGCTTGAAGCAATCCCTCTAAAATCAGGGACTAGACAAGGCTGTCCACTTTCTGCATACCTATTCAACATTGTACTTGAAGTCCTAGCCAGAGCAATTCGACAACAAAAGGAGATCAAAGGGATACAAATTGGAAAAGATGAAGTCAAAATACCACTTTTTGCAGATGATATGATAGTATATATAAGTGACCCTAAAAATTCCACCAGAGAATCTAAGCCTGATAAACAGCTTCGGTGAAGTAGCTGGATATAAAATTAACTCAAACAAATCAATGGCCTTTCTCTACACAAAGAATAAACAGGCTGAGAAAGAAATTAGGGAAACAACACCCTTCTCAATAGTCACAAATAATATAAAATATCTTGGCGTGACTCTAACTAAGGAAGTGAAAGATCTGTATAATAAAAACTTCAAGTCTCTGAAGAAAGAAATTATAGAAGATCTCAGCAGATGGAAAGATCTCCCATGCTCATGGATTGGCAGGATCAACATTGTAAAAATGGCTATCTTGCCAAAAGCAATCTACAGATTCAATGCAATCCCCATCAAAATTCCAAATCAATTCTTCAACGAATTAGAAAGTGCAATCTGCAAATTCATCTGGAATAACAAAAAACCTAGGATAGCAAAAACTCTTCTCAAGGATAAAAGAACCTCTGGTGGAATCACCATGCCGGACCTAAAGCTCTACTACAGAGCAATTGTGATAAAAACTGCATGGTACTGGTATAGTGACAGACAAATAGACCAATGGAATAGAATTGAAGACCCAGAAATGAACCCACACACCTTCGGTCACTTGATCTTCGACAAGGGAGCTAAAAACATCCAGTGGAAGAAAGACAGCATTTTCAACAAATGGTGCTGGCACAACTGGTTGTTAACATGTAGAAGAATGCGAATCGATCCATTCCTATCTCCTTGTACTAAGGTCAAGTCTAAGTGGATCAAGGAACTTCACATAAAACCAGAGACACTGAAACTTATAGAGGAGAAAGTGGGGAAAAGCCTTGAAGATATGGGCACAGGGGAAAAATTCTTGAATAGAACAGTAATGGCTTGTGCTGTAAGATGGAGAATTGACAAGTGGGACCTCATGAAACTACAAAGCTTCTGCAAGGCTAAAGACACCATCAATAAGACAAAAAATCCACCAACAGATTAGGAAAGGATCTTCACCTATCCTAAATCAGATAAGGGACTAATATCCAATATATATAAAGAACTCAAGAAGGTGGACTCCAGAAAGTCAAATAACCCCATTAAAAAATGGGGCTCAGAACTGAACAAAGAATTCTCACCTGAGGAATACCGAATGGCAGAGAAGCACCTGAAAAAATATTCAACATCCTTAATCATCAGGGAAATGCAAATCAAAACAACCCTGAGATTCCACCTCACACCAGTCAGAATGGCTAAGATCAAAAATTCAGGTGACAGCAGATGCTGGCGAGGATGTGGAGAAAGAGGAACACTCCTCCATTGTTGGTGGGATTTCAAGCTTGTACAACCACTCTGGAAATCAGTCTGGCGGTTCCTCAGAAAATTGGACATAGTACTACCGGAGGATCCAGCAATACCTCTCCTGGGCATATATCCAGAAGATGTCCCAACCAGTAAAAAGGACACATGCTCCACTATGTTCATAGCAGCCCTATTTATAATAGCCAGAAGCTGGAAAGAATCCAGATGTCCCTCAACAGAGGAATGGATACAGAAATTATGGTACATTTACACAATGGAGTACTACTCAGCTATTAAAAAGAATGAATTTATGAAATTCCTAGCCAAATGGATGGACCTGGAGGGCATCATCTTGAGTGAAGTAACACAATCACAAAAGAACTCACACAATATGTATTCATTGATAAGTGGATATTAGCCCAAAACTTAGGATACCCAAGATATAAGATACAATTTGATAAACGCATGAAACTCAAGAAGAATGAAGACCAAAGTGTGGACACTGTGCACCTTCTTAAAATTGGGAATAAAACACCCAGGGAAGGAGTTACAGAGACAAAGTTCGTAGCTGTGATGAAAGGATGGACCATTTAGAGACTGCTGTATCCAGGGATCCGTCCCATAATCAGCTTCTAAACGCTGACACCATTGCATACACTAGCAAGATTTTGCTGAAAGGACCCAAATATAGCTGTCTCTTGTGAGACGATGCCGGGGCCTAGCAAACACATGAGTGGATGTTCACAGTCAGCTATTGGATATATCACAGGGCTCCCAATGGAGAAGCTAGAGAAAGTACCCAAGGAGCTAAAGGGATCTGCAACCCTATTGTTGGAACAACATGATGTACTAACCAGAACCCTGGAGCTCTTTTCTCTAGCTGCATATGTATTGAAAGATGGTCTAGTCGGCCATCAATGGAAAGAGAGGCCCATTGGACTTGCAAACTTTATATGCCCCAATATAGGGGAATGCCAGGGCCAAAAGAATGGGAATGGGTGGGTAGGGAAGTGGGGGGCGCTATGGGGGACTTTTGGGATAGTATTGGAAATATAATTGAGGAAAATATGTAATAAAAATATAAAAAAAAATTAAAAAAAAAAAAAAAAGAAAACCCAAAGTGAGGCAACACTGGAGATAGAAACCCTAGGAAAGAAATCTGGAACCATAGATACGAGCATCAACAACACAATACAAGAGATGTAAGAACGAGTCTCAGGTGCAGAAGATTCCATAGAGAACATTGGCACAACAATCAAAGAAAATGCAAAATGCAAAAAGATCATAACATAAAACATCCAGGAAATCCAGGACATAATGGAGACCAAACCTATAGATAATAGGAGTAGATGAGAATGAAGATTTTCAACTTAAAGGGCCAGCAAATATCTTCAACAAAATTATAGAAGAAAAGAGATGACTATGAACATAAAAGAAGCCTACAGAACTCCAAATAGACTGGGCCAGAAAATAAATTCCTATCGACACATAATAATCAAAACAGGAAATGCACTAAATAAAGAGAGAATATTAAAAGCAGTAAGGAAAAAGGGTCAAGTAATATATAAAGGCAGGCCTATCAGAATTACACCATATTTTTCACCAAAGACTATGAAAGCCAGAAGATCGTGGACAGATGTTATACGGACCCTAAGAGAACACAAATGCCCGCCCAGGCTACTAAACCCAGCCATAGATGAAGAAACTTTCAATTACCATAGATGAAGAAACCAAAGCATTCCATGATAAAACCAAATTCACACATTATCTTTCCACGAATCCAGCCCTTCAAAGGATAATAACAGAAAAAAACAAAAACAAAAAAACAAAAACAAAAACGAAAAAAACAATACAAGGACAGAAACCACGCCCTAGGAAAAGCAAGAAAGTAATCTTTCAAGAAAACTAAAAGAAGACAGGCACAATAACAGAATGCCAACTCTAAAAACAAAAATAATAGGAAGCAACAATTACTTTTCCTTAATACCTCTTAATATCAATGGACTCAATTTCCCAATAAAAAGATATAGACGAACAGACTGGCTACACAAACAGGATCCAACATTTTGCTGCTTACAGGAAACCCATCTCAAGGAAAAAGACAGACGCTACCTCAGAATTAAAGGCTGGAAAACAATTTTGCAAGCAAATGGTCTGAAGAAACAAGCTGGAGTAGCCATTCTAATATCCAGTAAAATCAACTTCCAACCCAAAGTCATCAAAAAAGACAAGGAGGGGTACTTCATACTCATAAAAGTTAAAATCTTCCAAGAGGAACTCTCAATTCTGAATATCTATGCTCCAAATACAAGGGCAGCCACATTCATTAAAGAAACTTTAGTAAAGCTC
Organism: Mus caroli; assembly: GCF_978045245.1. Taxonomy (NCBI): domain Eukaryota; kingdom Metazoa; phylum Chordata; class Mammalia; order Rodentia; family Muridae; genus Mus; species Mus caroli. The sequence continues at coordinate 85,281,232 of NW_028227267.1, read as the reverse complement.
AAAGCACACATTGCAACTCACACAATAATAGTGGGCGATTCAACACACCACTTTCATCAATGGACAGATCATGGAAACTGAAACTAAACAAAAACACAGTGAAACTAACATAAATTATGAAAAAAATATATTTAACAGATATCTACAGAACATTTTATCCTAAAACAAAAGGATATACTTTCTTCTCAGCACATCATGGTACCTTCTCCAAAACTGACCATATACTTGGTCACAAAATCCACCTCAACAGATACAAAAATATTGAAATTATCCCATGCATCCTATCAGATTACCATGGACTAAGGCTGATCTTCAAAAACAACGTAAATAGTTGAAACCCAGCTGTGGAAACTGAACAACACTCTTCTCAACAAAATCTTGGTCAAAGAAGGAATAAAGAAAGAAAGTAAAGACTTTTTGGAGTTTAATGAAAATGATGCCACAACATACCCAAACTTTGGGACACAATGAAAACATTTCTAAGAGGAAAACTCATAGCTCTGAGTGCCTCCAAAAAGAAACTAGAGAGAGCACACACAAGCAGCTTGACAACACACCTAAAAGCACTAGAACAAAAGGAAGCAAATTCATCAAAGATGAGTAGATGGCAGGAAATAATCAAACTCAGGGGTGAAATCAACCAAGTGGAAACAAGAACTATTCAAAGAATCAACCAAGGGAGGAGCTGGTTCTTTGAGAAAATCAACAAGATAGATGAACCCTTAGCCAGACTCACTAGAGGGCACAGGGACAGCATCCTAATTATCAAAATCAGAAATGAAAAGGGAGACATAACAACATATCCTGAAGAAATACAAAACACCATCACATTCTGCTACAAAAGGCTATACTCAACAAAACAGGAAAACCTGAATGAAATGGACAAATTTCTAGACCAATACCAGGTACTAAAGTTAAATCAAGATCAGATTAATGATCTAAACAGTTCTATATCCCTGAAAGAAATAGAAGCAGTCATTAATAGTCTTCCAACCAAAAAAAGCCCAGGACCAGATGGGTTTAATGCAGAGTTCTATCAGACCTTCAAAGAAGATCTAATTCCACTTCTTCATAAACTGTTCCACAAAATAGAAGCAGAAGGTACTCTACCCAACTCATTCAATGAAGCCATAATTACTCTGATAACTAAACCACAAAAAGACCCAACAAAGACAGTGAAATTCAAACCAATTTCCCTTATGAATATCGATGCAAAAATCTTCAATAAAATTCTCGCTAACCGAATCCAAGAACACATCAAAACAATCATCTATCCTGACCAAGTAGTTTTCATTCCAGGGATGTAGGGATGGTTTAATATACGGAAATCCAACAACGTAATCCAGGATATAAACAAACTCAAAGACAAAAACCACATGATCATCTCGTTAGATGCAGAGAAATTATTTGACAAAATCCAGCGCCCATTTATGATAAAAGTCTTGGAAAGATCAGGAATCCAAGGCCCATACCTCAACATGATAAAAGCAATCTACAGCAAACCAGTAGCCAAACATCAAAGTAAATGTTGAGAAGCTGGAAGCAATTCCACTAAAATCAGGGACTAGACAAGGCTGCCCAATTTCTCCCTACATATGCCACATTGTACTCTAAGTCCTAGCCAGAGTAATTCAACAACAAAAGGAGATCAAGGAAATACAAATCCGAAAGGAAGAAGTCAAAATACCACTTTTTGCTGATGATATGATAGTATATATAAGTGACACTAAAAATTCCACCAGAGAACTCCTAAACCCGATAAACAGCTTCAATGAAGTAGCTGGATATAAAATTAACTCAAACAAGTCAATGGCCTTTCTCTACACATAGGATAAAGAGGCTGAGAAAGAAATTAGGGAAACAACACCCTTCTCAATAGTCACAAATAATATAAAATCTTTGTGTAACTCTAACTAAGGAAGTGAAAGATCTGTATGATAAAAACTTCAAGTCTCTGAAGAGAGAAATTAAAGATGATCCCCAAAGATGGAAAGATCTCCCATGCTCATGGATTGGCAGGATCAATATAGTAAAAATGGCTATCATGCCAAAAGCAATCTACAGATTCAATACAATTCCCATCAAAATTCCAACTCAATTCTTCAACGAATTAGAAAGGGCAATTTCCAAATTTATCTGGAATAACAAAAAACTTAGGATAGCAAAAACTTTTCAAGGATAAAAGAACCTCTGGTAGAATCACCATGCCTGACATAATGGTGTACTACAGAGCAATTGTGATAAAAACTGCATAGTACTGTTATAGCAACAGAGAAGTAGACCAATGGAATAGAATTTAAGACCCAGAAATGAACCCACACATCTATGGTCACTTGATTTTTAACAAGGGAGCTAAAACCATCCAGTGGAAAAAAGACAGCATGTTCAACAAATGGTGCTGGCACAACTGGCATTAACATGTAGAAGAATTCGAATTGATCCATTCCTATCTCCTTGTACTAAGGTCAAATATAAGTGGATCAAGGAACTCCACATAAAACCAGAGACAGTGAAACTTATAGAGGAGAAAGTGGGGAAAAGCCTTGAAGATATTGGCACAGGGGAAAAATTCCTGAATATAACATGAATGGCTTGTGCTGTAAGATCAAGAATTGACAAATGGGACCTCATAAAATTACACAGCTTCTGTAAGGCAAAGGACACTTTCAATAAGACAAAAAGGCCACCAACAGACTGGGAAAGGATCTTGACCTATCCTAAATCAGATAGGGGACTATTATCTAATATATATAAAGAACTGAACAAGGTGTGCTCCAAAAAACCAAATAACCCCATTAAAAAATGGTGCTCAGAGCTAAACAAAGAATTCTCACCTGAGTAATACTTAATGGATGAGAAGCACCTGAAAAAATGTTCAGCATCCTTAATCATCAGGGAAATGCAAATCAAAACAACCCTGAGATTCTATCTCACACCAGTCAGAATGGCTAAGATTAAATAATCAGGTGGCAGCAGATGCTGGCAAGGATGTAGAGAAAGAAAAACACTCCTCCATTGTTGGTGGGATTGCAAGCTTGTACAACCACTCTGGAAATCAGTGTGGGGGTTCCTCAGAAAATTGGACATAGTACTACTGGCGGATCCCATAATACCTCTCCTGGGCATATATCCAGAAGATGTTCCAACTGGTAAGAAGGACATATGCTTCATTATGTTCATAGCAGCCTTATTTATAATAGCCAGAAGCTGGAAAGAACCCAGATGCCCCTCAACAGAGGAATGGATACAGAACCTGTGGTACATTTAAACAAAGGAGAACTACTCAGCTATTCAAAAGAATGAATTTATGAAATTTCTAGGCAAATGGATGGACCTGGAGGGTGTCATCCTGAGTGAGCTAACCCAATCACAAAAGAACTGACATGATATGTACTCTCTGATACGTGGGTATTAGGCCAGATACTTAGAATACCCAAGATATAAGATACAATTTGTGAAAGTCATGAAACTCAAGAAGAACGAACACCAAAGTGTGGGCACTTTGCTCCTTAGAATTGGGAACAAAATATCCATGGAAGTACTTACAGAGACAAAGTTTGGAGCTGAGACAAAAGAATGCACCATCTCGAGACTCCCATATCTGGGGATCCATCCCATAATCAGCTTCCAAATGCTGACACCATTGCATACACTAGCAAGATTTTGCTGAAAGGATTCTGATATAGCTGTCTCTTTCGAGACTCTGCAGGGGACTAGCAAACACAGAAGTGGATGCTCACAGTTAGCTATTGGATGGATTATAGGACCCCCAGTGGAGGAGCTAGAGAAAATACCCAAGGAGCTAAAGGGATCTGCAACCCTATAGGTGGAACAACAATATGAAGTAACCATTACCCCCTGGAGCTCGTGTCTCTAGCTGCATATGTATCAGAAGATGGCCTAGTAGGCCATCAGAGGAAAGAGAGGCCCATTAGTAGTGCAAACTTTATATGCCTCAGTATAGGAGAACGCCAGGGCCAAGAAGTGTGAGTGTGTGGGTGGGGGTGGGGGTGGAGAGGGAAGTGGGGGGAGGGTATTGGGAACTTTTGGGATAGCACTAGAAATGTAAATGAAGAAAATACCTATTAAAAAACAAGAGTTAAAAAAAAGTACTGATTTTAGAGTTTTTCTAGTAAGTGGTAAAGGCATGGTTCTGAAGCTGTTGTACATTCAGTTCTGTTAATCTGGGGACATGTGACTAGCACAGTACCTGAACCAGAAAATTCTGCTTTTATTCAGAGCAAGTCTGCAGTAACTCTCACACTTTTTTTTTTTTTTAACCTCTGGAACATTTAATTCTATTGTTAAGTTTTGTTTTGACTGATACTGAATCACTTCAGCTAACTTTTCTGTACAGTTAATTACATTCACATACAGCAAGAACAAAATGTTAAGTGTCTAAGGTTAAAAAGTCATCACCCAATTAAGAAGGTCAGAAGCTCTTCCGGTCGGACCAGCACCGGGGTAGCTAGGGTGCAGGGTCGGCTGACACTCGCCAGCTACCCACAACACCCGCCACAGGATCTTAAGACTTCTGATAAGTGGAACACAGCTTCTGCTCCAATACAATTGCTCGCGGGACCTGAGACTGCATTAGTTAGGGAAGCAGAAAACCGGCCTGAGTAGGGCCACAAGACTCTTCTGGTCTGACCAGCACCGGGTAGCAAGAGCGCAGGGTCGGCTGACACCCGACACAGGATTTTGAGACTTCTGGTGAGTGGAACACAGCTTCTGCTCCAATCCAATTGCGCGCAGGACCTGAGACTGCATTAGTTAGGGAAGCAAAAAACCGGCCTGAGTAGGGCCACAAGACTCTGCCGGTCTGACCAGCACCTGTGTAGCTAGGTCGCAGGGTCAGCTGACAAACGCCAGCTACCCAGGACACCCGCCACAGGATTTGGAGACTTCTGGTGAGTGGAACACAGAGTCTGCTCCAATCTTTAAACAATGACAACAATAACAACTAACCCCAGAGATTACCAGATGGCAAAGGTAAACGTAATAATCTTACTAACAGAAACCAAGACCACTCACCATCATCAGAACCCATCACTCCCACTTCGCCCAGTCCAGGGCACCCCAACACACCGGAGAAGCTAGACCTGGATCTAAAAGCATATCTCATGATGATGGTAGAGGACATCAAGAAGGACTTTAATAACACAAAGAAATACAGGAGAACACTGCTAAACAGGTAGAAGACATTAAAGAGGAAGCACAAAAATCCATTAAAGAATTGCAGGAAAACCAGACCAAACAAGTGATGGAATTGAATAAAACCATCCAAGACCTAAAAAGGGAAGTAGAGACAATGAAGAAAACCCAAATTGAGGCAACGCCGGAGATAGAAAATCTAGGAAAGAAATCTGGAACCATAGATGCGAACATCAGCAACAGAATACAAGAGATGGAAGAGAGAATCTCAGTTGCAGAAGACTCCATAGAAAACATCGTCACTACAATCAAAGAAAATACAAAATCCAAAATGATCCTAACTCAAAATATCCAGGAAATCTAGGACAAAATGAGAAGACCAAACCTACAGATAATAGGAGTAGACGAGAATGAAGATTTTCAACTCAAAGGACCAGCATATATCTTCAAAAAAATTATAGAAGAAAACTTCCCAAACCTAAAGAAAGAGATGCCCATGAACATACAAGAAGATTACAGAACTCCAAATAGACTGGACCAGAAAAGAAATTCCTTCCGACACATAATAATCAGAACAACAAATGCACTAAATAAAGATAGAATACTAAAAGCAGTAAGGGAAAAAGGTCCAGTAACATATAAAGGCAAGCCTATCAGAATTACACCAGATTTTTCTCCAGAGACTATGAAAGCCAGAAGGGCATGGGCAGATGTTATACAGAAACTAAGAGAACACAATTTCCAGCCCAGGCTACTATACCCAGCCAAACTCTCAATTACCATAGATGGAGAAACCAAAGTATTCCAGGACAAAACCAAATTCACACATTATCTTTCCACGAATCCAGCCCTTCAAAGGATAATAACAGAAAAAAAACAATACAAGGACAGAAACCACGTCCTAGAAAAAGCAAGAAGTTAATCCCTCAACAAACCTAAAAGAAGACAGCCACAAGAACAGAACACCAACTCTAACAACAAAAATAAAAGGAAGCAACAATTACTTCTCCCTAATATATCTTAATATCAATGGACTCAACTCCCCAATAAAAAAACTTAGACCAACTGGCTGGCTACAGAAACAGGACCCAACATTTTGCTGCTTACAGGAAACTCATCTCAGAGAAAAAGATAGACACTACATCAGAATAAAAGGCTGGAAAACAATTTTCCAAGCAAATGGTATGAAGAAACAAGCTGGAGTAACCATTCTAATATCTGATAAGATTGACTTCCAACCCAAAGTCATCAAAAAAGACAGGGAGGGGCACTTCATACTCATCAAAGGTAAAATCCTATAAGAGGAACTATCAATCCTGAATATCTATGCTCCAAATACAAAGGCAGCCACATTCATTAAAGAAACTTTAGTAAATCTCAAAGCACACATTGCACCTCATACAATAATAGTGGGAGACTTCAACACACCACTTTCACCAATGGACAGATCATGGAAACAGAAACTTAACAGGGACACAGTGAAACTAACAGAAATTATGAATCAAATGGATCTGGCAGATATCTACAGAACATTCTATCCTAAAACAAAAGGATATACCTTCTTCTCAGCACCTCATGGTACCTTCTCCAAAATTGACCACATAATTGGTCACAAAACAGGCCTCAACAGATACAAAAATATTGAAATTGTCCCATGCATTCTATCTGATCACCATGGACTAAGGATGATTTTCAATAACAAAATAAATAATAGAAAGCCAACACACACATGGAAACTAAACAACACTCTTCTCAATGATACCTTGGTCAAGGAAGGAATAAAAAAAGAAATTAAGGACTTTCTGGAGTTTAATGAAAATGAAGCCACAACAAACCCAATCTTATGGGACACATTCAAAGTGTTTCTAAGTGGAAAACTCATAGCTCTGAGTGTCTCCAAAAAGAAACTAGAGAGAGCACACATTAGCAGCTTGACAACACATCTGAAAGCTCTAGAACGAATGGAAGAAAATTCACCCAAGAGGAGTAGATGGCAAGAAATAATCAAACTCAGGGGTGAAATCAACCAAGTGGAAACAAGAAGAACAATTCAAAGAATCAACCAAACGAGGAGCTGGTTCTTTGAGAAAATCAACAAGATATATAAATCCTTAGCCAGGCTCACTAGAGGGCATAGGGAAAGTATTCTAATCAACAAAATCAGAAATGAAAAGGAAGACATAACAACAGACCCTGAAGAAATCCAAAACACCATCAGATCCTTCTACAAAAGGCTATACTCAACAAAACTGGAGAACCTGGATGAAATGGACCAGTTTCTAGACAGATACCAGGTACCAAAGTTAAATCAAGATCAGGTTAATGATCTAAACAGTCTCATATTCCCTAAAGAAATAGAAGCAGTCATTAATAGTCTCCCAACCAAGAAAAGCCCAGGACCAGATGGGTTTAGTGCAGAGTTCTACCAAACTTTCAAAGAAGAACTAATCCCAGTTCTTCACAAACTATTCCACAAAATAGAATCAGAAGGTACTCTACACAACTCATTCTATGAAGCCACAATTACTCTGATACCTAAACCACATAAAGACCCAACAAAAATAGAGAACTTCAGACCAATTTCCCTTATGAATATTGATGCAAAAATCCTCAATAAATTTCTGGCTAACCGAATTCAAGAACACATCAAAACAATCATCCATCCTGACCAAGTAGGTTTCATCCCAGGGATGCAAGGATGGTTCAATATACGAAAATCCATCAATGTAATCCATTATATAAACAAACTCAAAGACAAAAACCACATGATCATCTCGTTAGATGCTGAAAAAGCATTTGACAAAATCCAACACCCATTCATGATAAAACTCTTGGAAAGATCAGGAATTCAAGGCCCATACCTAAACATGATAAAAGCAACATACAGCAAACCAGTAGCCAACATCAAAGTAAATGGTGAGAAGCTGGAAGCAATCCCACAAAAATCAGGGACTAGACAAGGCTGCCCACTCTCCCCCTCCCTATTCAACATTGTACTTGAAGTCCTAGCCAGAGCAATTAGACAGCAAAAGGAGATCAAGGGGATAGAAATCGGAAAAGTAGAAGTCAAAATATCGCTTTTTGCAGATGATATGATAGTATACATGAGTGAGCCTAAAAATTCCACCAGAGAACTCCTAAGCTTGATAAATAGCTTTGGTGAAGTAGCTGGGTATAAAATTAACTCAAGCAAGTCAATGGCCTTTCTGTACACAAAGGATAAACAGGCAGAGAAGGAAATAAGGGAAACAACACCCTTCTCAATAGTCATAAACAATATAAAATACCTTGGCGTGGCGTGACTCTAACTAAGGAAGTGAAAGATCTGTATGACAAGAACTTCAAGTCCCTAAAGAAAGAAATTAAAGAAGATCTCAGATGATGGAAAAACCTCCCATGCTCATGGATTGGTAGGATCAATATTGTAAAAATGGCTATCTTACCAAAAGCAATCTACAGATTCAATGCAATCCCCATCAAAATTCCAAACCAATTTTTCAACGAATTAGAAAGGGCAATCTGCAAATTCACCTGGAACAACAAAAAACCTAGGATAGCAAAACTATTCTCAAGGATAAAAGAACCTCTGGTGGAATCACCATGCCTGACCTAAAGCTGTACTACAGAGCAATTGTGATAAAAACTGCATGGTACTGGTATAACGACAGACAAGTAAACCTATGGAACAGAATTGAAGACCCTGAGATCAACCCACATACCTACGGTCACTTGATCTTTGACAAGGGAGCAAAAACCATCCAGTGGAAAAAAGACAGCATTTTTAACAAATGGTGCTGGCACAACTGGCGGTTATCATGTAGAAGAATGCGAATTGATCCATTCCTATCTCCTTGTACCAAGGTCAAATCTAAGTGGATTAAAGAACTCCACATAAAACCAGAGACACTGAAACTTATAGAGGAGAAAGTAGGGAAAAGCCTCAAAGATATGGGTACAGGGGAAAAATTCCTGAATAGAACAGCAAAGGCTTGTGCTGTAAGATCTAGAATCAATAAATGGGACCTCATAAAGTTGCAAAGCTTCTGCAAGGCAAAAGACACCAACAGATTGGGAAAGGATCTTTACCTATCCTAAATCAGATAGGGGACTAATATCCAATATATATAGAGAGAACTCAAGAAGGTGGACTCCAGAAAATCAAATAACCCCATTAGAAATGGGGCTCAGAACTGAACAAAGAATTCTCACCTGAGGAATACCGAATGGCAGAGAAGCACCTGAAAAAATGTTCAACATCCTTAATCATCAGGGAAATGCAACTCAAAACAACCCTAATATTCCACCTCACACCATTCAGAATGGCTAAGATCAAAAATTCAGGTGACAGCAGATGCTGGTGAGGATGTGGAGAAAGAGGAACACTCCTTCATTGTTGGTGGGATTGCAAGCTGGTACAACCACTCTGGAAATCAGTTAGGCGGTTTCTCAGAAAATTGGACATAATACTACCAGAGGATCCGGCAATACCTCTCCTGGGCATATATCCAGAAGATGTTCCAACCGGTAAGAAGAACACATGCTCCACTATGTTCATAGCAGCCTTATTTATAATAGCCAGAAGCTGGAAAGAACCCAGATGGATACAGAAAATGTGGTACATTTACACAATGGAGTACTACTCAGCTATTAAAAGAATGAATTTATGAAATTCCTAGGCAAATGGATGGATCTGGAGGGCATCATCCTGAGTGAGGTAACATATTCACAAAGGAACTCACACAATATGTACTCACTGATAAGTGGATATTAGCCCAAAAACTTAGGATACCCAAGATATAAGATACAATTTGTTAAACGCATGAAACTCAAGAAGAATGAAGGCCAAAGTGTGAACACTGTTCCCCTTCTTGGAGTTGGGAACAAAACCCCCATGGAAAGAGTTACAGAGATAAAGTTTGGAGCTGTGAAGTAAGGATGGACCATCTAAAGACTGCCATATCCAGGGATCCATCCCATAATCAGCTTCCAAACGCTGACACCATTGCATACACTAGCAAGATTTTGCTGAAAGGACCCAGATATAGCTGTCTCTTGTGAGACAATGCCGGGGCCTAGCAAACACAGAAGTGGATGCTCACAGTCAGCTATTGGATGAATCACAGGGCCCCCAATGGAGGAGCTAGAGAAAGTACCCAAGGAGCTAAAGGGAACTGCAACCCCATAGGTGGAACATTATTATGAACTAACCAGTACCCCAGAGCTCTTGACTCTAGCTGCATTTGTATCAAAAGATGGCCTAGTCGGCCATCACTGGAAACAGAAGCCCTTTGGACTTGCCAACTTTATATGCCCCAGTACAGGGGAATGCCAGGGCCAAGGGGTGGGGGTGGGTGTGGGGGTGGGGACTGGGGGGGGTGTATTGGGGACTTTTTGGATAGCATTGGAAATGTAATTGAGGAAAATACCTAATAAAAAAAGAAAAAAAAAAAAGGTCAGAAGCTCTCTTCCTTGGGACATGTGCTACATCTGTTGTTGATCCTCATATAAATGAAATTATACAGTGTGAAACCTTGTTTATTTTTTACATGTAAACTTTTCAAATTTACACTTCAAATGTTTTCTCCTTTTCCATCTTCTCCCCTGTAAACCCCTATCCCATGCCCCCTTACGGGCTTCTATGAGGGTGCTCCCCAACCCACCTAACCACTCCTGCCTCACTGCCCTAGCATTCCTATACACTGGGGCATCAAGCCTTCACAAGACCAAGGAACTCCCCTCCCATTGATGCCAGGATAAGGCCCCTTCAGATCCTTCAGTCCTTCCCCTAACTTCTCCATTGGGATTTCTGTGCTCAGTCTGATGGTTGACTGCAAATCTGTATTGGTCAAGATCTGGCAGAGCTTCTCACACACTTAAACAACTCAGAGCTTTGGCATTATCAAATCCACATGGACTTCTGCAACAGAAATCAGTGCTTTAAACATTTCTACTAAAGCAGAAATGTTATTTTGATGCTCTTTGACTTAACTTTATATTTATATATAACATATATAATATAATATAATATATATTTATCTTTAGAATCTATGATCAAGTTAAAGTTCGTAAGGAAGCACAAGGATACATTTCATTACCCAATGCATTGGAAACATTCTAATCAAACAATTTTGTAAAAAATCAGTAAATACTTAAAATCAGCATAGGTGAAATTGCTAGGGACAGTATATACCTAATAAAATTAAATCAGTATACTCTGGAAAGCACAATTACAAGAGGTATATTCTTGTGAGAAAGTATATTTTGGAGTGATTATTTTGTACTTATCTGATTCTTAATGTAATATTATTTGCATTTAAAATAAGTTTTATACTCATAATACTTATTCATGTCCAGTAATTGTTTTCAAGTAATTTTGCAGTACAAATCCATATGCTGTTAGCATATGGGGGGGGGGGGAGTAGTACATCTTTAGAAAGTTCATCAAAATCAGGAACAAATAGAGCTTGATAAATACTTTATATCTGTGAAAACACATATGGGTTATATGGAAAAATTTCTTCACAGATTAATAATAAAATCAGAGGGAGATGCAATTAGTGTATATAATTATGAATATTTTCAATCAATATTAAAATAAACTATAATTTTTCTGACAGTTTTAACACTAGACATATCAAATAGGTTTAAAAATCAAAGCCTAATTGTAGCAGCAGAATGTCCTTATGCTCACAGAAAAACACTAGAGAATCCAGAATGTTATACACATAGCCTTTCTCTTCAACTAAGGCCATACTTTCTGTCATACTGGGATTTGGTGTAGTTAGTAACTCTCTGTCCCCCAGACTATGATGTTTATCCCTGGCATTGTTTCTCAGTCATTTCTCACAAAAGCAGCCCCTGTGCTTTATAAATGCGTTTACTACCAGTCTTGTCCCTAGGGACTATTCTTCCCTATATATATATATATATATATATGAGCTTTATTTCCATTCTTATGAAGGATGGCACAGGTTCTTTGCAAAAGACATGTTCTTTGCAAATGAGTTCAGATGTAGTCTGGCCACAACTTTAATGTAATAATCATCATGAAGAAACTTTCTTTCAAGCAGTACTGTTTTTATGTATGTCAAGTATAAACATCTCAGGGTTAGACTCTAGAAGTTTGAACCAGCCCAGGTATCTAAGTCATGCTGACCCAAATTCCCTTCTTGCTGCATACAGATTGTTATTCTGCAGACACCCCGACACCTAATCTATTTTTTAATAGATCTAATTCCATTCTATTTAAACTTTTACTTGGTTATGTTCTCAGGCAAAATATTTTAGATTCATTTAAAATGGCCTACATGGCAATTTAAGACCCAAAAACAGTCTCTGGGTGGCTTTTCCTGCTCTACACTTGATCTCCATATTTGCTCCTGTGAGTATTTTGGTCTCCTAAGAAGAACTGAAGCACCCACACTTTGGTCTTCCTTCTTATTGAGCTTCATGTGGTCTGTGCATTGTATCCTGGTTATATGGAGCTTTTGTGCTAGTATCAACTTATCAGTGAGTGCACACCATGTGCTTTCTTTTGCAATTGGGTTACCTCACTCAGAGTGATATTTTCTAGTTCTAACCATTTACCTACAAATTTCATTAATTCATCTTTTTTAGTAGCTAAGTAGTACTTCATTGTAAATGTACCACATTTTCTGTATCTATTCCTCTGTTTAAAGATATCTGGCTTCTTTCCAGCTCCTGGCTATTATAAATAAGGCTGCTATGAACATAGTGGAGAATGTCTCCTTATGACGTGTTGGAGCATCTTCTGGGTATATGCTCAGGAGTAGTATAGCTGGGTCCTCAAGTAATACTATGTCCAATTTTCTGAAGAACCACCAAACTAATTTCCAGAGGAATGGTACCACCTTCCATTCCCACCATTAATGGAGGAGTGTTCATCCCATATACAGTTACCAAGCCCAGACACTGTTGTGGATGTCAAGAAGTACATGCTGAAAGGAGTCTGATATGGCTGTCTCCTTAGAGGCCTGCCAGAACCTGACAAATACAGAGGTGGATGTTAGCAGCACACCATTGGATTGAGAGCAGGGTCCCTAATAGAGGAGTTAAAGAAAGGACTGAAGGAGTTGAAGGGGTTTGCAAACCCATAGGAAGAACAACAATATCAATCAACCAGAACCCCTAGAACTCCCAGGGACTATGTCATCAACAAAGGAGTACACAAAGCTCCAGCTGAATATGTAGCAGAGGATGGCCTTGTCATGCATCAATGGGAGGAAGAGATCCTTGGTCCTATGAAGGCTGGATAGATGTCCCAGTGTAGGGGAATCAAGGGCAGGGAGTTGAGAGTGGGTGGGTGGGTGGATGAACACCCTCATAGAAGCAGGGGGAGGGAGGATGTAATAGGGTGTTTCTAGGAAGGAGGGAAACCAGGAAAGGGGATAACATTTGAAATGTAAATAAAGAAAATATCCAACTAAAAAAAAGACTCAAAGGAAAATTTGAGTCATGGTAAAATATATAATGCTTTGAATGCTTAAAGAAATGTGATATGTTAGGATGAAGTTAGGTATGATTGTTTAGTGGAACAGTTTAGTCAAATATACACACAAGTGGGATACTGGTCATCAGTATATATCAGTATTGAATTTTAAGAGACTTTGAGTCCTAAGACACCACATTAAATATTAATTTTCATTTAGATATTATCCAAATAAAGAAAGAATGAAAATTAGAATGTACCTGCATTGTATAATGATATTTTCTCTTAGTTAAATAATTTGACAAGGTTGAGATCTTTGTGAGAAATGTTTGGTTCCAGAGATAAAATGAAGTGATGGCAAGTTTGTGGTGGTTTGCATATACTCATTCCAGGTCTGGCAGGATTAGAAGGTGTGGCCCTGTTGGAGTAGATGTGTTACTGTGGGCATGGGCTTAAGAGCCTCACCCTAGCTATCTGGAAGTCAGTATTCTGTTATTAGGCTTCAGATGAAGATGTAAAGCTCTCAGCTCTGCCTGTACCATGCCTTCCTGGATGCTGCCATGCTCCCACCTTGATGATACTGGAGTGAACCTCTGAACCTGTAAGCCAGCCTCAAGTAAATGTCTTTTCTAAGACTTGCCATGGTAATAGTTTCTGTTCAGAGCAGTAAAACCCTATTTAAGACACATAAATATATTAGAAGAATGGAAAATTCATGATATTGACAACATAGGCTTTCATATAAGCAGGATATAAGAACATTTGAGTATGCAATAATTAATGGTTGTGTTAATCATTGCTAATTTATAAATGTACATTTATACACTTATGTACTAATTTATAAATGTACATTTATACATTTAAATTCCTAATGAACTACATTTGTGTGTGTGTGTGTGTGTTTGTACCAAACAATCCATAAGAACCTGAGACCAATTCTTTTTGTGAGATCCTTTATTCAGATTACTTTAGATTTTTGAGGAACTTAAGAAAATGCATATTTCAAAAGAAATAAAAAGCTAAACATACAATAATTGACATATGATTACATAAAATTTCTAATACTTTTCTTAGTTGAGTCCTGATGTAAAATGTAGTTACTTTAAAAATGTTTCATACACAAAAAAATATTGTGTGTGTATATGAAAGTCTCAAAAACTCTATTGTTATTTAACTGAGAGTTTCCACAGAGAAACTTTTGGTTTCCTGTCCTGACCTTAGTTGTTTTCCTTTGCATCTAAATATGGATGAAGGATTTTAAAATATCAATAGGTTGGGATCTAATTATGAGGAAAATATCTTTGAAGTAATTTTTGAAGTACTGAAGTATATATACCAAGAAATTCATAGTTAGCTAAAGACTTTGACAAGAGCTACTTCTCTGTGTTCAGAAAGAAATCCTTTAAATTCTGGAAAGATGCTTGTCATAATCTTTAAAAACTTTCTAAAATTAAACAGTTAGGAAAATAAGCTGTGCAAATTATTTTGTTATCATTTTTTATATATCTTTTCTATATACATATTTCTAATTTACATCATATTTTATATTTCCTTAATTAAACAGAAATTCATTTTGTCTTTTAACTATGTCTACAATAGCTATAATTACTTTATTGATTGATACTGTATTAGTTTAATTTTCAAAACTCAAACAAAATTATGGTTATTTCTGAAGGAAATGTGATCAATAGTGTCCTAAATGTTCTTGAGGGTTCAAATATTTTCATCATTGCCTTCCTTATGTAGCAATATTCCAATGCATTCTAATAATTATAGAAATAAAGTGGTTTCTACCTTAGTTTATGAAATAAATTTCAGTACCCAAAGTTTTGATACGATCATATGTACAGGTATTTTTGTTTGTTTGCTTAAAATGTATAGGAAATGTTATTCACTGTTGCCTGAGCACTCTGTTCTAGTAGGGTTTTGTTCTAGAAAGGGTGGAACAAACACTTCCTAACAAGGTCACTACATATTCTGCTGATAAGAACAAATATTCTTTTTACTGTTCTCTTCTTCATGAATATATGACACATTAAATGTCAGTCACTTATGCAATACATCTGTGCTTTAGAATATGATATCCTCTTCACACATGCTTTAATTGTCTGGTTGATTTCTTAACTATGACTTAAAGACCTTAGTAATATACCATGTGAACGACAGTGATTGGATCATGTGATATTGTAGTGCGAATTTATTTTTTATCATAAATCTGTTATACCTCAATCAAACTAATCTGAGTCCCTTGATAGAAAGAAATAATATATAAAATATATATCAGCAAACCTTGCATTATATTAGTGATTGTAGAGTGCATGGGAGATTGAAAGCAAAATGATGACCATAATTGATATCAATTCTAAAAATATTCTTATATTCTATATTATAAACATGCAAGTGCATTATCCTTCATTAATAAAGAAAACCTATAAACATTTGCTCATGTTTATAGTTTGGTAATTTGTGGTTACTGTTCTTAAAACTATATTGGTCTTCAAATGGAAGCCTTTATGGAAGGTATACTTTCATCACTGGGACCACTATGCTAAAAACTCCTTGACATGCAGTTGATAGATAAGCTTGGTGTTTCTTCACCAAAAATGTCACCAAAAATAGTTGGAACATCTAGATCTTTTTCAGGTAAACCACAATTCATCAAAGGATACAATTGCACTGTTTAGGCTACACCTAGACTTGTCTTGAGCTTTTTGTTTGTTTCTTTGGTTTGGTTGGGTGTTGCGTCTGGTGAATAAAAGTTACTTTAACGATTGAAAAAAGAAACAATCAGGATTACTAAAGGCTTATCTAGTGAAAGTGCTTGAATGCTTGAATTGATTCCTGAAACTCATGGTAGATGGAAAAAAATTAAGTCCTCAATGTTGTACAACTTGTATATGCACAACATGATGTGTGTGTGCTAAAATTTACACAAAGATAGATAGATGATAGATAGATAGATAGATAGATAGATAGATAGATAGATAGATAGATAGATAGATAGATAGATCGACATAAACAGAGACAGGAGAGAAGAGAGACTATCAGAGTAGTAAATATCTATAATAATTAAAATATATAAAAATAATCATTGAAGATAGTCACAGATATTGAGTCGGATGAGATCATCTAAAATTATTTCCATTTCAGTGGGACTTTTGGTAATTTAAGTTGTTGCTTAGGAAGAAAGTGACTTATTGTGTTGTTTTGAAGCCTTTAAAGACCATGTAAAATTCCTGTGTTCTCAAGTACATCGATCTAATTGCTTTATAGTAAGAAAACAAAGAAAAGCAAAAAATAAAGAACACTGAATAAGATGTTACCTATTTATGTTGTTATTGTAACAAAGTAGATATAAAGAAGAAAAATTTGTTGTTTTGAGAAAGCTGCTTTTAGGATCTACATTAGGTATTCAAGGAAAACTGTCAAAACTACTGGAAAAATTAATCTAGTCCTCTGATACTATGGCAGACTCCAGAAAATAAACAAAGAGGAGGGTCCAGGTGTGAACTCTGGAGTAAGCCCACCAAAAGTGTCCAACAGGAGTCAGCAAAACAAGCAAAGAAAGTAGTGATCAGAAAGAAGGAATACTGGCATTTTAGAAAGGGTGAAAAGGCAATATGAACATATGGGTAATAGGAAAGCCCCCTACTCACACATACATACTCACCCACATACTTGAAAACACAGAGACAAACAGAAATACACACACATACACACAGAGACTCACATACACACA
Source organism: Mus caroli (assembly GCF_978045245.1). Lineage (NCBI taxonomy): Eukaryota > Metazoa > Chordata > Mammalia > Rodentia > Muridae > Mus > Mus caroli. Next base: position 85,263,890 of record NW_028227267.1, on the reverse strand, counting down.
CACACACAGAGAGAGAGAGAGGGAGAGAGAGAGAGAGAGAGAGAGAGAGAGAGAGAGAGAGAGAGAGAGAGAGAGAGAGAGAGCCTTTAGAGAAATGAGTTCTAAGAAGACAGCAGACCCTAAAAATCAAAGTCATACAAGCAGACTCCCTGTTTGTAGTTATCACTTAGCAATCAACTGCCATCTTTACAGAGAAGTGTTTAAACCTTGACTCACTGACAACAGATACCTGTGGCAGTTGCACAGGGAGATATAAAACTATGGTCAGTCCTTAGTGTCCAAACCTCAGTAAAAATAATACCCCTCCTCCTTGCCCTCCTAAAATGACACTAATATGACACTTGCCACAGGCTACCTTTGAGCAGTGTGCAAAAGCTTTCGCAAGGTGAATGTTCTCACAATAAGTCAATTTCCATGGAGGGACTCACCTGTGCATTGTTAGAAGACAATTCAGAGGAGAAGTAGAGATGATATATTTAGATTCAGTAAAGGACCACAGGTTGTCATGTTCTGAAAGAAGCTTTGTGTTCCAGTTATTTTGAATGCTTTTAGGAGATCACCAGCCAAAGCTATCAGCATATGTGTGGATAAATTGATATAAAAAACTCTGCTCATAGCAACGGAGACAATTCCAGAGGTGCCCAGTAATTTAATACTGAGAGAGCATAAAATATTTCTAGCAAAGGAGATAATAGGCCATTTGGTTCTGGAACAGTTTGTGCAGTTAAGAAAACCATGAACATTACATTCCAAATTAATTTCTGCCTTTGCTCAACTGGGAATTTTTCTTTATTTTTCCACTTGTTTTGGCTAAAAGGTGTGTCCTTAAAATTTTGGTGTTTCTAAAGTACATATCAGAATTTGTTTTCTTAAAAATCTACAGTAAATTGAAGTAAAAGCCATGAGATCAAGATTTTGAAAGAGATTTACAACATGTTATATTTTCTTGTTTTATTTTGTACCGTATTGTATTGTATTTTGACAACCAAAATTCTGTCTTTACTGATGTAGTTGCAGCAAATGTTGTCACTGAGACTAAAGTAGTGGTAACAGCTCTCAAATTTTTTAAAGATATAAGTATACGTATTTTCGTATACATGTGCTGTAATGTTGCAAAGAACCAATGTACAAATTAAATTTCCTTAAACATCTGAGAGAGATAAACTGTAGTGTCAAAATGGTTCTTAGCTTAAGCTGTATCTTTAGTTTATGGTGATATTTTTATTCAAAAATATACAAATTACATACATGTGAAAGGCTATTGGGATATACATTCTGCAGACCAGAGAAAGATAATACAGATCTGAAAGAGCTGGACAGACAAAGACAAGAAAGTTTGCAACTGTATCTTTAAGGAGCAAGATGTTGGAAACAAAGTGAAAACAGTTAACCAGAAAAGTAATGCATTAAGAAAGGTTTAGGTTTTCCAAAATCAAAGCTTCAGAATAGAAACTATTATCCTTTTTTTAAAAATTACTATTATTTTTATTAGATATTTTCTTTATTTACATTTCAAAGGTTATCCTGAAAGTTCCCTATACCCTCCCCCCACCCTGCTCCCCTACCCATCTACTCCAACTTCTTGGCCCTGACATTCCTCTGTACTGGGGCATATAAAGTTTGCAAGACCAAGAGGCCTTTTTTCCCAGTGATGGCCAACTAGGCCATCTTCTGTTACATATGCAGCTAGAGACATGAGCTCTGGGAATACTGGTTAGTTCATATTGTTGTTCCACCTATAGGGTTGCAGACCCCTTCAGCTCCTTGTGTACTTTCTCTAGCTCCTCCATTGGGTGCCATGTGTTCCATCCAATAGATGACTATGAGTATCCACTTCTGTATTTGCCAGGTACTGGCATAGTCTCACAAGAGACAGCTATATATCAAGGTCCTTTCAGCAAAATCTTGCTGGCATATGCAATAGTGTTTGGGTTTGGTGGCTGATTATAGGATGGATCCCCAGGTGGGGTAGTCTTTGGATAGTCCATCCTTTTGTCTTAGCTCCAAACTTTGTCTCTGTAACTTCTTCCATGAATATTTTGTTCCCTATTCTAAGGAGGAATAAAGTATCCACACATTGGTCTTACTTCTTCTTGATTTTCTTGTGTTTTGCAAATTGTACCTTGGGTATTCTAAGTTTCTGGGCTAATATCCACTTATCAGTGGGTGGATAACAAATGACTACTTCTTTTGTGATTGGGTTACCTCACTGTGATGGTTTGTATATCCTTGGACCAGGGAGTGGCACCATCTGAAGGTGTGGCCTTGTTGGAATAGGTGTGACCTGGTTGGAATGGGTGTGTCACTGTGGGTGTGGGTATAAAATCCTCACCCTAGTTGCCTGGAAGTCAGTCTTCCACTAGCAGCCTTTGGATGAAGACATAGAACTCTCAGCTCCTCCTGCGCCATGCCTGCCTGGATACTGCCATGCTCCCACCTTGATGATAATGGACTGAACCTCTGAACCTGTAAGCCAGCCCCACTTAAATGTTGTTTTTTATAAGACTTACCTTGGTCATGGTGTCTGTTCACAGCAGTAAAACCCTAACTAATACACTCACTCAGGATGATATCATCCAGACACATCCATTTGCCCAAGAATTTCATAAATTCATTGTTTTTAATAGCTGAGTAGTACTCCATTGTGTAAATGTACCACATTTTCTGTATCCATTCCTCTTTTGAGGGAAATCTGGGTTCTTTCCATCTTCTGGCTATTATAAATAAGGCTGCTATGAACATAGTGGAGCATGTACCCAGAAGATGTTCCAACTGGTAATAAGAAACTATTATCCTTAAGAGAAGATGAAGCTTTCTGATTCATGATTCTTAGTTTGTGTGTGTGTGTATAATTTCTCCAAGCTTTTGAATTTGTTCACATACATCATCACTAATTAAGAGCCAGAATTTTTCTTTTATTTGAATGTAAGAGCAAGTTATTTAGAGAAACTTTATTTAGTACCTGACAATCTACTTAGATGATAGGCCAAAATATGTCAGATGGCTCCACTGAACACCTAGAAGACACATGCTCCACATTAAGCATGGTGTGGAAATCCTCTGAAACTATGTGATGATGAGAATAAAAGACAGAGGGACAGAACTCAGATCCATATGAAAGTATACAACACATAACAGACTGAGAATTTCCTAACGCACCCCTGAGATGTGTTGAGAAAATTGGTGGTGTGCTCAATAGTGGCATATATGTCAGTTTCTGATTGGCTTTGTAAGGGTTTATGAAGTTACTCAATTCTTAATTAAAGATATATCTGGACCATATTTACCATTGGTTTTTTTTCCTGCTTTCTCTATTATTTCATTGTGTTTTTTTTTTTTTATTTCATTACTCTTTAAGAGAATTTTAACTTTTTCTTTTTTCTTTTTTTTTTAGACATTTGATACTTGGTCAGATCTTGTGATTTTTGTATTTGAACTGTCTCCATTATTCCAGAAAAAATATTTTCAAATTTACTCTTGATGTGCTAGCATTTGGAATCATCAATGCCCCGTACCCAAGATGCAGTCTACAGAACTCAAAAAGATCAATAAGCTGTTGGGCTCAAGTTAAGACTCCTCAGTCCCAATTTTGAGGGAGAAGAAATCAATCACAAATGACTGGGGGGATGGGGAGGGACCTGGGAGGGAAAGTGGGTAGGGAGGGGAAGGTGGGAACCTGATCTGGTATTGGGTGAAGGAAAAGGACCGAAGCCCTGAGGGCCAGCAGAAAGCATAAAAAGAGGCAACTTCAGGAGGCAGGAGGTTGAGGAGACCCTCTAGAATGTACCAGAGAGCTGAGAGTTGAAAAGACTCTCAGGTCTCAAGGGAGGGCATTAGATGAAATGCCCTACAGTGGTAAGAGGGATCTTACAGAGCCCACCTTCCGCAGGAAGACAGGGCATTAAATGAAGGAGAGGGTTGCCATCCCACAGTCAAAACTCTGACACAGAATTTCTCCTGTCTGAAAGAACTGCAGGGACAAAAATGGAGAGGAGCTTGAGGAAAAGAAGGTCCAGTGACAGGCCCAAAGTGGAATCCAGTTCAACGGGAGGTCTCAAAACCTGACTCTATTACTGAGGCTGTGGAGCACTCACAAAAAGGGACCTATCCTGACTGCCATCTGAAAGTCTCAACAAGAAGCTGAAAGAGTCAGATGCAGATATTTCTATCCAACCAATGGACAGAAGCTGCTGAGCCCTGCGGTTGAATTAGAGAAAAGCAGGACGAAGCTGAGGAGGAGGCAGACCCTGTAGGAGAAACAGCAGTCTTAATTAACCTGAACCACCGAGATATCTCAAACACTGGACCACCAACCAGGCAGTATACACCAGTCTGTGTAAGTGAAGCCTCCAACACATATACAGCAGAGGACTGTCAGGTCTGGGTTCAGTCAGAGAAGATGCTCATAGCCCTCAGGAGACTGAAGGCCCCAGGGAGTTTATAGATCTGGTGGTGTAGGTGGTGGTGGGTGGGTGGTGGGGACATCCTCTTGGAGACGGGGGTGGGGGCGGGTGGAAGTATGGGATGTGGAATAGTTGGGAAGAGTACTGGCGAGGAGTAAAATCAGGCATGTTAAGTAAGTAAGTAAGTAAGTAAATAAATAAATAAATGATTAAAAACATTTAAATGATACCATTAATGTACAATGTATTTTTCCATCTTCTGTACATCTTAAAATACTTTTGGGATAGCATTGGAAATGTAAATGAAGAAAATATCTAATAAATTAAAAACAAAACAAACAAACAAACAATAATAATAAAAATAAAAAAATACAATTTATAACATTTCTATGGCTCCTAGAAGAATACCTAAAACAATAAAAATCATAGGTTCTTCCTAAAGGATTATGAACAAAACAAATCATTATCTCCATAGAAACTAAAACAAAAGTAATACGGGAACAAATTAAACTTGTAGATCTCAATTATATGTATTTTGGTGAACCTTTATTTTTTTATTGTTTAAGAATTTCCTCCATGAATATATTAAAGTTTACCAACTCCACATATCATTCTCTCTGCTCAAGTTCTCCCCAATCAATTTTCTCTCAGATTTAAAACCTAATTAAGGCTCCTGCTATGTGCATAAATATAGGACCATCTACTGGAACACAGTGGGCCTCTCCGGAGGGTATACTGTGGAAGAAACTTAGCTCTCCATCCTCTCCATCCTCCAATAGTAATTGATTGCCAATATCTCCTTATCAAGGGGATATGGTACTTGTTGCCAACTCTTTCATTAAGGCTGGGACTTTTGTTGCCTTTAACATGTGCAGACCTTGTAAGCACTCATAGCTACTCTAAGTTTATAAGTGTGGTTTTACTGTAATGTCTGACAAATACTGGTACACAGCATACGATAAAAAGATGACCTCCTCTTCTGATGGTTTCTAGATCTGCTAATACATAGGTATTAATTTGAATACTTGGAGTCCAATTAATTATACCAAGAATGAGTTAGCTCTTGTAAAATGGAGCTAAAAATAAAAAACAAAACAATTGCTCCAATTGTGAGTCTAATGTACCAAGGGACACATCTTACCATGCCTGTGGTCATTAATGGGCATAAAGGAGGTAATATTAATTAATTTCCTGCCGTCTTAGCTTAACTATGGACTTCTGGTACTATGGACACTACCCAGCAGAGTGGTGGAAATTGAGACTTCTAGGTCAGTACTAGATTCCTCCATGACTTGTTAATCAGTATGTGGTATCTTTAGTAACAGAGTCTTACTTTTTTATGTCCAAACAGATTTTCAACAGTTAATTTCTACCACTAGCTTTTTAAAATCTTTCTACTCCTGTAATTTTTCCTTAAATTTTAAGGGGAGGGAGATTGAGCTGGAGATTTTGTTGTAACTACATGTGTAGACATACTTTGCTCAAATCTTTTATTGTTGATACAGAGAGACTATTTTCTTTAAGTATTTTTTAGGAAATACCTAACTTTTTCATCCATGAATAATACGTTCTTAGACATGTTATAGAGCAATATCAGGTAATAAATATCAGATATAAATATTCAAAGGAGTTTCTTAAGCGACATAAATATGAATTAGACCTATTGTGCTCTTTCTGGAAAGAGATAGTGGTTCTATCTGAGAGTTCTGGCCTATGTCAGTGTGACCATGGGTGTGCTTGAGTGGAAACTCAGGTCAATCAAGAGATATTAAAGCATCAGCACAGTTCATGACCACTTTTATTTTTATTTTAAATTACTGAATTTGTGTTCTTTCTCTTGCTGCATAGAAATGGATGCTTTCCAGAATTCTGAAAAAATAAAATGAAGGTGATATAAACTGCTTCTCTCTTACTGTTTCTCTGGAGAATCAGGTTAGGAAGCCTCCCATTATACCAGTATGAATACTCCCACAGTGTATTTTCAAACACAACTAAGATTGTTCACTTTTGTTACATCAGTGTAAGCTCTTAGTATCAGCATTTTTCTACTTGTTAGAACAATTAATTTTATCATCATATTTTCAGATATTACCAGCTTGTTGCTCATTTCTACTTGTAGCCATGGTGTTTTGATCTCTTGATGTTGTGATAAGGATCAGATCAGAGCCTGTGACCTGCTGAACAAATGACTGTACTGAGCCTCAACCTGATGGATTTTAACTTTATTCCATAATTTATTACCAAAGACAATTCCACATATTTTATGTTTTTCTAACAGTGGCAACATTACATCAAAGTTTATTTTTTAGCACAGAACAATCAACATTTAAACATTTCGACATTATAAGATGAGCCATAGGGTTTAGTCATAATATTGTAGGATGTCAGTTCAGGTTGAGCTGAGCAGGTGGGTGATATGTAGCTTCAGCTTGCATCCTTTATTTTCCTGTAATTAAACCAATATCTAATAGGCAACACAGGTTTCTGATGGCCTCGAGAGGGAGGATTTCATCGATCATAGAATCCTCTTCTTTTCTCTAAGGTTTAGAAGGCTTTACTCAAGTGGCTGATGTGTTCCAAAAATATAAGACAAGAAGCACCAGACTCATTGTCACTCTGCATTTCCAACTACTTCAACTTTACTCCTATATTCTTTTCTTTTTAATTCTAAGAATATCCAATTTGAATATAAATAGAGTATGTTTTTACAGAATATAAAATGATGGCTTTGGTTATGGACACTTTTCAGTCAATCTCACAGCCAAAACAGTCAATGGATTCACTATCACTCATATTGTTCACCAGATATGAGAACTTGATAATTTTATAAACAAGATTTTTGGTTCCTATTGTGCAACCATTGCAAACCAACATTGCAAATCTACCCCCTTCTTCTAGTACAAGATTTTTAAATGTACATACATGGGAGACCATAGCTGTTCCCACTTCCTCTGGCTTTTGCCATTTAGTGTATTGGCCTCTAGGTACATCCATGTATTTACAAATAAGAGAAAACTCTTTTATTTCCCTTGTGTATCTATCATATTTTTCTCATTCACTAATCCCTGTGGACACAACTGTTATTTTCATGGATTTCTCACTATGACTAACACCAAAGTAAATATTATTCATTTTTTCAGGATATGCTTACAGTAGTAAGGTTGCTAACTTAACTAATATCATACATGATTTTATATTTGTGGAATAATTTTGAAAGTTATTTTGTAGTAATCATGCAATTTGGTATACCCATCAACAGTGTACAGGGACACCTTTTTCCTTACCTGATTTCCAAGACTCTTTGTTACTTCTATTTTTATTAATAGCCATTTTAATAAATTTGAGATAATATATTAATTTCTGCTTTTCTATTTGATTACTAATCAATGAACTTGGGTTCCTTTCATATATCTGCCAGCTGTTTATGTTTATTCTATAGAAAACTGTATTCACAGGCCCCATTGTTAATTATCCAAGTTGTTTGTGGTTCCCTTACCACTTTATTTGCTACTAAGTTATGTAACATTCTTATTTCTTTTGACAGTAGCTATTTTAAAGCATGTTAATTAAAGTATTTAAGTATTTTCTTAACATATATGATCTCCATTTTTTATTTTGTTATCATTTTAGTAAAGAATGTTTTAGGTTTATGTTTCCCCCAATTTTTTTTTTTTTGCTTTTTTTGTGCTAATCTATTGGTAACATGTGAAAATGTTAGTGTTAATATATTTTCCTATATTTTAACTCCTATATTATATTGGTATTTTGCAAGTGTCCTTTTTGTATATGATGGAAACATGTATATTTCGTTATTCCATCAATGGATGTACATAGGGTTCTCTGATCCCTGCCTGTGAACGAATCTTGTTCCCCTAACTGACCTACCTTGTTTGGCATCATTTGGAGAAAATGTGCCTACTCCTGCAGTCACTTGAGATGCCAGGGTAGGTTGGTACTCAGAGCAACTTCCCCCTTCTGAGAGGCAAAGGGGAGGGATGGGGAGACGGGCTGTGTGAGGGGATACTGGGAGGAAGGGAGGTGCAATTGAGATGTAAAGTGGCTAAATAAATAAATTATGGGGGGAAAGATGAGATATGAGGAACCAAATTTTGTCAGATGGAAAAAGTATGCAATAATAAACAAAATAAAAATATTACAAAACTAAATGCCATTAAGACTATAAAAGCCACAAAATAAAAGTGTGTTGACCAGAGCAAGAAAAAAGACACTTTTCATATTTGTTTGAACCCCAGTTGGATCCTCAAGTCAGACTTTTCACATATATATTCAAAGTTCCGAATAAAAGAAAATAAACAAACCCATGTTAATAAAAACCTACCACAGATTAATTCTAAGAATTTTAATCATCATCATCTGGGAATTAGTTTTAATGGCAATTTTGATAGAAAACATTCCTTAATGAAAGAAAAACATTTTAGTATTCTCGTCATTTCTAGAATGTTATTATTTGTAGATAGAAACACTTTTATAGCCTACCTCAATGGAAGTTTCTAATGTAGCCTTCAGATCTGGAAGCTCCATTTGCAGCCAATGCCGTTCTTAGCACCTGCTTTTATGCATTACCTCTTTTGTCTGCTTCAGGTGCTCTAATGATAAGTCCCTTGCTCATAATCAACACTGTGCTTATATAAACATTGCAATTAAAATTAAAATATGCTAATGTTTATTTAAAGTATTTCCCATTTATTCTTTGAGAATTTTATACATGTAAAACGTGTACATTTATCTCACCCTCTTCATCTCTCCTCTATACCAAACAAGGTCCAGGAATCTTTCTCTTTCTCAAGTCCATGTCTTCATTTAAAAAAAATAGTAATAATTCTATCAATGCTTTCTGGCATTTTCCATTTACTTTCTCACGTATGAAGAAATTACCTTTCATTTTCTACTGGACGCCTTGTCCAGCTTTAATACCTAGCCTTGTTGTATCTTGCCATGCCATGTTTGGGTGATAGGCTTGGGAAGTCTTCCACTTTCCGAAGAGAAACAGAGGAGGAGTGGATGAGGTTGGTGTTGCAGGGAGGGGTTGTAAGAGAAGAGAATAGAAGCTGCCGTGGGGATGTAACAGATGAGAGAAGAGTAAATTTTCAAAAGTATAAGAAAAAATAACCTTCTAGTATAAACATAGGACCTTTTCTTTGTTTAGTTTATTAATTATTATTAAAATTATATAATTATGTATATATGTTTAGCTTAGAATCCAATCAAATGGTGTCCCAAAACAAGGGGATTAATAACCTTGTCATAGAGTTCTGAGTTTTAATAATATAATATAGTTAATATATGTGACAATTTGTATCTAGTTATTTATAAAATGCTATCTCTTAAAAAAAGAGACCTGAGATGGGGAGGGGTCCTAGAATCAATGGGGTTATCCATAGCCTCCTGTGATCAGGGAGAAACCTCAATGGAGTGATAAAGACAATAACCTGCCCACAAAACTTTCAACCCCCAAAACTATCCTGTATACAAGAAATGAAATACTGGGGATGGAACAGAGACCAAGTGAAGAGCCAACCAATAACAGGTCCAAGGTGAGACCCTTCAAATGGACAAGCACCAATCCCTGACACTCTTAATGATACTTATGCTTGAAGACCAGAGTCTAGCATGGCTGTCTGCTGAGAAACTCTACACTACAGCTGACTCACACAGATGCAGACACCTACAGTCAAACAGTGGGTGGAAGAAAGGGAGAAGAATTGCATTTCCTAAGAGGATAAAATCTCCACAGGAAGAACAACAGAATCAACTAACCTGGACATTTGGGGCTCTCAGAATCTGAACTACTAACAAAAGAACATACACAGGCTACACCTAGTCATCCCCACACATATATAGCAGATGTGCAACTACGTCTTCATGTGGGTCCCAAACAACTAGAATATGGGCTATCCCAAAAGCTGTTGTCTGTATATGGGGTATGTTCTACTATCTGATCTGCCTTGTCTGGTCTCAGTGAAAAACGAAGTGCCTAGCCTCTCAAAGACTTGAAGTGCCAGGATTGGGGGGATATCCAGGAGGGGCGTGCCTGCTCAGAGCAGAAGGGGAGAGCAAGATAGATGAAGGGTTTTGGGAGATGGTTACCCGAGAGGGTCAGTGATCAGGAAGTAAAGTGAATAAGTTAAAAAATCTAGGTATACACTGCATGCTAACAAAGGAAAAATATTTTTAAAAAATTTTTTATTAGGTATTTTCCTCATTTACATTTCCAATGCTATCCCAAAAGTCCCCCATACCCACCCCCCCACTACCCTACCCACCCATTCCCCCTTTTTGACCCTGGCGTTTCACTGTACTGGGGAATATAAAGTTTGCAAGTCCAAATGGGCCTCTCTTTGCAGTGATGGCCGACTAGGCCATCTTTTGATACATATGCAGCTAGAGACAAGAGCTCCGGGGTACCATTTAGTTCATATTGTTGTTCCACCTATAGGGTTGCAATTCCCTTTAGTTCCTTGGGTGCTTTCTTTAGCTCCTCCATTGGTGGCCCTGTGATACATTCAATAGCTGACTGTGAGCATCCACTTCTGTGTTTGCTAGGCCCCTGCATAGTCTCACAAGAGACAGCTATATCTGAGTCCTTTCAGCAAAATCTTGCTAGTGTATGCAATGGTGTCATCGTTTGGAAGCTGATTATGGGATGGATCTCTGGATATGGCAATCACGAGATGGTCCATCCTTTCGTCACAGCTCTAAATTTTGTCTCTGTAACTCTTTCCATGGGTGTTTTGTTCCCAATTCTAAGAAGGGGAAAAGTGTCCACACTTTGGTCTGTGTTCTTCTTGAGTTTCATGCATTTAGCAAATTGTATCTTATATCTTGGGTATCCTAAGTTTCTGGGCTAATATCCACTTATCAGTGAGTACATATTGTGTGAGTTCCTTTGTGATTGTGTTACCTCACTCAGGATGATGCCCTCTAGGTCCATCCATTTGCCTAGGAATTTCATAAATTCATTCTTTTTAATAGCTGAGTATTACTCCATTGTGTAAATGTACCACATTTTCTGTATCCATTCCTCTGTTGAGGGGCATCTGGGTTCTTTCCAGCTTCTGGCTATTATAAATAAGGCTGCTATGAACATAGTGGAGCATGTCTCCTTCTTAACAGTTGGGACATCTTCTGGATATATGCCCAGGAGAGGTGTTGCTGGATCCTCCGGTAGTACTATGTCCAATTTTCTGAGGAACCGCCAGACTGATTTCCAGAGTGGTTATACAAGCTTGCAATCCCACCAACGATGGAGGAGTGTTCCTCTTTCTCCACATCCTCACCAGCATCTGCTGTCACCTGAATTTGTGATCTTAGCCATTCTGACTGGTGTGAGGTGGAATCTCAGGGTTGTTTTGATTTGCATTTCCCTGATGATTAAGGATGTTGAACATTTTTTCAAGTGCTTCTCAGCCATTCAGTATTCCTCAGGTGAGAACTCTTTGTTCAGTTCTGAGCCCCATTTTTTAATGGGGTTATTTGATTTTATGGAGTCCACTTTCTTGAGTTCTCTCTATACATTGGATATTAGTCCCCTATTCTATTTGGAATAGGTAAAGATCCTTTCCCAATCTGTTGGTGGTCTTTTTGTCTTATTGATGGTGTCTTTTGCCTTGCAGAAGCTTTGCAATTTTATGAGGTCCCATTTATCGATTCTCGATCTTACAGCACAAGCCATTGCTGTTCTATTCAGGAATTTTTCCTCTGTACCCATATCTTCGAGGCTTTTCCTTACTTTCTCCTCTTTAAGTTTCAGTGTCTCTGGTTTTATGTGGAGTTCCTTAATCCACTTAGATTTGACCTTAGTACAAGGAGATAGAAACGGATCAATTCACAATCTTCTACATGATAACAGGCAGTTGTGCCAGCACCATTCGTTGAAAATGCTGTCTTTTTTCCACTGGATGGTTTTAGCTCCCCTGTCAAAGATCAAGTGACCATAGGTGTGTGGGCTCATCTCTGGGTTTTCAATTCTGTTTCATTGGTCTACTTGTCTGTCACTATACCAGTACCATGCAGTTTTTATCACAATTGCTAGGAAAATTTTTAAAAACAGAAAAAAAAACCCTATAAATCCTTCAATCCTTCAGCCTATAATGGTGCAATGGTGACCTGCCTGCAAGATACACTGATACCATGGAGGAACAAAAATTGTGGTAATAAACACCCAATATCTGAATTGATTATCAGTTCATTTCACCAGACATTTCTAAGGTGTTCAAGAATTCAGTACTAGGTCCTTCCTTGCTCAGCCATTATCAGTGAAGTTTTCTCCAGCAGGAAAGAAATAAAGAGGTCTACTGTCAGACAATATGCCAAGTGAGAGACCTCAGAGCACACAGCAATAAACTGGGATGTCTCCATAAAATCGCTTCTCTCGTGGCTCAAAGAAGTGTAAGAAAAAGAGATAGAAAGGGAGGGTAAAAGACAGAGTGGATCACAGACACCATAGAGATAAGACATTTTTAACACAGCAGTACTGATGGACATATGAACTCAGAGAGACTGTGGCAGCATTTACAAAGTCTCCAAATGTTAATCCCCTTCCCCCCATTACAAACTCAAAAGCTATCTTCAAATGTAAGTAACCACTCACGCATGAAAAATTTGATTTCTCCAACAGAGAAATTGTGTTATAAAGTACTGGAGAGACCGTCCCTCCAATACCCCGATGTAAATTCCCAACAGAAAATAAAAGAAATGACACTGTTGAGGTACTTTGTCTCATAATGTTTTTTCAGGGCATTTTTAAAACTTTATTGGCAGTTGTTTATAACTGATAGTTTCCAGATTTGTGTTTTTATGTAGTTTTTTTTTTTTTTTTTGTATACGTTAATGTGCATTTCTGCATCAATATGTGTTTCTTTTGCTTTTTCTTTGACATTTTTCTTCTGTTTATTTGGTACTATTCTCATTTGTTTATTTCTGCTTAGTGTTGTTTCACATTTTTTATTTCATTTCATTTGCTATTATCATTCATTAGGTGCCCGCTTGTTTTTTAAGAAGAGAAGGAAGAGATAATACTGGTGGAAAGAGATGGAAAAAAAAAAACTTGGAGTAGTTGGAGGATGGGAAGCTATAATCAAAATATATTGTGAGAAAGAAATCTACTTTTGATAAATTACACAAAGAAAAAGAAACAAAAAGCCTCACTGACTTTAAAAGTTGTAGGTATATATACAATGAAATGTTCATCAATATTAATACATATGCTGTGCTTTATTGATACCCATTAATCATTTTGAAGAGTCTCATGAAAATCAAGATGTTGTAACTACATTTCTGAAAACTCTGTTGTGATATCTATTGAAGTAGTCCCATACTATGTCATTATTCTTTCTACCAATAGCATTGTAAATATTAAGACAGGGTCTGGATAACATCTCTTGGTTCCATCACTTCATCTTTAAAAAGTAACAGCACTGTTCATATAGGCAATCAAGCCAGATAATTACCTTTTATAAGTGATGGGTGGTTCCAGTATTCTCCCACCACTGTTTGACATGTTGCTTAAGATCACAGAAGCTAATGCAGACTTCATAACAAAGTCGTTTTTGTATAGTATCTGATTTTATTTCTCATAAAATTTATAGTAGAATATTAACTACTTATGAATGGTGTCATATTGCTTATTAATTAGTGTGAATCACTGTACAATGACTTGATGTATTGACCATTTCTCATGTTTGTATGTTCCAGGGACTTTCCCTGGAATTTGCCTGATGACAGCAGAGGAGATTAGGAGTCAGCAAGTGGATGAGGGAATGAATCAGGCAGAGATGGTCCGTGATCTGAGAGAATCTCCGAGCTCTTACTGACAACCAACCAGTTGCTACTTTATTTTTGCAGGTTTCATAGAACAAAAACAGACTGATGATTATCCAAGACGTACAGAGTAGGTGTTTGATTTTTTCCATTACATGTCCAGGATTACAAGTTCAGTCATATTTAAAAATACAAATATAATTGTTTTTATTTTTAGTATCACCCCTATAACTTCCATTTAGAGAATAAAGAATGTCTCCTCCAAAGCACATATATGTATCATATAATATCTTGCTTTTAAGCTGAAAGTGTTTAAAATTGTAAAGCGCTTCAGACAAGTAAAAAATATCTGTAAAGGTTTTTTTTATGAGTAACAAAAACTTATATCTAACTTCTTATACTATACAATTTCATCATCTATGCTACAAAGAGGGAAAAGTTTATTTTAGTCAATTTATCAGATTTACTAAGTTCTATCACTCCAAAGGTGTATTCTGTATGAGCCCATATCTTCAAACTACATTTTCGGAGAACTCTAAGTGAAAAAAATAAGAGACTTTGAAACTGTAACCTATTCTCCTGGCCAGGCAGAGTTTGTCAATGCCACTGCTTGCCCTGCACCAATTATCCTATTTGAGTTTGCTCATAAAAAGATACCCAAGGAAGGTTGTTGGTGTATAACCTCCTGTAACTACATAGTTATCTGTGCATAATGATCTTCAGAGAATAAAGAAGACTTTTAAACAGGGCTAGATAAAGTTAACTTCAGGATCTCTGGAGAAAGATTCAGACATAAACAAGTTGAAGAAGCCATTCTAATATACAATAAAGCAGACTTTCAACCAAAAGTTATCAAAAGAGCTAGCGAGGGACACAACAAAAGCATCAAAGGAAAACTTTACAAAGATGAAGTCTCAAGTGTAAATATGTGTGCACCAGGTGCAAGAGTACCAACATCGATAAGAGAAACTTTACTAAAGGTCAAAACACACATTGAAGCTCACTGAAGAACAGTGGGAGACTTCAGCACCCTACTCTCAACAATGGGCAGGAAATTGAAACAGAACCTAAAAAGAGACAGAGTGAAACTAGCAGAAATTATAAACCAAATGTATTTAACGGATATCTACAGGATATGTCACTCAAAAAAAAAAAAAAAGAAAAGAAAAGAAGGAAGAATATACCTTCTTCTCAGCACCTCATGGTACCTTCTCCAAAAATGACTATATAATTGTGCACAAAATTAGTCCTAACAGATATGGTAGACTGAAATAATCCCATGCTAATAACTTTATAACACAGGGATAAGTGGATAAGATAACCAGGGACTAAGGCTGGTCTTTAATAGAAATAATATAAAAGAAAGCCCATATACTCATAGAAACTGAACTCTCTATTCAATGATAACCTGGTTCTGGAAGAAATAAAGCAAGAAATTAAAGATTTGCTCATCCAGCCGGATCAGCGCCGGGGTAGCGGGAGCGCAGGGTTGCCTGACACCAGCCAGCTACCCACGACCCCCGCCGCAGGATTTTGGGACTGCTGGTGAGTGGAACACAGCTTCTGCTCCAATCCAATTGCGCGGGACCTGAGACTGCATTTGTTAGGGAAGCAGAAACCGGCCTGAGTAGGGCCACAGGCCTCATCCAGCCGGATCAGCGCCGGGGTAGCGGGAGCTCAGGGTTGCCTGACACCCGCCAGCTACCCACGACCCCCGCCTCAGGATTTTGGGACTGCTGGTGAGTGGAACACAGCTTCTGCTCCAGTCCAATCACATGGGACCTGAGACTGCTCTGGTTGGGGAGAGAGAAATCCGGCCTACATAGGGCCACAACCCTCTTCCGGTCAGAAAAGCACCGGGGCAGCTGGGGCACAGGGTCTGCTAACACTCGCCAGCTACCCACAACACCCGCCACAGGATCTTAAGACATCTGGTGAGTGGAGCACAGCTTCTGCTCCAATCCAATTGCGCGGGACCTGAGACTGCATTAGTTAGGGAAGCAGAAACCAGCCTGAGTAGGGCCACAGGCCTCATCCAGCCCGATCAGCACCGGGGTAGCAGGAGCGCAGGGTTGCCTGACACCAGCCAGCTACCCACGACCCCCGCCTCAGGATTTTGGGACTGCTGGTGAGTGGAACACAGCTTCTGCTCCAGTCCAATCACTCAGGACCTGAGACTGCTCTGGTTGGGGAGAGAGAAATCCGGCCTACATAGGGCCACAACCCTCTTCCGGTCAGAAAAGCACCAGGGCAGCTGGGGCGCAGGGTCAGCTGACACTCACCAGCTACCCACAACACCCACCACAGGATCTTAAGACTTCTGGAGAGTGGAACACAGCTTCTGCTCCAATCCAATTGCACGCATGACCAGAGACTTCATTAGTTAGGGAAGCAGAAAACCGGCCTGAGTAGGACCACAAGCCTCTTCCGGCTGAACCAGCACCGGGGTACCGTCAGCTACCCACAACCCCCGCCACAGGATTTAGAGACTGCTGGTGAGTGGAACACAGCTTCTGCTCCAATCTTTAAACAGTGACAATGATAACAACTAACCCCAGAGATTACCAGATGGCGAAAGGTAAACGTAATAATCTTACTAACAGAAACCAAGACCACTCACCATCATCAGAACCCAGCACCCCCACTTCGCCCAGTCCAGGGCACCCCAACACACCGGAAAAGCTAGACACGGATTTAAAAGCATATCTCCTGATGATGATAGAGGACTTCAAGAAGGACTTTAATAACACACTTAAAGAAATACAGGAGAACACTGCTAAACAGGCAGAAGACAATAAATAGGAAGCACAAAAATCCCTTAAAGAATTGCAGGAGAACACTGCTAAAGAGTTACAAATCCTTAAAGAAAAACAGGATAACATAATCAAACAGGTAGAAGTCCTTACAGAAAAACAGGAAAACACATCCAAACAGATGATGGAAATGAACAAAACCATACTAGACCTAAAAAGGGAAGTAGACACAATAAAGAAAACCCAAAATGAGGCAACACTGGAGATAGAAACCCTAGGAAAGAAATCTGGAACCATAGATACGAGCATCAGCAACAGAATACAAGAGATGGAAGAGAGAATATCAGGTGCAGAAGATTCCATAGAGAACATCGGCACAACAATCAAGGAAAATGTAAAATGCAAAGAGATCCTAACTCAAAACATCCAAGAAATACAGGACACAATGAGAAGACCAAACCTACGGATAATAGGAGTGGATGAGAATGAAGATTTTCAACTCAAAGGACCAGCAAACATCTTCAACAAAATTATAGAAGAAAACTTCCCAAATCTAAAGAAAGAGATGCCCATGAACATACAAGAAGCCTACAGAACTCCAAATAGACTGGACCAGAAAAGAAATACCTCCCGACACATTATAATCAGAACAACAAATGCTCTAAATAAAGATAGAATATTAAAAGCAGTAAGAGAAAAAGGCCAAGTAACATATAAAGGCAAGCCTATCAGAATTACACCAGATTTTTCACCAGAGACTATGAAAGCCAGAAGATCCTGGACGGATGTTATACAGACACTAAAAGAACACAAATTCCAGCCCAGGCTACTATACCCAGCCAAACTCTCAATTAACATAGATGGAGAAACCAAAGTATTCCACGACAAAACCAAATTCACACATTATCTCTCCACGAATCCAGCCCTTCAAAGGATAATAACAGAAAAAAAACAATACAAGGACAGGAACCACGCCCTAGAAACAACAAGAAGGTAATCCCTCAACAAACCTAAAAGAAGACAGCCACAAGAACAAAATGCCAACTTTAACAACAAAAATAACAGGAAACAACAATTACTTTTCCTTAATATCTCTTAATATCAATGGACTCAATTCCCCGATAAAAAGACATAGACTAACAAACTGGCTACACAAACAAGACCCAACATTTTGCTGCTTACAGGAAACTCATCTCAGAGAAAAGGATAGACACTACCTCAGAATGAAAGGCTGGAAAACAATTTTCCAAGCAAATGGCACGAAGAAACAAGCTGGAGTAGCCATTCTAATATCTGATAAGATTGACTTCCAACCCAAAGTCATTAAAAAAGACAGGGAGGGACACTTCATACTCATCAAAGGTAAAATCCTCCAAGAGGAACTATCAATCCTGAATATCTATGCTCCAAATACAAAGGCAGCCACATTCATTAAAGAAACTTTAGTAAATCTCAAAGCACACATTGCACCTCATACAATAATAGTGGGAGACTTCAACACACCACTTTCACCAATGGACAGATCATGGAAACAGAAACTAAACAGGGACACAGTGAAACTAAGAGAAATTATGAATCAAATGGATCTGGCAGATATCTACAGAACATTCTATCCTAAAACAAAAGGATATACCTTCTTCTCAGCACCTCATGGTACCTTCTCCAAAATTGACCACATAATTGGTCACAGAGCAGGCCTCAACAGATACAAAAATATTGAAATTGTCCCATGCATCCTATCAGATCACCATGGACTAAGGCTGATCTTCAATAACAAAATAAATAATAGAAAGCCAACCTTCTCGTGGAAACTGAACAACACTCTTCTCAATGATACCTTGGTCAAGGAAGGAATAAAGAAAGAAATTAAGGACTTTTTAGAGTTCAATGAAAATGAAGCCACAACATACCCAAACTTATGGGACGCAATGAAAGCATTTCTAAGAGGAAAACTCATAGCTCTGAGTGCCTCCAAAAAGAAACTAGAGAGAGCACACATTAGCAGCTTGACAACACACCTAAAAGCACTAGAACAAAAGGAAGCAAATTCACCCAAGAGGAGTAGACGGCAGGAAATAATCAAACTCAGGGGTGAAATCAACCAAGTGGAAACAAGAAAAACTATTCAAAGAATCAACCAATCAAGGAGCTGGTTCTTTGAGAAAATCAACAAGATAGATAAACCCTTAGCCAGACTCACTAGAGGGCACAGGGAAAGCATCCTAATTAACAAAATCAGAAATGAAAAAGGAGACATAACAACAGATCCTGAAGACATCCAAAACACCATCAGATCCTTCTACCAAAGGCTATACTCAACAAAACTGGAGAACCTGGATGAAATGGAGAAGTTCCTAGACAGATACCAGGTACCAAAGTTGAATCAAGATCAGGTTAATGATCTAAACAGCCCTATATCCCCCAAAGAAATAGAAGCAGTCATTAATAGTCTCCCAACTAAAAAAAGCCCAGGACCAGATGGGTTTAGTGCAGAGTTCTATCAGACCTTCAAAGAAGATCTAATCCCAGTTCTTCAAAAACTATTCCACAAAATAGAAACAGAAGGTACTCTACCCAACTCATTCTATGAAGCCACAATTACTCTGATACCTAAAGCACAAAAAGACCCAACATAGATAGAAAACTTCAGACCAATATCCCTTATGAATATTGATGCAAAAATCCTCAATAAAGTTCTTGCTAACCGAATCCAAGAACACATCAAAACAATCATCCATCCTGACCAAGTAGGTTTCATCCCAGGGATGCAGGGATGGTTCAATATACGGAAATCCATCAACGTAATCCAGTATATAAACAAACTCAAAGACAAAAACCACATGGTCATCTCATTAGATGCGGAAAAAGCATTTGACAAGATCCAACACCCATTCATGATAAAAGTCTTGGAAAGATCAGGAATTCAAGGCCCATACCTAAACATGATAAAAGCAATCTACAGCAAACCAGTAGCCAACATCCAAGTAAATGGCCAGAAGCTTGAAGCAATCCCTCTAAAATCAGGGACTAGACAAGGCTGTCCACTTTCTCCATACCTATTCAACATTGTACTTGAAGTCCTAGCCAGAGCAATTCGACAACAAAAGGAGATCAAAGGGATACAAATTGGAAAAGATGAAGTCAAAATATCACTTTTTGCAGATGATATGATAGTATATATAAGTGACCCTAAAAATTCCACCAGAGAACTCCTAAGCCTGATAAACAGCTTCGGTGAAGTAGCTGGATATAAAATTAACTCAAACAAATCAATGGCCTTTCTCTACACAAAGAATAAACAGGCTGAGAAAGAAATTAGGGAAACAACACCCTTCTCAATAGTCACAAATAATATAAAATATCTTGGCGTGACTCTAACTAAGGAAGTGAAAGATCTGTATAATAAAAACTTCAAGTCTCTGAAGAAAGAAATTATAGAAGATCTCAGAAGATGGAAAGATCTCCCATGCTCATGGATTGGCAGGATCAACATTGTAAAAATGGCTATCTTGCCAAAAGCTATCTACAGATTCAATGCAATCCCCATCAAAATTCCAAATCAATTCTTCAACGAATTAGAAAGTGCAATCTGCAAATTCATCTGGAATAACAAAAAACCTAGGATAGCAAAAACTCTTCTCAAGGATAAAAGAACCTCTGGTGGAATCACCATGCCGAACCTAAAGCTCTACTACAGAGCAATTGTGATAAAAAATGCATGGTACTGGTATAGTGACAGAAAAATAGACCAATGGAATAGAATTGAAGACCCAGAAATGAACCCACACACCTATGGTCACTTGATCTTCGACAAGGGAGCTAAAAACATCCAGTGGAAGAAAGACAGCATTTTCAACAAATGGTGCTTGCACAACTGGTTGTTAACATGTAGAAGAATGCGAATCGATCCATTCCTATCTCCTTGTACTAAGGTCAAGTCTAAGTGGATCAAGGAACTTCACATAAAACCAGAGACACTGAAACTTATAGAGGAGAAAGTGGGGAAAAGCCTTGAAGATATGGGCACAGGGGAAAAATTCCTGAATAGAACAGTAATGGCTTGTGCTGTAAGATTGAGAATTGACAAGTGGGACCTCATGAAACTACAAACCTTCTGCAAGGCTAAAGACACCATCAATAAGACAAAAAAACCACCAACAGATTGGGAAAGGATCTTCACCTATCCTAAATCAGATAAGGGACTAATATCCAATATATATAAAGAACTCAAGAAGGTGGACTCCAGAAAGTCAAATAACCCCATTAAAAAATGGGGCTCAGAACTGAACAAAGAATTCTCGCCTGAGGAATACCGAATGGCAGAGAAACACCTGAAAAAATGTTCAACATCCTTAATCATCAGGGAAATGCAAATCAAAACAACCCTGAGATTCCACCTCACACCAGTCAGAATGGCTAAGATCAAAAATTCAGGTGACAGCAGATGCTGGCGAGGATGTGGAGAAAGAGGAACACTCCTCCATTGTTGGTGGGATTGCAAGCTTGTACAACCACTCTGGAAATCAGTCTGGCGGTTCCTCAGAAAATTGGACATAGTACTACAGGAGGATCCAGCAATACCTCTCCTGGGCATATATCCAGAAGATGTCCCAACCGGTAAAAAGGACACATGCTCCACTATGTTCATAGCAGCCCTATTTATAATAGCCAGAAGCTGGAAAGAACCCAGATGTCCCTCAACAGAGGAATGGATACAGAAATTATGGTACATTTACACAATGGAGTACTACTCAGCTATTAAAAAGAATGATTTTATGAAATTCCTAGCCAAATGGATGGACCTGGAGGGCATCATCTTGAGTGAAGTAACACAATCACAAAAGAACTCACACAATATGTATTCATTGATAAGTGGATATTAGCCCAAAACTTAGGATACCCAAGATATAAGATACAATTTGATAAACGCATGAAACTCAAGAAGAATGAAGACCAAAGTGTGGACACTGTGCACCCTCTTAGAATTGGGAACAAAACACCCAGGGAAGGAGTTACAGAGACAAAGTTCGTAGCTGTGATGAAAGGATGGACCATTTAGAGACTGCTGTATCCAGGGATCCGTCCCATAATCAGCTTCTAAACGCTGACACCATTGCATACACTAGCAAGATTTTGCTGAAAGGACCCAAATATAGCTGTCTCTTGTGAGATGATGCCGGGGCCTAGCAAACACAGGAGTGGATGTTCACAGTCAGCTATTGGATGTATCACAGGGCTCCCAATGGAGAAGCTAGAGAAAGTACCCAAGGAGCTAAAGGGATCTGCAACCCTATTGTTGGAACAACATGATGTACTAACCAGAACCCCGGAGCTCTTGTCTCTAGCTGCATATGCATCGAAAGATGGCCTAGTCGGCCATCAATGGAAAGAGAGGCCCATTGGACTTGCAAACTTTATATGCCCCAATATAGGGGAATGTCAGGGCCAAAAGAATGGGAATGGGTGGGTAGGGAAGTGGGGGGCGCTATGGGGGACTTTTGAAATAGCATTGGAAATGTAATTGAGGAAAATATGTAATAAAAATATTAAAAATCAAAAAAAAAAGAAATTAAAGACTTTATAGAATTCGATGAAAAGAAAAGCACTCCATACCCAAACTTACGGGACACAATGAAAGCAGTTCTAAGAGGAAAATTCAGATCATTACATGCCTTCATTAAGAAACTGGAGAGATCCTATACTAGCAACTTAACATCACACCTGAAAGTGCTATAACAGAAAGAAGCAAATACATTCACCAGGAAAGAATCAAACTTGGGGTTGAAGTCAACCAATTAGAAACAATTAAAAATGGGGTACAGAGCTAGTCTGGAACCTCAAATGGCTGAAAAGCAGTTAAAAAACTGTTCATCAGCTGGGCATGGTGGCACACGCCTTTATTCCCAGCACTCGGGTGGCAGAGGCAGGCAGATTTCTGAGTTCAAGGCCAGTCTGGTCTACAAAGTGAGTTCCAGGACAGCTAGGGTTATAAAGAGAAACCCTGTCTCGAAAAACCAAAAAAAAAAAAAAAAAAAAAAAAAAATGTTCATCACCCTTAGTCATCAGGAGTATGCAAATCAAAATGTCTCTGATATTCTACCTTACACAATCAGAATGGCTAAGATCATATACTTAAGTGACAACAGATGTTGGTGAGATTTGAAAAAAAAATAAGAATATTACTCCATTGCTTGTGGGATTGCAAACTAGTACAACAGCTCTGGAAATCTATCTGGTGGTTCCTCAGAAAGTTGGAAATAGTCCTACCTAAAAGCACAGCTATACCACTCCTGGCCATAGGCATAATACATGCTCCACTGTATCACAAGGAGACAGTGATATAGTGAAGCTCCACTTTACTCATAGTAGCCAGAAGCTGGAAACAAGCTAGATATTCCTCAACTGAAGGACTACTACTCAGCTACACAGCTATTAAAAACGAGGACACCATGAATGTTATAGGCAAATGGAGGGAATTAGAAAATATCAACCTGAGTGAGGGAAACCATACCAAAAGGACATAGTATAAACTCAGTGATAAGTAGATATTAGCGGAAAAGTTCAGAATACCCATGATAAAACTCACAGACCACACATATATTAGTAAGAAGGAATGCCCAAGAGTGGATGCCTCAGTCCCACTCAGAAGTGGGAACAAAATTACAATGGGAAGCAGGAGGGTGGGGGGTAAACTGTGTGGGAGAAAGGAGGGGGAGGGAAAAAGGAGGCAAGATCAACATTGTCTGTGGTTTGATTTGATTAAAAAATGAAATCTTTTCACAAAACAATTCTAACTTCAACAGTTATAGACCATGACAAAGGCTATCATCATGCTTTAGACATAAAATTATTTAAACTACATGTCATATAATAAGACACTACCAATTTAAACTCATTTGGAAAATATCTTTTAGGCTATGATTTTGTTAATATAAGTCTTAGCTCTCTGACCCTATGACCACTTACTGCCATGTCCTTCCCACTCTTTGAACTTTCACAATCTAGCAAATACATTAATGTAATTTTTCAAGTACTCATCAATTTTCATAGCAGGATCACTGTGTCATGCCAGACATAGTTCTTCTAACTCTGCACCATACTTAGCCCCTAGACAAGTAGACATGTAATAAAATACAAGAACATGCCTTGCTAGAAGTTACTGGCTTACTCTCATTCTGAGAAGTTAGTCAGCCAGCCCTTAATATTGCCTTTTTAACTTCACCTTTTTTATTTTTATCAAGTGTTGCAAAAGAGGCTATTTTTGTAACTAGTCAAAAAAAAAAAACTGAGCATAAAACTATGTAGTTTTCATGATAAACATATTTTCATTTTCAAGAAGTCTTCTTTGTTTCATGGATATTTTATTCAAGAGCATAATTTAAAATGCTCTAATCTTAGCAGCTGCCAAACATGATCCCACAAATGGTATAACTATGGCAGTTCTAGAACACACTGTTAAAACATGCCATCATAGTAAAGCAAAGCTTATCTTTAAAATGTCAAGCATTTAAGAACATTGGTAAAGGCTGTTTAGAAGCCCTTAAGCAGTACAGCATTTGGATAAAACTAATACAAATGAACCAGTATAGGGCACTATCTGAAACTGCATAGCCTTCTGAGTTGAATGTGAGTAAAATATCTTTGTCTTTGCTTAGCAAGATCTATAGGGTTCAGAGAACTCACAGACTCTGAGTGAGTCCAGACCTTTGATTCCATTTGTGAATAAAAAGGAGAATGGGGCTAGCTCAATAGTCAGAACATCCCTCAATTGCATAGGTAGGTCTGCAAGACCTTCAAATGCTTCTAATGAAAAAACCTCAGAGGTTAAATACAGTAAAAAGTCATTGACATCTTTCTTACCTTAGTAATATCATTTATGAATTTGATTTAACTTAAGAAATATCAGGTCTAATATCAAAATATATTGATAGTAATATATACATACATATGTTAAATATTTTACATACACACACACAAACACACACACAAACAGGTTTTTCATGAGGCCAAAACAAATATACAGAAAAATCAGCCACGGTTTTTATTTCTCCAAATAGCTGATGTTTCTATTTAATTTCAAAAGTATTTCCCAGCAAAAAAATGGGGAGAACCCAAGACATAATGAATAATTCATAAGAAAGGGTTGACTTATGAATAATGAGTTGTACAAAGTACGTAAATTAAATAACCTTAACATTTTCACTAGATAGATATAACCACATTGCTCTCATTTTCTGTATAGTCCAGTTGAGCTCTCACTGCAGCTGAGATATTTTTGAGTAATACTTTTACCTAATTATCACATCTTAAAATTTCACATATCTACACAAGTGTTGTAGTCAGATTACTGAATGCAATATATCCTTAATTTAAAATATTCTCTAAAGGTAGAATTTGCATGTACATCATTGCTCAGAAATAATTCTAAATCTATGCCATTATTTTTATCATATTCTATTTTCTTTAAAGATTATTTAGAAATGAACACTATTCACTTCATATTACTTCTAGGAACACATTTCAAATTACATGACATCTGGATGTTTAAAGAACTAAGACAGAAACTTTATCATACTTGTTTTACTTAAATATATAAACAATCCAAGGCTTTTCATAACGTAAGCAATACAGTGTGACAAACTGTCATATAGAGAAGTATTGTGCTGAGGTGCCAGATATTACAAAAAAGCAGTAAAGATAAAATTCAAGAATCAAACTAAATCATATGAGTGGTTTTATAATTTTAAGCAAAACAGAATATCTGCTTTTAATTTCTGAATAATATGTGTTTGTATTAGCTTTACTTTATAATTTTGGGTGATTTGTAATCCATCATGTGAGTTCACACTTGAGGAGGTAACAATTAAATTACTTATGTCTGCAGATAACAAATTCTTGCCCATTCAACTTGGTTCCCTCTTTGTTAAATTTATTACGAACAAGGTTCTTTCTTGGTTATCAGAGGTTTCTTAGTTAGTGAACACTCCATTCCCCTCTAAAGAATTCATTTCTGAAGAGTATATTTTTTTCCAGGAAAATAGGATATCGTGAATAACATGGACTGCTTGTACAGAAATGTTCATGTGGTTGTCAACACTTCAGGTTCTCCAATGGAAGAAAGTGATGTGCAAGAAAAAAAGAGACAAGGTGATATTCACTCCACTTCATTTAGGATGGATGCTGTCAGTACTTCATATGAGGAGATAGAGCAGGGTAGTGAGGAAAAAGTAAACCTAATGTTGGTCGTGCAAACTTTATATGCCTCAGTACAGGGGAACCCCAGGGCCAAGAAGTGGGAGTGGGTGGGTGGGGGAGTGGGTGGGGGAGCGTGTGTGGGACGTTTGGGATAGCATTGGAAATGTAAATGAAATAAATATCTAATTCAAAAGAAGAAATAGTGCTGTGGGCAGATATGGATGATTGGGAGGGGAGTAAAGTGTCAATCTGATCAGCATATATGTGTAATATTTTCAAATAGTAAAATAAATAAATTTAAAAAAGACCCTTTCTACACAATTAAGTGCTGCCTTTGATAAGCAATTTTGTATAGTTATAAATAAGTTGGAAAGAGACTTTAAAATAAATAGATATAAAGTATAACTTTGAAACTAATATTCCTGATATGTGTATAGATAAATAAGGATATTGATTTTACCATCATGGTGACATTTATTGATTCATCGTGAGGTTTCTCAAGAGAAGAAGAAGAAGAAGCACATTTCCTTCATTTCTCATAAATTCAAAATGAACTGTAGAACATACTACAAAGATAAAATGCAAATTTCCAATAAGAATAGATATGATAATTATATTGGCATAAAGAATTTTTAAAGGGGTATGATAAATCTATAACCTTTGTCTGTTCGGTTACACTGATAAGCTTTAGACATGTGAATTTATCAACATTATTCATAATTGTAAACAAGAAGAAAATCTGAATTAACAGACAATGGACTCCTATGACTCTTACCCAGAACCTAGAGCATTCTATATCAAACATTATCATATCTCTTAAACCCTATTGCTACCATTTTCTGTTTAAGAGTGCAATTAAGGGAACTAACCAAATGAGGTTAATATTGGTGATTGTGATTACATGAAAAAAAATCAATGTAATGATGATGAGGTTCTTCATAGTTGATTTATCAATACATATATCTATCTTATGAATGTATTATTCTAAATAAAACATTAAATGAAGTAAAGAGTTGGTTTTCATCTTTTATTTGACTGTAATATATCTGATACAGTATAGTTGTATTCCTTCTGTATAAACGTTGCTTTGTAACTTGTTGCTTCATAGTTTAATTGCCTTGTCTACTTACTATAACCTTGCACTGGCCGCTCTTTTACTTAGAATTAATCTACTAGTGACATAATTTTTAATCAACTGGTTATTTTATTTATTTACAATTCAAATGTCGTCCCACTTCCTGGTTTTTCCTCTACAAACCCCTAATCCCATTCCCCCTTCCCTTTGCCACTAAGAAGGTGCTCCCACACCCATCTGCCCACTCCTGCCTTACCCATTTAGCATCCCCCTATACTGGGCTACTAGCCTTCACAGGACAAAGGGCCTCACCTGCTGATGCCAGATAATATAATAGGAGCCATAGACCCAACCATGTATACTCTTTGATTGGTGGTTTAGTCACTGGGAGCTGTGGGGGGGGGGATCCCATTAGTTGACATTGTTGTTCTTCCTAGGAGATTACAATCCCCTTCAGCTCCTTCAGTCCTTTCCCTAACTCTTCCGTTGGGGTCTCTGAGCTCAGTCTGATGTATGGCTGCATCTGTCTTAGGTATAATTTTATAATGACTTAAATTGAGCCTAATTCTGACAGAATAGAAGCCAGCTATAAGTAGTTATCAGAATGGTATACTTCCACACAAAGAGTTTAAGTTCATAATTATTTTCCCTTTTAACCTTATTACTGACAAAGGTGTTTCAGGTAAGAAAATATAATTTTTTAATGTTGTATGTGGTGTTACACAATGAAGCACTTTCTATTTCCAAAGAGTATAACAGAATTATAGATCACTGCTCTGAATCCTATAGATTTATTTAGATTTTGTATTTTGACTTATAAGATACATCACAGGGGTTATGCAATTTGTTGTATAACATAAAGTGAAAAATGTTTTTGTTTTTGTTTTGTTTTGTTTTATTTTTGTTTTGGCAATATATTTTCACTTAGCATTGTGCCATTTTTTTGTGGACAAATAAGAATTCATCTTTTTGTGGGGGATCCTAGTTAGATCAATTGTTCCAAGACATTTACCTCAACACAAACACACACATACACATGCACAAACACTCCCACCACTCTTTGCTTTCCTTGCATTTTTATCACCTTCTGCTTGTTAATTAGGTCATATGAGTTCTGTACTTTCATTTTACATTCTCCCACTGTGAAACAGATTTTCTTTCCAGTCTGTGATTAACACTAGTAATCTTGGTTTAAAGTTCAGAGTTCTTGACTGAATTGCATATTTTAAATTTGTTGTTATTTTATATTTTAATCAAACAATATTTTATATCATCATCTATAATAAAAGTACATAAATCATCCATCCATGCTTTGCTTCCTTTTCTACGATGGAAAGGTGTCAAATAACAACTGAATCAGAAAGTGGATGATTAACATACTCTTAACCTTCCACTCTTCTCAGCCCTGACTTTCCTTGCAGATCAAGCATTAGATGTGATAGACCTGGCCAGGTAGTTGGGGTAATTGTGACTACTGGAACTCTGGTTTAGAAAAGCCATTGAGTGTTCCGAGCTCAAGGATCTTTCCTCTTAGAAGACAGGGATGAGAGTGATGCATATAATGGGTGCATGACTTGAATCAGAGGGCACTGAAGACTTCATCAGGGTAACCTGACTTATATTTGAGTGAAGAATAACTAAAGAGAAAATAATACTGTACAGCCTGGGCTGAAAAGTAAGAAATGATTACAAAGAAGCAAGCATCATCTAAGTGAAATCTTCTGCTAGTATTTTCCTTATTGTCAACACAAAGAAGTTATGAACCCAAAGTAGCCAAGCCTATACATTGTATTGCAGACCAACCTTGGTAATACTTAGTAATTTCCAAAGTGGTATTGATTTTGAAGGCATGAAGAGGCCTTGGAAGGCAGTTCAAGTGTGCCACTGTGAAAGGCCAGGAAAGGCCATTGGTTACTGTGGTGTCTTAATTGAAGAAGTCTTACAATTAAATGGTCATGGAGAGAAGTTGAGGCCTGGCACCATGTGGCAGAGCTAAAGGAGAGACTAGGAGTAGCAATTAGTGTAGGTGAATCCAACGAGGATGGTGTCGGCTGTTGAGTGGAAGCAGCCTGGGTCTAGGATGCAAGTCTTATGCAAGAGAGCCTGAAAAGGAGCTGGTGCAGACACCTGTAACGAAGGAGATATTGGTAACCAGAATTCTGGCATTTAGATTTATACTTTTGTGCTTGGTATTTTGCTTTGATTTGGTTCTATGTCCTGATTCTTCCCTTTTCAGAATATCTAAAGGTATAACTTAAATTTTCTTTTTTATTTTACAGAAACTTACAATTGAGATGCTTTGGAACTTTAAAGGGAATTTGGAGTTTTAGAGGGACTTTGAAGATTTTGGATAGATGTTGAATAAATTACAGAGACTATGGTTATTTTAGAGACTATGGATATTTTAAGGGGCTTGAACTTGAAAATGACTGGATATTTTAAAAGAGGATAAACTTCTAAACAGATTGAAATTATAAAGCCTCACCTAAGTACCTGTCCTAAATTCACTCAGTGATGAATATGATCCTAGATTGTAAGCAGACAGAATCTTTCTTTTACATTTTGTTTTGATCATGGTGTTTTATTACAGTAATACAAATGGTAAGACAATGGATATGTCATTAATATACCTAAGCATGACTTCTCAAAGAACTGATAACAACATTCAATCTACTAATAAATGAAACTCATTTTAACTTACCATTCTGGCATTTTTAATGTCATTTGCTAGTCAAGCATAGTAGCATATGTCATTAATTCCAGTACTCATGAGGCAGAGGCAGAAAGATCTCTGAGTTTGAAGCTAGCCTGGTCTACAGAGTGAGTTCCAAGTCAGTCATGGCTATACAGAAATTTCTTATCTATAAAACAAAAATCCAAATATGGCATATGCCATATATATATATGCCATATATATCTTCCAGTTCACTAATAAATAATGAAATTGAACACATTTTCACATGTTTAACTGGTACACTGTAGTGGGTTTGACCTAATGCTGCTTGTAATCTAATCTAATCTAAGGGTCACAAAAACTGTTTACATGAGTGTCTGCACATAGCTTCTGGGAACCTCTCTCCAGTTAGTTCTAGTTGATAAATAAAATTGCCAACAGCCAAGAACTGTGAAGAACAAACCGAGGCAGGTTTTGGGAATTTCTCAGGCTTGGGACCATGAGAGAGGAAGAAGGGGAAGATGGAGTTTAGCCATGCTTGAAGAGTATGGAGGAGAGGAGTTGGACAGCCCTCTGGGTCCAAAGCAACCAAAATAGAATATGGGGTTTGGTAAGTAGTAACTCGGGATTATTGGTGAGAGATGGATTAACCTTGTCAGGCAGTGGCCCAGCTATTGAGCTGATTAAGGCATATTAAAGCATGAAGGCTGTGTGTGTCTTTCATTCAACAGAACACAATACACAAGTATTGAATCTGCCAACAGATTTATTTAAAATTTAATAAAAATTATTAAATTTAAATTTTAATTAAACACTGCATGTATTTACTCTGTGAATTAGCAAAAAATAAAGTAACTATTGTGTAGTAGTTTGAATAAATCATTCACATTCTGATACATTTGAACACTTAGTTTCAAACTGTGGTATGGGTAAAAATCATACTCCATTGCTGGGAGAGGTTTTCATTGATGGTGGGCTTTGAACTGAGAAAGCCTCTAAAACTGCGGTTTTTCACTCTGCTGTGCTTATGGTTCAAGATGTTACGTTCTCAGCATCCTGTTCATACTGCCATGCCTACCACCTGCTGCCATGCTGTCTCCCACCAAAACCTTGGAAACCACAAACCAAATAAACCCTTATTTAAGTTGTCTTTGATCATAGCAACAAAAAGTAATTATTTTCTATAACCATGAGCACTTTTATTATTATCTGTTAATGAAGTTTTAACTAAAATCATGTTTGTTACTTCTATGTGTTCAGATCCAGGGATTTCTGTAAATAATGATAATAATTTAATATATAACAATTAAATATTATTACCATCAGATCATTTTAATTAATACTGTAAAATGTCTGAATGAGGTAAAATTCTGCGACATAATGTCACTGTTTTCCTTTTTATAATTTTATTCATATTATGGAAATTGGAAAAAATAGATTGATATTTTGAGAAATATAGAAGACTCTAAACTGATTCACAAACAGCAAAAGGTTAAGACAGTATTTTTACATAGAAGTAAATATTATATTCTTGATGTGCTTTTAAGTAACTTATAAAATCTTGAAAGACCTTCATTTCATTTAACTCATTCACAGGATTGCTAGAGATGTAAACCATTTCCAGTTATCTGAGTCTCCAAAAATAAATAAAACAACAACAACAACAACAAAAAATTTTTAAAAAATAAATAAATATTTACAAGAGAAATATTAATTTGTAAAATTTTAAAAGAAATTTAATTTCAAAGAAGTCCTTGAATTTCATTTTTAACTTATCTATTTGAATAATAGTAACTAGCAGGATAACACATTTATAATCTGAATCATTTCTGTAAAATGCAATTCTGTACTCTCACAACTAAAATAACCTCACCGAATGATGTTAAGAGGAAATAAGTATAATGCCTTCCTATCTAATGAAACTTTCTAAAGGAATAGGCAACTAAAATAAAATTGTTTTTAGAATGTAAGCCACAACTGTGATTTCTCTCTTTAAAAGACAAACTGGTACTTTGTAGCAGATCAACATGATGGCCAAAGCAGATATATCTGAAAATTCTCAAGTCCATTCCCCAAGTCTTCCAGAATTGCTAACATTGTAGAGCTACATCTTGTGATAGTAGTGTAATATTTTCTGAAAAGAGATCACTGCTTTGGGTGTTATCACAGATGCTGATCTCCTCCTGGCTTCCTGATAACCCGCAGTCCACCCTGCCTCCTCCTCAGTGCCTCCATGTTATTCATCATTGCAGTTGATTTGACAGCTGAGCTAAGTCTCATCATAGTCTCACTAAACTGCAAGGACAAGGAAATGCATCCTGCACAGTTGTGTAGTAACACTACTCTTTCTAAAACTAAAATCAGCTTTTGGTGGTTCCATTTAAGGAATTTATTAGTAGAGCATCAGCCACAACCAGCAACCTATGTTAACAATATCACAAAGGATTCTTATCTTTATTTAGCCTCTGAAGTTACAACCCATTCTAGTTTGCTTCTTTGATATTACAATAAAACACTTCTCAAAAGCAGATGTGAGAGGAAAGTGCTTATTATAGATTACTGCTTATAGCCCACTGCTCAGGGAAATCAAGGCAAGAACTGAAAGCAAGAGTTGGAGGCAGAGACCAGAAAACACTGCTTACTGGCTTCCTCCTTGTGAATTCTGTTATCTTTCTCAGGTAGGCCGGGTCCACCAGCATATGATGTAACAACCCACAATGGGCTCAGCCCTTTGACATTAACTAACAACTAATCAAACACCGTACAGAGATGGGGATGTGATCTAAAGAATTATTCAGCTGATGTTCCCTCTTCCTAGAACTGTCATGCTGAAAACTGAGATTAGCTATCAACAATCATTTCATATTTTTTGAAAACCATAAAATTACCATAGGTTTCTAATGGAAATTAAGAATAGTCATTTTAATAATCCCTCAAAATTTCTGCATAAAAGAGAATATACTATTTTATTAAAGTTATTTTTAGTAAAGCAATTGGACTCATGAGTTTGATGGATATTTTGGTATAGAAGTACCAAGGTATTTATTTTGTTCACCAGAATCAAAAAAGTGTTTGTTTATTACTTATTTATTATTTTTGGATCAGTTGTAATTCACAAGCTCACCACAAGTTTTTTTTTTTTTATCTGTTCATTTATGCTCAATTTCCTTTAATTCTAGGTGTAGAAATGTCATCATAAATTCTTTTAGGTAATACATACAGGAAAAAACTTAAATTGTGAAAATATAAGAAGAATCACCATCAATCTGTGGGGAAAATTGTTAGTGCTCCATTAAATAATATCTTCTATTTGCAGTTTGTAACTTCAGAGTAGTAAACTCATATATAAGAATCAATAATCGATCTGGGCATTGGTGGCACATGCCTTTCATCCCAGCACTTGGGAGGCAGAAGCAGGCAGATTTCTAAGATCGAGGCCAGCCTGGTCTACAGAGTGAGTTCCAGGACAGTCAGGGATACACAGAGAAACCCTGTCTTGAAAAACAAACAAACAAAAAAAAGATTAAATAATCTAATAACCATAAGTTACCCAATTAACCCAAACAGAACACAAAAGCTATTGAAATTAGAATTCAAGAGAATCACACAAGGATGGAAGGAGAGAAGCAGGGAGACAGAGCAACTGTGATCACACAGTTCTATCAAAAAGAAGTTGTAGGAACTGTATTTTATCAACACTGATGAAAAAGTCAGCTAAAATTTTATGAAACAGTGTGATAATTAAGAAAGTAAACTTGTTTGTAATATAAACCAGTACTGAATAATATTTATTTCTGATCATCAGAAACAAAAAGTGTTTAATTGTTTATAACATTTTTATTATTTTGGACCAGTTGTAAGTCACCAACTAACCACAAATTTAATTGTTCTTTTAACTGTTCATTTTTGCTTAATATTTTTATATAATGCCCCATTAAATAAGAAAAAATGAAAAAATGTAATGATTTTAATTAACGAAAGTCAGGCAATTTTTAGTTCAGAGAACTTTATTTCATGAAGATTGTCATATGTTTAAAATGAAATATATGGTATGGGGGATATGATTCAAATATTCTGCCCTTGTCTTTATTCTTTAGTGCCAATATTTGTGAATTTATTCTAATCCAGTTTATTTACAGACTTAATAGGGAGCAGGCCATCAAAAATAACTAAGAAAAATTGAACAATGTTGTTTTGAAATATGTGTTTTCTGGATTTTGCCATTCAAGAAACTTCTCATTTCCCAAATGCTAGTTATTTGAATAGAAATGGATTTTATATTCCAGTAAGGTAATTGAGTTTCATGCTAGACATCATTATTTTGTATGTGAAATGTAGTACTATTTAATGAACAGTGAATTTTTTAGCAGTCCTACATCTCAATTAAAACTGTTACTATACTGTAATACTTTTGATAGTATTACAATTGACTAAAAATACTGATTCAGTGATTCTTATGAGCAAATATTCCAAGGAAATTAAAGTTGAAGGAAATTGAGATGTTAATTTTAAAAGAAGCATTTTTATCATTTAATTGATACATGATCTGCATCTGAAATGTTCCTAATGCACCAAATGTAAAAGCTTTGGTCATCAATGGGGCTCTTGTTACAGGTCAAGGTACTTATAAGATATAAGTATTACTAAAACATATGAAGAGTATGACATTGAATTCAGGTTGTCATTCTCTAATCCCTATTTCACTTACTTTTGTTCTCCTAAGCATGGGTACTATTTGCCAAGTTTATTCATTACAACCTCAAAGCAAAATTAACAATCAGATGAAGATGGAGACCACAAATTTGGAGATAAGCTTTTCATTTGTTCTTTATAAGATGTCTGAAATTTTTTTTTTTTAAACAGGGATGGAAACTTGTTTAATGGATACCAGTGTGTTGTAGGAAAATGGAAGATTTTTGTAAATTAACTAAAGTTTAGAAATCAATTAACATGAATTAATTATAGTTTAATAAGAAATTAACAGTTTATCATCTTGGTTACCCTAGTGTGTCATTGTTTGGGTAGTTGGGTTCCTACAGGGTTTTAAGGGAATGAAGAAAGCACAAACACACAGACACACACTCATGATGATTGTGGGATCAAGTGTGCTTCAATAAACAATGTGTTTAGCATGGAAACATGAATCTCAGAATGTTTACTCATCATAAAACTCAATTCAACTCAAATAAACTGAAATAAAATCCTGGCAATATTTTATTCTTTTAGATTAAAGAAAAGCATAAGTGCTCTAGAGTAAGTTTTATTATCTAAAAATCTGGAAGGATTTAGATGTTATTGACTGAGATAAGGAAAGTCCTGATATAATCAGACTATAGAATGATTTGGTTTAAGAATTATTTTACAGAACACACAAGAAGGAAAAAGTACTCTATTAGAGTTGGAACTAAGTACAATAATAAAATTGGTTCCATCTGTGTATATATCTACAAATCAATGGGTGAGCATTCAATTTTCACTCAAATTTGACAAAAATAACTACAATTCTAATGTCAGTTCCTTTTTTGTTGTTATTCATGATGTTTATTTATTCACTTTACATACTGATCAAAGCACCACTACCTGCCTTCCCCTTGCAGAAGAGGAAGCTCCTCTTAGGTATTACCTGCCATGGGACATGAGTTGCAGCTGAACTAGGCATATCCTCTCCCACTGAAGCCAGACAGGGAAATACAGCTCGGGTAAGGAGATCCAATGGCAAGCCAGCCTCCATCCTAATTATTAGGGACACACATGAGAACCAAGATGTGCATCTGCTATAAATGTGTAGGGTGCCTAAGCCCAGCCACTGAATAGTATTTGGGTGGTAGTTCAGTCTTTGTGAGCCCTCATAAGCCCAAGTTAGGTGTTCTCTACCCCTCTGACATCACCATCAATTTTTAACATCAAAACTATAAATACATATCTTCTTTATAAAACATAGCATGATACCTGATTTGTAAAACACATTAAAAAGTGTAGAGTGGAATATTCTAAAATATCATAATGAATATGTTTGTTCTAAACAAACAAACAAAAAAACCTAATCTAAGCTGAAGTTATATTTAAGTTTTTAATTGAAAATGGATTCTTCATTGCTCCTGGCCACAGTTTCCCTTCTCTCTCCTCATCTGAGTTCACCTCCTCTCTCCCTCAAATTCACTCTCCTCTTGCTCCGCTCCATCTTTTCCTCTTCATAAAGAGCAGGTTTCCAAGAGACAACAGACAAACAGAGCTAAGCTTGATACAGTCAGGCAATGCATAAGCTCTTATATCGAGGCTGAAAAAGGCAACCTAATGGGAATAAAAGCATCTCAAGAACAGGAGAAGAATCAGATAGACCTATTCCCACTGATTAGTGTCCCACAAAAACTATTAACAAGCTCACAGCCATAGCATATACACAGAGTAACCAAAGCAGACCTATGCAGGCCCTGTGCTTGCCTTTTAGTCTCTGTGAGCCCAAGGGAGCCCAGTTTAGCTGATTTGGTGAGTATGTTCTCCTGGTGTTCTCCATCCCCTCAGACTTCTAATAAAATAGTTTCAAGGTTTGTTAAAGGAATTATATTTATTTACTTATTTTTCAGTTTTTATGTGAGTACATTCTTGCTGTCTTCAGACCTACCAGATGAGGCATCAGATCCCATTAACAGATGATTGTGAGCCACCATGCCTTTGCTGGCAACTGGACTCAGGCACTCTAGAAGAAAAGTCAGTGCTCTTAACAGCTGAGCTATCTCTCCACCCCTCTGAAAGACCCAACAAGCAGCTGAAAGAATCAGATGCAGATATTTGCACCCAACCTATGGACAGAAGCTGACCCTGCTGTTGAATTAGGGAAGAGCTGGAAGAAGCTGAGGAGGAGATTGACTTTGTAGAAGGACCAGCAGGCCCAACTAAACATGGATCCCTGATATCTCTAAGACACTGGACCACCAACCAAGCAGAAAACACCAGCTGAAATGAGGCCCCAAACACACAGACAGTGTGTGGACTGGGGGCCATGAGCACAGTCAGAGAAGATGCACCTAACTCTCAAGAGACTGGAGGCTCCGAGGAGTTTAGAGATCAGGTGAGGTAGGAGTTAGGGGGTGGGGACATTCTTGTGGAGACAGGGCATGGAGTAGGTATGGGATGTGGAACAGTTAGAGGGTGGAGTGGGAGGGGAATAAAATCTGGAATTTAAAAAATAAATAAATAAATAAATATATATATAAGAAGAAATGTAAATTGCATTTTCACTCATTATTATTAAATCTATAAACTGTAATATTCAGATAGAAGTAAATTTCTCACCTCCTAATACTACAGCAGGTTAGTAACTAGTTACTCATTATTATTCTTGAGACTCATTATTATTCTTGAGATGAACAAATGACCTAACCCTTTTCAAATAAAATTCAAATCAGAGTATTCACCCAGAAATTAGAGGAAATGCGTTAATTGTCTACAACTGACTTGAGTAAGCACAGAAAATTATGAAGCCAAAGGCTACCCATTAAATTTTCCAAAAATCCTCTACTGAATTTGAGCATAATGTCAAAATTATATCACATGAGGAAAGAGAAAGAGGACAGATCACTAGCAGAAAGGAGAGTGTGACTCGTTTATGGTGAATTAAAATTTATTCTCTATTAAACTTCTATTTAAAACTAAAGTATCTAATCTCTGAAATTAATGAAGTAGTAAAGAAGCTCTTAAAATGTTTGACTTGTGGTCACGTCATGCAACATACCATGCCATTTCAAGCAATTGATAAATATTTTGTGATACAGGCTCTTCCTGGACAAACAACTGACTTACTAGAAATGACCTTAGACATAGTCCTTGAAGAGAAAGCTAAATGCTGATGTATTACAGTAATGGATTTTAAATTGGATTATTCCACAACTCTTTCCCCCCTAATTTAATTTGTGCTTTTGTCCACAGCCATTTGAGCCACTAATAGCAAATTAATACAGTGAGGTGGCTCGTTTACAGTTCTGATGATTATGAAATGCTCTGAGAGATAAAGGACATGTTATTTTACCCATCATGTACTGTGTGCACACAAATAGTGTGTGTGCTTATTAATACCTGTAGTACTGAATAGCACTTGTTCCACGATGCTACTGCAAAGCAAGGAGGATGTTTTAAAATTTAGCTGAATAATACTAGCATAGCATTAAGCTGTCATTTTTCCAAAGACAGTAGTCATTGAACTTGAGTAGTAGTAGTAGTAGTAGTAGTAGTAGTAGTAGTAGTAGTAGTAGTTGTGCTTGAGGCTTTAAGCTTCAAGTCTCAGGAGCAAACTATAGAATTTTAAGTTAATTTTTCTAATGCCTATAGCCTATATATCTGTGTGATTTACCTCTAAATAAGCTTTTGGAAGAAATTGTATACTCAAAATTGGAAGAGAAATTTTTTTGTGAAATCTACTTAAGGTAGCACAGGACATATAGGTAGCAGAGGAAAAAAAATGTGTTCACAGGATAGTCAGAGAACCTGCCTGCTTCTCAGAATATAATAAAGCTGGCTTTGTGAATTTTATCCTAGCCTTCAGGTCTTTAGCCCTGTGATTTTCTTCACCAGAATGCTGTAATACATGAAGGCACTTTCAGGCTCAAAATTGTGTGAATTGATAGTGTAACAAGAGGCATTTTCTTGAGTTCAGGTTGTAGCCTGGAGAGTTGCTGATTTTCTAGATGTTAGAAGATTTTTTTTTCCACACTGGTTTCAAGGATTTGCAGGTTTCAGAGAAAGTGAGATCCTCGATCAATTCACAGAAACCACAGGGCGGTCCATTTATAGCAGTAATAGCCTTGGACACTGATGGAAAATTCCACTCTCAGCAAGGAAGAATTTTCTCATCTCATTTGGATAAGATTGCTTGATTATTTTCATGGTGCTGTTCCATGTAGTGCTTTTTCACTGATGCAGGTGTTTGGCATGTAAGGCAATTATTTACACTGAGTTTCAAGAAGACAGAGAAAAGAGAAAAAAAATAGAAACCTCTGTGAGATTTCAGAGAAAGATATTGATTCTAATATCTTTAATCTCAACCAAAACAATCATACTTTTTAAAATGTAAATAAAATTGTTCTAACTCATCCAGCTCTATACTGAAACATAATAAGAGTATAAGCATGTTTAGCATTCAAATAATGCAAATGATAGACCCCGGTTAGGCTTTCATAATGACCACTTTATGTCTCTATTCTCACA
Organism: Mus caroli; assembly: GCF_978045245.1. Classification (NCBI taxonomy): domain Eukaryota; kingdom Metazoa; phylum Chordata; class Mammalia; order Rodentia; family Muridae; genus Mus; species Mus caroli. The sequence goes on along the minus strand of NW_028227267.1, from coordinate 85,224,809 downwards.
GGAACTTCAACTATAAACTGTTAATATTTGCTTTACAGTTTACCATTTAAAACATCACAGTTTCCCATTGCGATTGCCATCAAAAAATACGTTAGTCAAACATCATCATTCATGTCTAGTGACACACATATTACGGATCGTAATCTCTCTCTCTTTATGAAGACGATACTATAAATCCAAGAAAAGGAAGGTTGGTTCATTCTGGATTGTTTCGTCTGTAATGTCCATGTGTCTAATTGCAAGTTGGATTAAAATTTTATTTTTTACATTCAGTGACACAAAACTACAGTCATAGATGTTTTCTTGATAGAACATATTAAGTTTTACAGTATTGTGATAGCTGTAAAATTTCTAATATACTGTTTTTTTTTTTCTTTAAGAAAAAGAGATGTTTTGCTGGGCATGGTGGTGCATGCCTTTAATCCCAGCACTTGGGAGGCAGAGGAAGGTAGATTTCTGAGATTGAGGCCAGCTTGGTCTACAAAGTGAGTTCCAGTACAGCCAGGGCTATACAGAGAAACCCTGTCTCAAAAAAACAAAACAAAACAAAACAAACAAAACAAAACAAAACAAAACAAAACAAAACAAGAAAAGGAGATGTTTCTTTAAATAGTGCTTCATAATCTATAAAAATGAGATGTAGATGAAATCGAATGAGGTATTTACTAACGCACAATAGGTTTTATTATATGTACATTATATTATATTATATGTACATTATAATATATATATGACATCCAGAATCTGTGAATACTTTTGCTATAAAATTGTATACAATAAATTATAGTATTTAGTAAAATCAAGGACAGAATCAGTCTGTTGAGTTCTACAAATTTCGGCCATAGATATTAAGATAATTAAGATTATCTGAATTATGTTTGGCTACAATCTGTATTACATAGATGTTTCCTGCAGAAAACTTGGAATGGTAGCTTAAGACAGTATGTTTTTGAAAGTTGCAATAATAATCATTTGGTATTTAGCTTTAAAAACATCTTATGGAATAATTTTAAAGAGGTGATAATGAAAACTCTAACAATTCAATCTAAAGCATTCTCGTGTGATAATCTTACCTATCAGTTATAAAGATAAAATTGAAATTCATTTTTCATCTAATCTGACAACTAAATCATATTGAACGTTTGATCTGTAAACATTTTTTTAATCATTTGTGTGATTGCTGCACTTTCTCGAGTTCACTGTGGCACCTGAGCTATGATTGCAAGAGTAGGAGGTACATTTAGTACTTGTCTCATTCTGAGGGGAAAAATGCCTACCTGCATAAAGGTTCAAGAAGGTCTAGGAAATTATACTTTAACCATCACAAATAATTATAGAAAATCAGGATTCAAAGTAGAAATATAGTCGTTTTATATATTTTTTTACTTTGAATTTTCAGTATGTTACTTAGATACAATCATTGAAGTCATGTAAAATACAGTAGGGAAAAACCCCTTCTTTATTCTGCCCTATCTTTATATAATGTTGATATATATGGTTATTTATATAGTTACATATTTAGATATTTTTAATGCTAATTGTGTATATGTTATTTAATTTCTTTAATAATGATAACTGACAATCATGTTTTTCTATTGCAAAATTCAATTCCCTTTGAATTTACATTTCATTAAGTATGTTTAATAATGGCTTATACATAAGTGAGCCACTGAAAGCTGTGTTTAAATTAATTCACTTTTCGTATTTTTCCGATAATATATTTTGATATATTTATTTTTCCCCCAACTTCTAAATCTTCCTACTTTATTACATAACATATTTCATATTTTGTTCTTACTTACTATCTCATCTCTAATAAATAAAATCAAAATCTGGGATTTCACAGATTAAATCTTTCCTTGCCTTTACTAGATATTTTATTTTTACCAACATCATAGGAAAATGCTCTCAGAAACTGTTTGTTCAGGAAAGAATGTCCATTTATAAATATGCATATATAATAGACACTATTGTTGGTGAAGGTTTTGTCTCATTATATTTATCTATATTTCATTTTATAAACCACAATACTCCCATCAAAGACACAAACACACCCGTGCGCATGTGTCTACAAAAGAATCGCTGTCTTCACTTTCTCTGGGGTAACTATGCCTTAATATAGGATCTGCCATTGAGTATGGTTGGTAAATGCACTAACACTCTAGTGCAGAAAATGGCTCTTCTCTTTCCCGGCATGAATCAATTACAAATAACTTCTTTTTTAGATATGAGACTTTTGTATTCACTTACCTTTTTGCTTGCTGGGATTTTTGTCTTCTTTTAACTTGTGCAAGCCTGGTCCCCACTGTTATGTTTGTGGGAGTCTATGGGATATTTTTGGCCAATGACTCAGGAAGATGTAACCTATTACTGGCACCGGAGGTTTTCTTTGGTGGTATAAGATGTCTACTTGGTGCCTTATAGCTCTTACTATATTATGGGTCTTTTTAAATTCTTTTGTAAGCATATATTTGAAAAAGCTATAGTATATTTTCATACAGCTTTTCAAAAGGCTTTTCATGTTGATTTCCCTCCCTCTTAAAATTTGCCCTTTCATTATTCACTCTAATTACATTTTCTCTTCTAGTCAATTATTTATCCCCTAAAAACACTAATTATCAACCATCTGTCTCATTTCTCTAGCTAAGACTTTAGATGTATAGCTGTGTCTTCAGGTAGATCTATTTCTGATTTTCTGAGGAACCTCCAGATTGATTTCAAGAGTGGTAAAATATGCCCCACCATGCAAATGTTTCATTATGCTCAAAGCAGCTTTACTTGAGATAGTCAGAAGCTAGAAACAACCCAGATGTTCCATGGCAGAAGAATGGATAGAGAAAATTTGGTTTATCTACACAATGGAATACTACTCAGCTATTAAGCATGAGGACATCATGAGTTTTCCAAGCGAATGGATGGAACTAGAAAATATCATCCTGAGTGAAGTAACTCAGACCCAAAAGGACATGCATGGTATGTACTCACTAATAAGTATACACTAGCCAAAGAAGTGCAGAATACACAGGATAAAATCCTCAGGACTCAAAAAGGTTAATAAGCAGAAGGGCCCAAGTGAGGATACTTCAATCCTTCTTGTGAGGGAGAAGAAAGCAATCACAGGGGTGGGGGAGAGGGAGGGAAGGGCTTGGGTGGGAAATGGGAAAAGAAAGGGAAGAGGGGAACATGGTTATGTATTGGAGAGCCAGAAGAAAGAATGGAAACCTGTGACCTAGGAAGGTAGGAGGTGAGGAGTGGGACCCTCTAGAATGTACCAGAGACCTGGGAGGTGAGAGACTCTCAGGACTCAAAGGGAGGGACCTTATATGAAATACTGGACAGTAGGGAGAGAGAACTTGTAGAGTCCAACTCTTTATGATTCTCTGAATTTTATTTGTATCTATTGGAATGTCATCATTTCCATTGTGAATTTTATTAATTTGGAATTTCTCTACTGTCTTTTTTTTTATTTTGACTAAACATTTGTCAATTATATTGACTTCTTAAAGAACTGATAAAGTGCCCCTTTTTCATTATTTGAATTTTTTGATTAATTGAGACTGCTCCACTTGAGGATCCACCACATAAATAACCACCAAACCCAGACACTAGGCAGATGCCAGCAAGAGCTTGCTGACAGGAGCCAGATATAGCTGTCTGCTGCAACGCTCTGCCAGTACCTGACTAATACAGAAGTGGATGCTTACAGGCATCCATTGGATGGAGCACAAGGTCCTAAATGAAGGAGCCAGAAAAATGCCCAGGGAGCTGAAGGGATCTGAAGTCCCATAGGAGGAACATCAATATGAACTAACTAGTACCCCCAGAGCTCCTTGGAACTATACCACCAATAAAAAAAAACACATGGTGGGACTTGTGGCTCTAGCTGCATATATAGCAGAGGATGGCCTAGTCTGTCATCAACGGGTGGAGAGGCCCTTGGTCCTGTGAAGGTTCTATGCCCCAGTATAGGGCACTGCCAGGACCAGGAATGGGAGTGGGTGGGTTGAGGAGCAGAGGGAGGGGGAGGAGATAGGGGATTTACAAAGGGAAAACAAGGAAAGGGGATAACATTTGAAATGTAAATAAAGAAAATATCTAACAAAAAATTTTACTTATTGTTTCTACTTCCATTGATTTGGGCCCTGTTTTGATTGTTTTTACCTGCTACCACTTTAGTATTTTTTCTTTTTTTCCTAGGGATATTAAATTTGTTGTTATGATGTTAATATAACTCTCTCTAGTTCTTTCTTCTTAAGAAAGAAAATTGTTTGATAACAATCCACACAAATGCTGAAGTGAATAGATAAGTTTTAAATTTCTGAATTATACTTCCTATAAACATAAGTAAAGAGAATGAAGGAATATTACTTAATGGTCTCAAAATTTTACAGAAAAAAAAAAGACTTTTAGTATATTAAGAAACAAGTAATTTGTATTTGTTTTATTTTCTAGTTTTTTGTTGTTTTGTTTGATTTTTTTTTTAATGTGGGTACTTAGTGCTATGGACTTTGAATTGTCTCCATTGTGACCCATATATTTGCTTGTGTTGTGTTTTCATGGCCAATCAATGCCAAGAAGTTAATTTTCTTTCTTTCTTTCTTTCTTTCTTTCTTTCTTTCTTTCTTTCTTTCTTTCTTTCTTTCTTTCTTTCTTTCTTTTTTTTATGTCTTGGACAAATTTTTATTCAACAGCCAGTTATTCAACTTAAGTAAGTTTATGTACTTTCTGCAGTCTCAACTTTTGATGATAGGTAGTTTTAATCTACGGTTGTCAGATAGGAATCAGCGCATTACTTCAGTTCTTTTCTATCTGTTGATACTTGATTTGACTCCTAAACTCTGTTCAATTTTGAAGAAAATTTCATGGCCTACTGAGAAGAAAGTGTACTCCCTAGTGTTTTATTTGAATGCACTGTAGATATTTTTGGGTCCATTTAATTTACGATGATTTTTTTTCTGCCTTAAATCTCCCTGAGAAGGCTTTCTTTCCTTTAGCCCCTCTGTACTCTCAGCACTGACTCACAAACAAACAGGATTCCACCCACTTTGGGACTCAGCCATGCCTTTCCTGCTGATGCATAGAGGAAGTGCAAATATACCACCCACAGTTCTTTTTTTTCTTTTTTTTCCAATATTTTATTAGATATTTGCTTCATTTACATTTCAAATGCAATCCCAAAAGTCCCCTATACACCCCCACCCTTCTCCCCTACCCACCCATTCCCATTACTTGGCCCTGGCGTTCCCCTGTACTGGGACATATAAAGTTTGCAAGACCAAGGGGCCTCTCTTCGCAATGATGGCTGACTAGGCCATTTTCTGCTATATATGCAGCTAGAGACAAAAGCTCTGGGGGTACTGGTTAGTTCATATTATTGTTCCACCTATAGGGTTGCAGACCCTTTCGGCTCCTTGGGTACTTTCTCTAACTCCTCCACTGGGGCCCCTGTGTTCCATCCAATAGATTTGCCAGGCACTGGCATAGCCTCACAAGAGTCAGCTATATCAGGGTCCTTTCAGCAAAATCTTACTGGCAAATGCAATAATGTCTACGTTTGCTGGCTGATTATGGGATGGATTCCCAGGTGGGGCAGTCTCTGGATGGTCCATCCTTTCATCTCACCTCCAAACTTTGTCTCTGTAACTCCTTCAATGGGTATTTTGTTCCCCATTCTAAGGAGGGACAAAGTATCCACACTTTGGTCTTCCTTCTTCTTGAGTTTTGTGTGTTTTGAAAATTGTATCTTGGTTATTCTAAGTTTCTGGGCCAATATCCACTTATCAATGAGTGCATATCTTGTGAGTTCTTTTGTTATTGGGTTACCTCACTTGGGATGATACCCTCCAGAATCATCCATTTGCCTAAGAATTTCATAAATTCATTGTCTTTAATAGCTGAGTAGTACTCCATTGTGCAAATGTACCACATTTTCTGTATCCATTCCTCTGTTGAGGGACATATGAGTTCTTTCCAGCTTCTGATTTTTAACTTCAACATTTATCTGTTTATTTTCATATAGATGACCTATTTATTAAAGAGAAGGAGATATTAAAGATTGATGTCCAGAGTGGTTGTAACAGGCTGCAATCCTAACAGCAATGGAGGAGTGTTTTACTTTCTCAACATCCTCACCAGCATGTGATGTCATTTAAAGATTTGATCTTAGCCATTCAGATTGGTGTAAAGTGTAATCTGAGGATCATTTGATTTGCATTTCCCTGATCACTAAGGTCTTGGAACATGTGTTTTTGTTGTTGTTGTTGTTTGTTTGTTTGTTTGTTTTATTGGGTATTTATTTCATTTACATTTCCAATGCTATCCCAAAAGTCCCCCACACACTCCCACACACACTCCCCCACCCACTCCCACTTCTTGACCCTGTCATTACCCTGTAATGAGGCATATAAAGTTTGCATGACCAATGGGCCTCTCTTTCCACTGATGGCCGACTAGGCCATTTTCTGATCCATATGCAGCTAGAAACACAAGCTCCAGGGGGGTACTGGTTAGTTCATATTGTTGTTCCACCTATAGGATTGCAGATCCCTTTAGCTCCTTAGGTACTTTCTCTAGCTCCTCCATTGGGGGCCCTGTGATCCATCCAATAGCTGACTGTGAGCATCCACTTCTGTGTTTGCTAGGCCCCAGCATAGTCTCACAAGAGACAGCTCTATCTGGGTCCTTTCAGCAAAATCTTGCTAGTGTATGCAATGGTGTCAGCGTTTGGAAGCTGATTATGGGATGGATCCCTGGATATGGCAGTCTTTAGATGGTCCATCCTTTGTCACAGCTCCAAACTTTGTCTCTGTAACTCCTTCCATGGGTGTTTTGTTCCCAATTCTAAGAAGGGGCAGTGTCCACACTTTGGTCTTCGTTCTTCTTGAGTTTCATGCATTTAGCAAATTGTATCTTATATCTTGGGTATCCTAAGTTTCTGGGCTAATATCCACTTATCAGTGAGTACATATCATGTGAGTTCCTTTGTGATTGGGTTACCTCACTCAGGATGATGCCCTCCAGGTCCATCCATTTGGCTAGGAATTTCATAAATTCATTCTTTTGAATAGCTGAGTAGTATTCCATTGTGTAAATGTACCACATTTTCTGTATCCATTCCTCTGTTGAGGGGCATCTGGGTTCTTTCCAGCTTCTGGCTATTATAAATAAGGCTGCTATGAACATAGTGGAGCATGTGTGCTTCTTACCGGTTGGAACATCTTCTGGATATATGCCCAGGATAGGTACTGCGGGATCCTCAGTACTATGTCCAACTTTCTGAGGGACCACCAGACTAATTTCCAGAGTGGTTGTACAAGCTTGCAATCCCATGAACAATGTAGGAGTGTTTCTCTTTCTCCACATCCTCGCCAGCATCTGCTGTCACCTGAATTTTTGATCTTAGCCATTCTGACTGGTGGGAGGTGGAATCTCAGGGTTGTTTTGATTTGCATTTCTCTGATGATTAAGGATGTTGAACATTTTTTCAGGTGCTTCTCATCCATTCAGTATTCCTCAGGTGAGAATTCTTTGTTCAGCTCTATAACTCCATTAAAAAATGGGTCTCAGAGCGGAACATGTGTTTAAATGCTTCTCAGCCATTCGATATTACTTTGTTGTGAATTCTCTGTTTAGTTCCATAGCCCATTTTTTGATTGGGTTGTTTGGAAATTTAGTGGTCAGCTTCCTGATTTCTTTACATATTTTTGATATTAGCCTTTATAGGTTGTGGGGTTAGTGAGGTTTTTTTCCCAATCAGTAAGTTGCTGATTTGTCATATTGACTATGTCCTTTGCCTTACAAAAGCTTTCCAGTTTCATGAGGACCCATAAATCAATTATTGATCTTAGAGCATGAGCCACTGGAGATCTTTTTAGAAAATTTCCCCCTGTGACAGTGAGTTCAAGACTCTTTCCCACTTTATTTTCTGTTATATTCAGTGTATCTGGTTTTATGTTGAGCACCTTGATCCACTAGGAATCGAGCTTTGTGCAAGATGACAAATGTGGATCTATTTTCATTTTTCTACATACAGCCAGCCAGTTAGACCAGCACCATTTATTGAATATGCTTTCTTTTTTCCATTGTATATTTTTGGCTTCTTTGTCAAAGATCAAGTGTCAGAAAATTGGAAATAGATACACCTGAAGATCTATTGATACCACTCTTGTTCATATTGTGAAAAAAAAAATGACTCACCATGCCACAGGGCATGTGTTCTAGTATGTTCATAACAGCCTTATTTTTGATAGTCAGAAGCTGGAAACATTGTAGATCATCCACAACAGAAGAATGGATAAAGAAAATGTGCTTCATTTACACAGTGGAATACAACTCAGCTATTAAGGATGAGGCCATGCTGAGTTTTGCAGACAAATGAATGGAACTAGAAAATACAAACCTGAGTGAGATATTTGAGCAGACCCAAAGTGACATTCATGATATGTACTCACTAATAAGTAGATATTAGCCAGAAAAAAATTCAGAATACCCCGGATACAATCTACAGAACTCAAGAAGGTTAACAAGCAGAAGAGCCCAAGTGGGAATGTCCCAATTCCGCTTGGGAGGGAGAAGAAAACAATCACAAGAAGGGGGAGGGAAGGAAAGACCTGGGTGGTAAAGGGTACAGGAATATGAAGAGGGAATCATGATCAGGTATTGGGTGGAGGGAACTGGACTGAAGTCCTGAGGGCCAGCAGAAAGAATGGGAACCAGCGACTTCGGGAGGTAGGAGGTGAGGGGTGGGGCTCTTTAGAATGTACCAGGAAGGTGAGAGATTCTCTGGACTCAAAGAGAGGGATTTTAGATGAAATACCCTACAGTAGTGAGAAGGAACTTTAGAGCTCATCCCCAGTAGAAAGACAGGGTATCAAGTGAGGGATGGGGTTACCATTCCACAGGCAAAACCTCTGACACATAATTGTTCCTATATGAAATAACAGCAGGGACAAAGATGGAGGGAAGCCTGAGGAAAAGAACGTCCAGCAACTGGCCCAAATTGGGATCCAGCTCAAAGGGAGGTCCTAAGGCCTGACACTATTACTGAGGCTATGGTGTGCTCACTAAAAGGGACCTATTATGACTGCCCTTTGAATGACCCAACAAACAGCTGATCTTTATGTTTTTATAAATATTAGCTAAAACAAGAGGAGATGAAGGTAATAAATATAAGAAGGGAATAAGTGAAGCAGTCTTTATTTGTGCATGGCAAGATTCTCTATTTTTTTAATTAGATATTTTCTTTACATTTTCAAATTCCCTAGGAATTTGAAAATTTCAAATTTCCCCTAGGAAAATCCCCTATCCCCTGTGCTCTGTTCAATGGATGGCTGTGAGTCTTCACTTCTGTATTTGTCAGGCCCTGGAAGAACCTCTCTGGAGACAGCTTTATCAGGCTCCTGTCAGCTAGCTCTTGTTGGCATCCACAATAGTGTCTGGGTTTGGTAGTTGTTTATGGGATGTATCCCAGGTTGTGCAGTCTATTGAAAATAGCATAAAGACTGCATCAGAGAACCACAACTGAAAAATACCTTCAGCAAAATATTAGGATACAAAATTAACAAAAGCTATTCAGTAACTGTCTTTATATATAACAGCAACAATCATAATTAGAAAGATATTAAAGAAATAATGTGTTTCACTGTACCTCAACATTCTTGTGCTGAATCTGAAAATGGATGTGAACGATTTTGATATTTAATTTAATATTTAAGATGGAGAAATATATTAACGCAAATACTATAGGACGGAAAAACTTCTGAATAATTACTGATGTCAATACTATGAAAATAGTCATCCTAGGAAAGTAGATTCAACAAAACCCTGTAAAAACTCCCATGAAAAACTTAAATAATTACACACCAGACTCACCACAAAATTCCTAAACAGTAATAGCACTGATAATCACCATGTGTGATTTAATATTCTAATAAAAGCTATAGCAGCAAAACAGCCTTATATGGCCATAAAGATATCCTTATTTATGTACTGAATAAAATTGAAACCGACATACAGGTCCATGCTTCTACAGCCACCTGACATTTGATAAAGGGAACAAAACTAAATATTATATTAGAGATAAGAAATCATATTCAACAATTATGGTAGTCACATGTAGGATGAAGCAAAATAAAGTAAAATATAAAATGACTTGCTCAATAAAGAAAAATCTGTATAGCATACTTATGAAGATTAGCAACTGAAGAGCGGGACACTGTAAACTAAAAAGCTTCTGTAATGCCATGTACACACTTCATCAATCATGTGCAAAAACAGCCTGTAAATTGTGTGTTACTTCTTGCTGTACATCTGATAGAGGGTTTTTATTTAGAATATACAAAGAAATCAGAAAATTAACATTAATTGCACAACCTAACATAAAACAGGGGAATGGAAGTAAATTTGTTCCTTCAACAAAAAAGTACAGATGGCCAAAACTATTTTACAAAAACTGGTAAACACGTTACCAATCATGTAATAACAAATTAAAACTACTCTAAGAATTCTTAATACCAGAATTAGAATGTATAATGATTAATAATTAATAGCAATAATAATAGTGATGATAACAATAAACTTACTTGATGTTAAGTCTTCACTGCTGAATGTAACACACACACACACACACACACACACACACACACTACCTTAACACTACCAGATAATTACTAGTATTACCCAGAAACAAACCCTGTAACCTGCCTGAAAGATATACTGATAAGATGGGGTGGGGCAAATATAGAGGTAACTCACCATTTTTATTTTGCAATTAAAGCACATTTCTTGAAATGAAACACATGCTTGATTCTGATAAAGCGGCAAAGAACCTGAGCCTTGGAGGATGTTAGAACTAAGGGAAAACCTAGCTCTATTATTCTTCTAAAGTACCATAGAAATTAAATAACTCCCAATGGCATTGTTATGGTCATAGATCAGTGTCTTGCTCAGCCCTCATTAGATAAGCTTCTTTTTTTTTTCCTTTTCTTTCTTTTTTTTTGTTTTTTTTTGTTTTTGTTGTTGTTGTTTTTTACTGTGTATGGGAATTAACACAGCATGTACAACAGGACAGTACAGATAGTAAGAGACTTTGGAAAATTCAATCCTAAAGGCAAATGTTCTTAGCAAAGCATTCCAATATCAAGACTTGAGGCTCTGTGCTGAAGAGATTGAATGGTTGTGTGAGCCAGAGCTGACATGGGACTCCAAGGAAACCGTAACTACTACACACAAGACAACCTGTATGCATGTGAACTCAGACAGACAGCGACAGCATACACAAGACCTACAGAGTTTCAAGTCAGTCAAAGTGCCAGAACTGAAAAGAAGATGTGAACACGAAGTATCATACCCCAAAAAGGAGTTATTTAGAGTTGATGGAAAAATAGTTTTTGCTTTGTTTTGGATTTTTTGGCTGTTTGTTCGTTTGTTTTAATATCAACCACACTCCAAGGAAAGGTCCATACACAGTAGTACTTGGACTGACCAACACAGACTATATGATTTTCTGTGCATGTTTTGTTTTGTTTTCATACTTTTGTCTTAATATTTGTTTTTATTTTGATTTGGGGGGGGTTGATTTGCTTTTAGAAGGAGACCCTGGAGTTTGTGGGTAAGGTAGTGAGGAGGATCGGGAAGAAACTGGTAGTGGAGAAAGAGGATAATCAAAATATATTTTATGAAAATTTTTAGATAAATAAGTTTTACAATGATACAATTTTAAATGTAAAAATGCTGAGAAATATTAGCAATCATGTCATCTAAGATAACTCCTTATTCACTACTGATGAGAATATAATTTGATGCATACAATATAAGCATCGGAATGGAGTGTCCCCAAAAACTAAAAATAGAACTCTGGTATGTCCCAGCTATGCTATTCCTGTTATACTTCCTAAGGCCTGAAAGTGAATTAAAGAGATACTGCATAGTTTTATGTATGAAAGTGCTGTTCATAATATTCTGAAAGTAGATGTAACTGAAATTATCATTGGCAGACAGGTGTTTTTTTAAATGTAGCATACCCAATAGAATTATATTCACAAAGAAAAATAAATGATTGCATCTGAAGAATGTAAAAAAAATGGATTCAAGTATAACTCATTACTCAAAAACAAACAACTCAACAAATAATTGAAAAAGTAATATGGGACTGGTCATGGATGCCTTTACTTCCAGAGGCAGAAGCAAGTAGATCTTGTGGATTCCTGTGTTCAAGGCCAACATGTTCTACAAAGTCAGTTCCAAGCTGCTGAGGACTGCATGGACCATGTTTACCTAAGATGGAGAATCATCTGGATTTTCGATCGTGTGTGTGTGTGTGTGTGTGTGTGTGTGTGTGTGTGTGTGTGTGTGTGTAAGAGAGGGGAGCATTGGGGGAGAGAGAGAGAGACAGAGACAGAAAAAGAGACAAACAGAGACACACAGAGAGAAAGAGACAGACACAGATAGAGGGAAAGAAAGACCCAGCAAGCAAATGCTGGCATATTTGGTCAAACATATTTTAGGTATTTGTGATATGCTCCTTCCCTGACAGGAATCTGAAGCAAGAGAAGCTTCTTCTGACTGTTATATTTCCCTCTCCTTTCTTCCTTTCTACAGCGTAGAAACACCAGGGATCCCCACTATGGTGCAGAAAAATGTAGAAGCTGTGTTTTATCTCCCATATGTGGATACTCACCAGAACTAATTCTTCACTCTTCGATGTCCTAACATTTCATCATTAGTTTGCCAAGCAGAAGACATCTAGAATGAAGCCCCTTTCCTTTTTCACCTCCCAGTGGTTCTTCCTGCCATGTGCAACTACTTGGGCCTGTGCATTAGTTTTTCCCTACAAATCAGCTCTCCACTGGATCTTACAAGACAGTTCTTCCTTTGATCCTTATTGTTGGCTACCTGAAATAAGATAGCCTTATTTACTTTCCTATATGCACACAGGATTAAGAAAACCAGACCATGACCCTTGCAGTGGTGAATTTGGAACCAGGCAAGTAGGCACTTATTGTGTCTGATCTAACAAAAAGGCAGAGATAGAAACATTGGGAACTTTATCTAGTTATATTTATCAATATAACTATGAAGACAAAAATAAACCTAACATGTGTGTGTGTGCAATCTTTATATTGGCATATATTATAAAATGTATGTACTTTCAGTTGTACTAAGAATTTTTAATTATTTTTTATTTTTATTAGATGTTTTCTTCATTTACATTTCAAATGTTATCCCCTTTCCTAGTTTCATGGGAATGCATTATGAGTTTAAAAATTTAACGCTCACTCCTTAGTGGCACATCTTCTTCAACAAGTCACACTTCATAATCCTTCACTAACTGGGGACAAGACATTCAAATATATAAGCCTATGGGCCATTGTCATTCGAACCACAAGGAAGAGAAGGCCTTTATACTCCCAAAGCTGTTGATAAGAAAAGAAAAGAAAAGAAAAGAAAAGAAAAGAAAAGAAAAGAAAAAGAAGTGAAAAGAAAGAAAAGAAAGGACTAACTTAAGTTGTCTCTCTCCACATCTTAGTGATAAAATACTTGTAAGAAGAAAGAACCTTCCTCGTGGCCTGAGGGCCATTATGTCAGGAAGACCTCAGATCCCTCTGGTCTAAATTCACTGCCAGACTGTGAGGATGTCTTGATTGAAGAATTTTGCCACAAACCAGTGCCTGTATTGCTGAATTCTTAGTTCTAAACAACTCCCTTGGTTTAGCCAAAACATCCCTCTTTTCTCATCCAGCCATGTTAAAGAGCACATGCTTTTAAGCAACTTTATCTGTCTTTCAAGAACCATGTGGCTCACAAGTTCTAGCTTTCCACCATCATGGATGCATTTTCTACAGTGAGTCATAAATGAATTTGATAAATAGGAAGTAAATAGAATGAGCCAAACATGATCCAGAATTAATCCCACCTTAGCTGCATTATTCTGCTAATAACTTACTAGCTAAACAAACATTCTGTTGTTTAAGTCTAAATTGGTTTTGTTTTGTGTTTATGCCTGCTTTCTTTCATGTATGTAAAGAGACTAGAATGAAATATAGAAGTAGACATAGAGATAGATACATGTATGCATATATGAAAAGTTTTGCCCCCAAACAATTTGATAGTCCTCAATATCTTTTGCTGAACCTAGAGCAAAAAAAAAAAAAAAAAAAAAACAGAAAGAAAATAAAAATAGGTGTCATAAATATTGTCTGGCTATCCAGGTATTTTCCTCTTTAGAGGTGGCTGGTTTTTAAAACTAAAGTCACTTTTACTGTTTTAATTTTCTGGGAGGATCATCTCCCTGTATGCTTACTTACGCTTGAAAACTACAACAGCTGTCAGCCATGTCTCCTGAGAAGAATATTTGGCTAGTTACTTGAGTTCCTGATTTGTCAGCCAGCTGTATGCTATGACTATCCTAGTGGCCCAGAAGAATAGGATACACAGCAGACATATGCACAAATTTACCTTCTAGGGAAAAATAAGACTGCCAATTTCTTTATAGTTGGATTCCCTGTGCACCAGGCCTAAGCATACCAGACACGTTCATAGACTCTACTGTGATAACTTGTTTATGGACAAAAACCTTAGTTAAAGTACTAAAACTTTCTACTTCTTTGTATTTCCCTAACTAAAGCTATTTGAATTTCCAAATTAACATAAAAATTCCATAAGGTGAGAGGATCTACCTAGTAGCTGACTGAAACAGATGTAGATACACATAGCCAAACATTAGACTGAGGTCATGGACACTTATGGAGGATCTGGTGGAAGGATTGAACGTTCTAAAGGGGTTAGGTATCCCACAGGAAACCAACAGATTCAATTAACCTGGAGCCCTGGGAGATCTCAGAGACTGAACCACCAACCAAAGGAAGGAATCTCTCCCCCACCCCTGACACACACTGGCACATATGTTGCAGACATGCAGCTCAGTCTCTATGTGGGTCCCCCAACAACTAGAACAGAGTCTTTACCTAAAGTTGTAGTCTGACTGCATCATCCTTTCCTTGCCTGGCTTCAGTGGGAGATGATGCACCTAATTTGGCCAAGACTTGATGAGCCAGAGAAAAGGAAGGGAGAGAAGGCACTCTATGAGGGCCATCCGTAAGGGGGGCTGGATTTAGAATGCTAATTAATTAATTTAACAGGGTGACGTATATATGAGATTTTCTGTTTTACATATAAAACTATTTTTTATTACATCTTTTCCTCAATTACATTTCCAGTGCTATCCCAAAAGTCCCCCATACCCTCCCACCTACTTCCCTACCCACCCTTTCAGAGAAGAACAACTTACATATGCTAGCTTTCAAATGGTAGATGGATTTATTTTTCAGTAAAGAGATTTGAAAGAGTATATGTTTCTTGCTTTAACATAGAAAAAGGACAGATGAAAGATAGTATTCAGTGGGCATGTATATAAGGGAGTTAATCTATACTTAAGATAAGATAATTCATTTTTCTCGGTGAAAACTGAATGTAGACTTAAAGAAATCGAAAGTATTTCTTGTTTGAGTTTTATGAGGTTCTATTTTCTAGAACCAGACTAATTGAGGTCAAAATGGATAAGAAACATGGACAAACTATCCATACCTTTTTGCTAAATATTAGAAGAGAAAATTTAAAAAAATACATTAACCTTTGCTACATTAATTCTACTTCTTTTCTGAGAAAATATAAATATATATAGGCTGTTATAAAACACCTTTTCTTCTAATAGTGAGAGCAGTGGCTGTCTCAGACTCTGTTTCCTCCTTTTGGGACCATTCCTCCTACTAGGTTGCTTTTTCCAGTCCAGCATTAATAGGAAATAAGGTGCCTAGTCTTACTGCTACTTGATATGCCATAACTGATTAATATACATGGGAGGCCTGCCCTTTTTTGAAGAGAAATGGAGGACTAGTGGATGAAGGACAGAGTGACAATGTGGGGGAGAGACTGGGAAGAGGAGACAACAGCAGGGAAATGGTGGTTAGATGTATGGATAAATATTAAATATGAACATACATACATAATAAATATCAGATGATGTATATAACAGAATAGAGCTTTACTGTTTCCTTAACATAAAATATGATGACAGGTGAACTAAAATAATATTAGATAACAATTTGTGCATTTCATGGTAATTGTTAATCAAGACAGGCAATGAATCACAGAGCTTACTGAATATATAAAGAGAAAAATTAAAAAATCAAGGTGAAGATTTAAAATGTTTTAACTAGTTACAATAAATCAATGGACAGAGATGTATTTCTATTAAAAAAATAGAAATTTCTATGCCATAATTGATGGTTAAGAAGTGAAGTGGTTTTAAGTCTTTTTTGAATATCATGTAAAAATGTCAAATTAACTTTGATAATATAATTACTGAGAGAATTAAAACTGTATTGTTTGCTTTAGATTACCACACAAGCACCCAGCTCCCCACACTCAAACACATGTATGTACCTATAAACAAAGATACACACACTTATACAAACATACATATGTACTCATACACATATGCATATACACACAAAAAACAGTGGATATGCAATTTGGAAGATCAATATGAAAACGATATTGTCATATGAAACTATGGTTTTAAAAATTAGAAACTATATTTACAAAACATTGTACTACACACTGGCCAATATGTACAGAATTTCTGAATTTCATTTGTAGTTATAAGAAGATAAAACCATCTATATTCTATAATGAGGAGGAAAAATAATTTCAACTGGAATAATTCATGTATAGTAAATATCATTTACATTTTAAAGCGAGATTTTTCAAAATATTAGATCTCTTGAGAGATACAACACATATTTATGAATTCAGATTTGTGTCATTTTTATGACAAATCTGATGAGCTATGGCAAAAATCACTATTCACATCACACTTCATGGATCTATTTTTATATTTGTAATACCAATGCTGAATTTCCAAAAAGAAAAGTGTAGCCTCTAAATTTCCACAGGTAGAAATGTCAATTTCACTTGTATTTGACACATTCTATTATGTTAGACATACCATGGAGATGCAGTTCTATTTTGTCTTGTGCTTTGCAATGAATTCACATTTTCTTGAAAATCCCTACAGACTATAAATAAATATTCAATAAATACATTTTAGCTACTTCTGGGCAAAAGCACTTTGTAAAACACAGGGTTTCTTATCAAATATTGATATAAAACAAAAGAGTTTGAAGTTTCTTAGTCTCTAAGGAGTACTACCTGTGTGCTGGCAGGAGAGATAAAATCCGCTGAACAGTACAAAATATAACTGACACCAGGTTGAAGAATAGCACTTTAAATTGACATCACACCAATAACTACACACACACACACACACACACACACACACACACATGGTGAAGAGAAACTTTCATCATTACTATGCACTGAATAGTTTTTAACTATGAGTTTATTAATAATCTCTAATGCCTTCATGACACTGAAAGTGCTCCCTCTTGATCCACACGTTTTTTTCCTTGATTTATACTCAAAGAAGTAAACAAATGTGTTCACATGAAATGAGGCACATGCAAACAATACTTCCTTGATTATAACTGCTGAAACTTGAAAAAGAAGATATTTCCAGCAAATTATTGGGAAATTAAAATACAGAGCATTGAAACAGTAGAACATTTATCAACACAAAGGAATTAGTTAGCATGCATTACAAGATGTGACAAAGTTAAATGTATCTTGCTAAATGAAAGAAACAAATTTGGACCTGAAAAATCTTGTATTATTCCATGTGGAATTCAGGAAAATGATAGAAATAGAGGACTTTTAAGGCCAGGGCTTGGAGAGGGAAAAATATCAGTAGGATACACACATACTGTATATTATACTATCAACAGTGATTACACATGCAATAATTTATATGATCAACCACAGAGGAATGCTATCATCTAACAGTACAGGAGTCAATTACATATAACTGTAGGTTCAGTTACTATAAAAAATGCAACTTTCTGGGAAGAATTTTTGATAATATATAAGCTATGCAAGTGTGGAAGCAGGAGATATATAAAAACAATCTGAAAATCTGTGGTCAGGGTCTTAGTTACTTTTATTTTATTTTTACTTTGTTTGGCTCTGAAGACACACCGTGAGCAAAGCACTTATAAGAGGAGACATGTAATTAGAGATCTTGCGTATAATTTCAGAGATTAATTTATGATCATCATGGCAGGGAGCAATTTGACAGGCAGGCAGGTAATCTTGGCTTGGAGTCATGTCTGAGAACTTACTTTGATCCACAAGCATTGGGAGTGGGGTTTGAAGGGAAGGAAGGAAGGAAGGAAGGAAGGAAGGAAGGAAGGAAGGAAGGAAGGAAGGAAGGAAGGAAAGAAGGAAGGAAGGAAGGAAGGAAGGAAAGAAGGAAGGAAGGAGAGAGAGAGAGAGAGAGAGAGAGAGAGAGAGAGAGAGAGAGAGAGAGAGAGAGAGAGAGAGAGAGACAGATTAAGACCACGTGGGCTTTTTGAAATCTAAGACTTTACCCCAGTGACAAAACTTATACAACAAGGTCATTCCACCTAATCCTTGCTAAATAGTTCACAATTGGCAACATTCAATATGTGAACCTATATTTTCATTCTTACTACCATAGTCTCTTTTGCTATGAATTTCTAAAAAATAAAAAAATGTTCTAAGAATAGACAAACAATACAATATTTCCAGTGAGATTATGCCTGGAGATTATTCTCCACGGAAGTTAATTATTCCGGGGAATGGCATTTTCCTAATGGAATTTCTGTTCTTATTAAGAAGTGACTCAGTGATTTCTGTGGATAACAAGACCAAGGTCCTTCTATACATGAGGAGATGTACAGATATGGATATCGTCCATCATTTATTCTTGGACAATCCATTATCCAGAAGTACTGTAGAATCTGCACAAACCATACTTACTTGAGCTCAAAAAATTGATTATGATATTAAGGGATCAAATAAGTTATCGTTTTACAATGACTAAGAATGCAGACTAATGTGACTAAAACTCCCAAATGAAAACAGAATATAGTAGAAAAAGGATGGTGGTCTGTATATGCTTTCAGAGCCTCTGGAAGAACAATTTCTTCAGTTCTTACCATTCCTTTTAGCAGCCAATTTTAATATTTTTTAAAAAATGAGCACTACTTAACTTTTCAATTTTCTGAAATTTACAAGACAAAATAGAGTGATAAACAAAAACATTTTAAGGTCAGAGCAATCTATGAATCATAGCACACAAATAATTCTACATTTTAAAAAATTTTAGAATATTTCACTAATATATAACTCAAGTAAAGAAGCACTCAGTCCAGTTATGTTCAAATTTATTAAAAATGACTCAAAATAATATTCAAGCATTAGATACATAATTGATATCTTAATAAAATATTTAAAAGACTTGTATGAATAACCTGTGCATGACTGTTGAGTTAAAGGCAAAGGTTGCTTTTAAAAAGCCACATTATTGAGATTCCTGAAAGAATAAATTATGAAATGAGAAATTGTGGACCAGTCACTGTAATTATTAATTCCTTTTTCATGAAAGGCAATATAAAGAATAAAAAAAATACACGATAGCAATCAATCCATATGTAGGAAAAGAGTGCTGGGTTCATGAACTCAAGGATTTTCTCAAATGGCAGGTGAATCAGTAAAGTTTTTACTATGAGACGAGTTTTAAGATATTTGATTTGCCCTCAGAGACAGTACAAGCAGATAAACCACAGATTGCCTTTGAATTATGGATTACAATAAGATATGGTTTTTGACCCATTAGTTATAGCAAGTGAGTCTTTGACAGCCATCTGTGAGTTGGTCTTGTCAGAACTTCTTGTGAAAGTGTTATTCATGTACACACACACGTATATATATATATATAAACATATATATATATATGTTTATATATATATAAACATATAAACATATAAACATAAATAATATACATATTTTATATATATATATATATATATATATATATATATATATATATATATATATATATATATATATATATATATATTGTGACCAATTATATGGTCAATATTGGAGGAGGTACCATGTGGCACTGAGAAGAAGGTATATCCTTTTGGATAGGATATAATGTTAGGATAAAATGTTCTGTAGATATCAAATCCATTTGTTTCATAACTTCTGTTAGTTTCCATGTGTCTCTGTTTAGTTTCTGTTTCCAGGATCTGTCCATTGGTGAGAGTGGGGTGTTGAAGTCTCCCACTGTTATTGTGTGAGGCGCAACTTACTTGCTTTGCTTCCAATAAATGTCTGTGAAAAGCTGAATGAGAGAATCAGTCATGGGGAGGGGAGACATAGAAGGATACTTAGCTCAAGGCATGTTAGAAAGCTAATCTGTCACAAACATCCACCCTTAGAACCCAAGTCGTATGACAAAATTCACATGGTTTTCAGATGTAGGATTTAATGCTTTTTCAAGGGCCACTTGTCTAGGTATTACAGAAGATAAAGACGTAACCATGGTAGACATTTCCAAGTACTGTAGTGCAGTCTTGATGCAAAGAAAAGAAATAATAGGAAATACCAGAAAATGAGATGAAAAATTTCAAATATTTCTAAAATACATTATCCATGTGAAAGTAACCATTCTCTATCTATTTATATTGACAAACATGTTTATTTTTATTAGGATTAACTTGTTTTGATTCCTTTAACCAACATGTACTTACTGTTAATCTTTTATTAGATGTATAAATTTCAAAATATAAAATTGTAAAATTGAGCATAATTTTATCATTTTTGGGACTTTTGGTCCAGTGCAATGAAAAAGTCATTAAATATAAAATTTAATATTCAATTGCATATTAAGTATTTAGTGGGTTCTTTGGAATAGAATAATTAAGAGTATGAATAATGTAGATTGAACGGTGTTAATAATTTTGTATGAATAAATGAACAAAAACATTTCATGTTTGATGTGTAAATTAGGAGATGGTACTTAAATAAAAAATGAATATTAATATAAAATCACTGCTGAGGTGAGGAATACATCTTTGTTAGCACCACTAGAAAATAACTATGTGCAAAGAGAAGAGTCAAAGTTTTACAAATGAGGCTTTGTTGATAAATTTTGATAATATCGTACTGACACTGATAGTTTCCAAGCTGTTTCATTTAGGAAGAGAAATAAATCAAAACTATTAATCACAGGAAAAATATGCTTCTTTTCTCTATGTTTGATTGTTCGGTATCATTCTTGAAGGGAGCAATTAGACGAATCCTGTTTTCAATAAATTCTGCTAGTTGGTGTCATTTGATTGAGAAATCTGGAACAATAATAATTTAATGGACAGATTTATATTACTTATGGCCATTTTGTTGACTTGTCAGTGTTAAGTTATATATATATATATATATATTAATATATATATATATATAAAATATATTTCATTGTCTTAACTAATAATCCTTTTCTTTCCAGTTCCCTTTGTAGTGCCTATCTGGTTATCATAGGTTCCCTTAACCTGCTTTAGCCATGAACAGTCCTAGGCAGATTGTTTGGCTAAGGATGTTAGTCTTTTTTGGAAGTTCTGGTCTTTCAAACCTTGAACTGCATCATTCCAAGTGCTTCTCACTATTAAAGTTTCTTCTTCTGAAAGAAAAAACTTAAAAGAAAAGATGTTTCACTAATAACCTGCCTTTATATAGGACTTTGTATTTCTTCCCTGTAGCTTTCAATACTTTGGTGTTTTTATAGTTTTTAATTGAAAATAGTTATTTTAATTCAATATATTACAATTAAGGGTATAAAATAAAAACAAGTCTATATGGGAGGAGAAAACTGTATGGAATTAAAAGATGTGAAAACCTCTTGTTCTGGTAACTTTTTTTTTTTTTTTAATTTCACACTATAGAAGCTGTTTCACTGCTGGGAGTTATTGGTAACATGTTTCGTTCCTCCGTACCTTATTTTCAATATTATTCTGAACCCCGGTCTTGTTCAGCATTCAGGTATGACTCTAATTGCTATGGTAACTTAAAGTGGCTCTACAAAATGCTTCCTACCTTCTGGAGACAAAGTCTGAAAAGCTTGCAGGGTGTTTGTGTTTGTTTGTTTAGGTTGTCTGAGTTCATCTTGGTGCTCTGTGGAATAAGGGGAGTGAAAGCTCTTGGCTTCCTCTACTTTCACCCCTTTCCCTCCTTACATCATGTAAAGGAAGGATGTTTCTAAAGCTGCCAGTTCCACCGGATCACAGCTTTACCGTGTGTGTGTGTGTGTGTGTGCCTGTGTGTGTGTGTGTGTGTGTGTATTTTGCGAAACAAAGTGATCTCTAATTATATTAATGTTTAAATGACTTTTTCTTCTTTATGTTTAAACTAATTTCTATACATCATCATCAAAAGTCCACAAAATAAGAAGCATCTAGTCTATATTTCATCTATTGACGATGGTGAATTATACTTATGTACATCTTTGTGTTTCTGTGAATCTCCCTGGGTTCTTTGAAGAATATCTATTAAGCACATTTTATTTTTATTTTTTTCTTTTTTGAGGACTTTTACTGACTTCCATAGCAGCTGCTAGAGCAGTCCTGAACAAATCGAACAATGCAGGAGGTCCCACAATGTTTGCTTTAAAATTTTATTACAGAATCCCAAGAATAAATTGACCATGGTGCTGACAAAAAAAGGACATAAACGATGCCAAAAATTGTGTACACAGAAAAAAATCTATGCAGTCATCCACTGTTTTTAATAATGTTGGCCTGACATATCTGTTTCTACTTTAAAAAACACTGGGAACAGAGTATATCCATATAGAAAACTATACAAAACAATTCTTTATTCATACAGTGATATGACTGAACTTGAATTTTGGGTATGAATAATGTCATACCCTCCAAAATGATGGAGATATGTTTCAATATACTGATTTTATTTCCTTTGAATATACACTAATAAATCAAAGCTCTTGCTGGTATGGCATTTTTATTCTTGGCATTTGAGAATAATCATAGAGTGCTTCCAAATGACCCTACTAATTTGGAGTCCCAAGCACATTTCACAGTGCTTCTCCCTTTTATAGACAATTTTTCCTTTTAGTTCATATCTCACCATGACTTTTATTTGTAGTTAATGGTTTGTAGTATTGTTCATTATTTTTATATGTTGTTGGTCATTTTCATGTCTTGTTTTAGAAATGAGAATTGGGTGGCAGAAAATATGGCTCAGTAGAGACAGAGCACATTTCAAGAAAGCCTGACGGCCTACGTTTAGACACTAAGACCCAGACAAATCACAGGAAGGATGGACACAGTCACAAGGAAAGCTTTAACTCCATCAAAATCACACAGGGATGAAATGCAGGCCAGAGGAAAACAGCATCAGGGTAACCAACCTACATACCCAACAGTAAATAAGAAGATACTTATTCAAGGTAGTACATGAGGGACAACACTGTACATGTATACAACACAAGTACACACATACACTTACCCAAAAGATTTGTATATTGAGGCTTTTCCTCATTGTTAAAATAGTGTTTCACTCTGCCAGTTCACTGGAATATTTATTTTTGTTTGATTGTTGTTGTTCATGTTCAGGATTATATTCCTATTTTACCCATATTTTATTAGGCCATGATAATTCAATTATGGATAAGGAAGTTGAATATTTATTTTTCCTATTATTCTTCTGATCCATTTAAATATATACATCTTTGTCTTGGCCCATTTTTTCAATATTGTTATTTTTTGCATATATCACTAGGCTATATTATCAGTATTGAATGTTTTTCCACACTGGTGTATAATCCATGTATCTAAATTTCTCCTTAAATAATACTTTTGTTTGTGCTGAAGAATAAGTAGCTGTCTATATCTAGTTTTTGGAAGGCAATGGCTACTACCTCAAATAGTAATCAAGGAAATGTCTTTACAGACATTACTACCAGCCATTCTTATGGAGGAAATGTTATATTCTCTTGGGTGCATAGAGTTGACAATAAAATCGTACCAAAACATAATTACAATCAAATCAGTGTAACATAAATTTCTATATTCTTACATTTTAATTAACAAATACTAATTATAAATGATTATGAGATTATTATGACATTCCAATGCAGTATGCACTGTGTACTTAAATTCCTGGTAAATGGGATACATGATTGGGACATAGGAGGCCTTCTGTTCTAGGTATTCAGAACTTACAGAATCTGGTATTTTAAACTATAGGCAAGTCACTGATGTGTCCAAATAAATATACATAATTACATTTATCTAAATGTGCTTCCGTAACTGTTATCAAATTTCAAATTTTCATTCCTTTTACCAAGCCTGTTAGAATTGCTATTCACCATTAAACTTCCCAAAAGTACTACGTGTAAAACTTTAATGTCCTTCTTTCTGAAACATGGGTTTAGGGGTGTGATTTTGCATGAATTGAATGTATGTGTGTGTGTGTATGTGTGTGTGTGTGTGTGTGTGAAGGTCCAAGTCACACACAGAGATTTTCATTTAATGATTTCATTTATTACAGTTGACCTCATTGTTGAGATAGAATCTCTCACTGAGTTTGGGGCATTTGAATTAGCTAGGCTGTCTGGCCTGCAGGTGCAAAAGAAGCCCTGCTGCTCTCTCTCCCCAGTGCAGGGATCACAGACAAGCAAAAATCTCCACCTACTGATTTTTACTTAAATTTTAATATGGTTACTAAGAATGAAACTGGGGTCCTCCTACTCATGAAACATTCACATTACTGATTAATCCTTCAGTTGTCCCAGCCCCCTCTTTTACAGAGTATCTTTGGACTTTTATAAGACTTTCGGGGTTACATTAATATAAGTTTAAATAGCATTTAGTATTACATATAAGAAAATTAAAAATTTTGACCTAAATAATCTAAAGCTAGAAATACTATCAAAAGGATTGAGGAACATGTATATGAATCAGATATGAGGGAAATAAGACACAATTTTGAACAGAGAGGTAAATTTATATTAGTAACACAATTTAAGCAGTCAGTAAAATGTATATTTCAGGAAAATGACTTGGCTAATGATTAGGAAAAGAAATTTATTATTTTCTGATTCACAAAACAATTTACAATTCTTTGATTTACAATAATGGTTTTTCATAATGGTTACTGGAATGCTTGCATAATTTGTTTTTCTTTTCCCAATATGAAGATTCAAGTCAAACTGAGCAGGTAATCACCTTTTTTTTTTTTTCTTTTTTTTTTTTTTTTTTTATGTGAGAGGGTATGAAATCCCAGGAGGCTGTGTTAATACCAGATGAAATATTTATACCCCACAATAGGGGACCCCTGGAATAATAATTTGCCCATGTTCTCATCTGAATCCTGGCCTTTCCCTCCTGAATACACTGTATAAACATTGAGTATACTGAGTAGTTAACGTCTTCCTGGCTTTGATTGCAAGCAGCCATCCACTTCAGATTACTCTGATTTCAGAGCTCTAAATTAGGATCACTGACATCTTGAAATTAGCTACAATACACCAGCGAAAATTAGGAATGTTTCAAAATGTCTTTTCGTGGCAGGTTTCTTCCTGATCCACTGAATTACAATTGCTTGTTTTCTAAGGAGGAATCTTTCTTTTTTTTAATTTTTAATAATTTTTATTACATATTTTCCTCAATTACATTTCCAATGGTATCCCAAAAGCCCCCCAACACCCCCCACTTCCCTACCCACCCATTCCCATTCTTTTGGCCCTGGCATTCCCCCATATTGGGACATATAAAGTTTGCAAGTCCTATGGGCCTCTCTTTCCAGTGATGGCCGACTAGGCCATCTTTCAGTAGATATGCAGCTAGAGACAAGAGCTCCGGGGTACTGGTTAGTTCATCATGTTGTTCCAACTATAGGGTTGCAGATCCCTTTAGCTCCTTGGGTACTTTCTCTAGCTTCACCATTGGGAGCCCTGTGATCCATCCAATAGCTGACTGTGAGCATCCACTTCTGTGTTTGCTAGGCCCTGGCATAGTCTCACAAGAGACAGCTATATTTGGGTTCTTTCAGCAAAATGTTGCTAGTGTATGCAATGGTGTCAGCATTTGGAAGCTGATTATGGGATGGATCCCTGGATATGGAAGTCTCTAGATGGTCCATCCTTTCATCACAGCTCGAAACTTTGTCTCTATAACTCCTTCCATGGGTGTTTTGTTCCCAATTCTAAGAAGGGGCATATTGTCCAGACTTTGGTCTTCATTCTTCTTGAGTTTCATGCGTTTAGCAAATTGTATCTTATATCTTGGATATCCTAAGTTTTGGGCTAATATCCACTTATCAGTGAATACATATTGTGTGAGTTCCTTTGTGATAGTGTTACCTCACTCAAGATGATGCCCTCCAGGTCCATCCGTTTGGCTAGGAATTTCACAAATTCATTCTTTTGAATAGCTGAGTAGTACTCCATTGTGTAAATGTATCATAATTTCTGTATCCATTCCTCTGTTGAGGGGCATCTGGGTTCTTTCCAGCTTCTGGCTATTATAAATAAGGCTGCTATGAACATAGTGGAGCATGTGTGCTTCTTACCGGTTGGGACATCTTCTGGATATATGCCCAGGAGAGGTATTGCTGGATCCTCCTGTAGTAGTATGTCCAATTTTCTGAGGAACACCAGACTGATTTCCAGAGTGGTTGTAAAAGCTTGCAATCCCACCAACAATGGAGGAGTGTTCCTCTTTCTCCACATCCTTGCCAGCATCTGCTGTCACCTGAATTTTTGATCTTAGCCATTCTGACTGGTATGAGATGGAATCTCAGGGTTGTTTTGATTTGCATTTCCCTGATGATTAAGGATGTTGAACATTTTTTCAGGTGCTTCTCAGCCATTCGGTATTCCTCAGGTGAGAATTCTTTGTTCAGTTCAGAGCCCCAATTTTTCATGGGGTTATTTGATTTTCTGGAGTCCACCTTCTTGAGTTCTTTATATATATTGGATATTAGTCCCTTATCTGATTTAGGATAGGTAAAGATCCTTTCCCAATCTGTTGGTGTTTTTTTTTTTTTTGTCTTATTGATGGTGTTTTTGCCTTGCAGAAGCTTTGCAGTTTCATGAGGTCCCACTTGTCAATTCTCGATCTTACAGCACAAGCCATTGCTGTTCTATTCAAGAATTTTCCCCTGTGCCCCTATCTTCTAGGCTTTTCCCCACATTCTCCTCCATAAGTTTCAGTGTCTCTGGTTTTATGTGAAGTTCCTTGATCCACTTAGACTTGACCTTAGTACAAGGAGATAGGAATGGATCGATTCGCATTCTTCTACATGTTAACAACCAGTTGTGCCACCACCATTTGTTGAAAATGCTGTCTTTCTTCCACTGGATGGTTTTAGCTCCCTTGTCGAAGATCAAGTGACCGTAGGTGTGTGGGTTCATTTCTGGGTCTTCAATTCTATTCCATTGGTCTACTTGTCTGTCACTATACCAGTACCACGCAGTTTTTATCACAAATGCTCTGTAGTAAAGCTTTAGGTCCGGCATGGTGATTCTACCAGAGGTTCTTTTATCCTTGAGAAGAGTTTTTGCTATCCTAGTTTTTTTGTAATTCCAGATGAATTTGCAGATTGCACTTTCTAATTCGTTGAAGAATTGAGTTGGAATTTTGATGGGGATTGCATTGAATCTGTAGATTGCTTTTGGCAAGATAGCCATTTTTACAATGTTGATCCTGCCAATCCATGAGCATGGGAGATCTTTCCATCTTCTGAGATCTTCTATAATTTCTTTCTTCAGAGACTTGAAGTTTTTATTATACAGATCTTTCACTTCCATAGTTAGAGTCACACCAAGATATTTTATATTATTTGTCACTATTGAGAAGTGTGTTGTTTCCCTAATTTCTTTCTCAGCCTGTTTATTCTTTGTGTAGAGAAAGGCCATTGATTTGTTTAAGTTAATTTTATATCCAGCTACTTCACCGAAGCTGTTTATCAGGTTTAGGTCTTCTCTGGTGGAATTTTTAGGGTCACTTATATATACTATCATATCATCTGCAAAAAGTGACATTTTGACTTCATCTTTTCCAATTTGTATCCCTTTGATCTCCTTTTGTTGTCGAATTACTCTGGCTAGGACTTCAAGTACAATGTTGAATAGGTATGGAGAAAGTGGACAGCCTTGTCTAGTCCCTGATTTTAGAGGGATTGCTTCAAGCTTCTCACCATTTATTTTTATGTTGGCTACTGGTTTGCTGTAGATTGCTTTTATCATGTTTAGGTATGGGCCTTGAATTCCTGATCTTTCCAAGACTTTTATCATGAATGGGTGTTGGATCAAGTCAAATGCTTTTTCCACATCTAACAAGATGATCATGTGGTTTTTGTCTTTGAGTTTGGTTATATAGTGGATTACGTTGATTGATTTCCATACATTGAACCATCCCTGCATCCCTGGGATGAAACCTACTTGGTCAGGATGGATGAAACTTTTGATGTGTTCTTGGATTCGGTTAGCAAGAACTCTATTGAGGATTTTTGCATCAATATTCATAAGGGATATTGGTCTGAAGTTTTCTATCTTTGTTGGGTCTTTTTGTGGTTTAGCTATCAGAGTAATTGTGGCTTCATAGGATGAATTGGGTAGAGTTCCTTCTGTTTCTATTTTGTGGAATAGTTTGTGAAGAACTGGGATTAGATCTTCTTTGAAGGTCTGATAGAACTCTGCACTAAACCCATCTGGTCCTGGGCTTTTTTTGGTTGGGAAACTATTAATGACTGCTTCTATTTCTTTGGGGGATATAGGGCTGTTTAGATCATTAACCTGATCTTGATTCAACTTTGGTACCTGGTTCTGTCTAGGAACTTCTCCATTTCATCCAGGTTCTCCAGTTTTGTTGAGTATAGCCTTTGGTAGAAGGATCTGATGGTGTTTTGGATGTCTTCAGGATCTGTTGTTATGTCTCCTTTTTCATTTATGATTTTGTTAATTAGAATGCTTTCCTTCTGCCCTCTAGTGAGTCTGGCTAAGGGTTTATCTATCTTGTTGATT
Organism: Mus caroli; assembly: GCF_978045245.1. Classification (NCBI taxonomy): domain Eukaryota; kingdom Metazoa; phylum Chordata; class Mammalia; order Rodentia; family Muridae; genus Mus; species Mus caroli. The sequence continues at coordinate 85,195,846 of NW_028227267.1, read as the reverse complement.
TTCTCAAAGAACCAGCTCCTTGATTGGTTGATTCTTTGAATAGTTTTTCTTGTTTCCACTTGGTTGATTTCACCCCTGAGTTTGATTATTTCCTGCCGTCTACTCCTCTTGGGTGAATTTGCTTCCTTTTGTTCTAGTGCTTTTAGGTGTGTTCTCAAGCTGCTAATGTGTGCGTTCCCCTGTACTGGGGCATATAAACTTTGCATGTCCATTGGGCCTCTCTTTCCAGTGATGACCGACTAGGCCATCTTTTGATACATATGCAACTAGAGTCAAGAGCTCCGGGGTACTGGTTAGTTCATAATGCTGTTCCACCCATAGGGTTGCAGATCCCTTCAGCTCCTTCGGTACTTTCTCCAGCTCCTCCATTGGGGGCCCTGCGATCCATTCACTAGCTGATTGTGAGCATCCACTTCTGTGTTTGCCAGGCCCCAGCATAGTCTCACAAGAGACAGCTCTATCTGGGTCCTTTCAGCAAAATCTTGCTAGTGAATGCAATGGTGTCAGCGTTTGGATGCTGATCATGGGATGGATCTCTGGATATGGCAGTCTCTAGATAGTCCATCCTTTCATCACAGCTCCAAACTATGTCTCTGTAACTGCATCCATGGGTGTTCTGTTCCCAATTCTAAGGAGGGGCATAGTATCCACACTTCAGTCTTCATTCTTCTTGAGTTTCATGAGGAAGAAAGACAGCATTTTCAACAAATGGTGCCGGCACAACTACTTGTTATCATGTAGAAGAATGTGAATCGATCCATTCCTATCTCCTTGTACTAAGGTCAAATCTAAGTGGATCAAGGAACTTCACATAAAACCAGAGACACTGAAAATTATAGAGGAGAAAGTAAGGAAAAGCCTCAAAGATATGGGCACAGGGAAAAGTTTCCTAAATAGAACAGCAATGGCTTGTGCTGTAAGATCGAGAATTGACAAATGGGACCTCATGAAACTGCAAAGCTTCTGCAAGGCAAAAGACACCATCAATAAGACAAAAAGACCACCAACAGATTGGGAAAGCATCTTTACCTATCCTAAATCAGATAGGGGACTAATATCCAATATATATAAAGAACTCAAGAAGGTGGACTCCAGAAAATCTAATAACCCCATTAAAATATGGGGCTCAGAACTGAACAAAGAATTCTCACCTGAGGAATACGGAATGGCAGGAGAGCACCTGAAACAATGTTCAATATCCTTAATCATCAGGGAAATGCAAATCAAAACAACCCTGAGATTCCACCTCACACCAGTCAGAATGGCTAAGTTCAAATATTCAGGTGACAGCAGATGCTGGCGAGGATGTGGAGAAAGAGGAACACTCCTACATTGTTGGTGGGATTGCAAGCTTGTACAACCACTCTGGAAATCAATCTGGCGGTTCCTCATAAAATTGGACATAGTACTACCGGAGGATCCAGCAATACCTCTCCTGGGCATATATCCAGAAGATGTCCCAACCGGTAAGAAGGAGACATGCTCCACTATGTTCATAGCAGCCTTATTTATAATAGCTAGAAGCTGGAAAGAACCCAGATGCCCCTCAACAGAGGAATGGATACAGAAAATATGGTACATTTACACAATGGAGTACTACTCAGCTATTCAAAAGAATGAATTTATGAAATTCACAGCCAAATGGATGGACCTGGAGGGCATCATCCTGAGTGAGGTAACACAATCACAAAGGAACTCACACAATATGTACTCACTGATAAGTGGATATTAGTCCAAAACTTAGGATACCCAAGATATAAGATACAGTTTGCTGAACCTATTTACTTTTTTCTTTCCTGTGCAATACCTCTTATTAGAGGCAGAATGGAAACCCCTTTAGCAGGCAGAAGCTGATAAGGCTAAATTTTAGTATTATGATAGAAAGATTACAATGACTGATGCCAGAGGGTTAGATTTCTGTTATTTTACTTTCCTTTCAAAATTACAAATTCTCAAAATTTTAAAGGAAATTTGTGGAAAAAAAAAGGAGCTGGATAGTCCAACTTTCAGAATGGATATTAGGTTAGTTCATATTGTTGTTCCTCCTATAGAGCTGCAAACCCCTTCAGCCCCTTGGGTACTTTCTCTAACTCCTTCATTGGGGACCCTAACCAGTACCCCCAGAGCTCCCTGGGACTAACCCACCAATCAAAGAAAACACATAGAGGGACTCATGTCTTTAGCTGCATATGTAGTAGAGGAAGGCCTAGTCAGTCATGGGAAGAGAGGCACTTGGTAGTGTGAAGGTTCTATGCCCTAGTACTGGGAAATGGCTAGGCCAGGAAGCAGGAGTGGGTGGGTTGGGGAGGTATGGGAAATAGTTTTCATCAGGGGAAACTACATCAACTGTCTATCCAATTCCAAATGGTCAAACGGTAATGAATATACAAGTTGTGTTACACAGCTGGGAATATTATATATATATATATATATATATATATATATATATATATATATATATATAGCCACTAATGAAAAAAAGGGGCAGGTTGAAGAATTTGAAAAAGAAAAGGAAAAGAGAAAAGGATGTGATTCCTGTCCCATATCCCCTAAAGAAATAGAAACAGTTATTAATATTTTCCCAACCAAAAAAAAGCTCAGAACCTGATGGGTATAGTGCAGATTTCTATGTGACCTTCAAAGAGGACCTAATTCCAATACTCCTCTTACTATTTCACAATCTAGGAACAGAAGGTATGCTACCTAATTCATTCTACGAAGCCACAATTACTCTGACACCTAAACCACACAAAAATCCAGCAAAGAAAGAGAACTTTAGACCAATTTTCCTTATGAATATTGATGCAAAAATACTCAAAAAAATTCTCGCAGACTGAATCAAAAAACAAATCATAATGATCATCCATCATGATCAAGTAGGCTTCATCTCAGGGATGCAGAGATGGTTCAATATACAGAAATTCACCAATGTAATCCTTTATATAAACAAACTCAAAGACAAAAACCACATGATCATCTGATTAGATGTGCAGAAAGTCTTTGACAAAATCCCATACCCATTCATGATAAAAATATTGGAAGATCAGGAATTCAAGGCCCATACCTAAGCATAATTAAAGCAACATACAGCAAACATGTAACCAACATCAAACTAAATGGAGAGAAACTTGAAGCAATCCCACTAAAATCAGGTACTAGGCTGTCCCCTTTCTCCCTGTTCAATATAATACTTAAAGTCCTAGTCAGAGAAATTTGACAGCAAAGGGACATCAAATGAATACAAATTGGAAAGGAAGAAATCAAAATATCACTATTTGCAAATTATATAAATATATGTGATATATGATGTATATATGTATATACATATATATATATGTGATCCCAAAAATTCCACCAGAGATCTCCTAAACCTAATAAACAACTTCAGTGAAGTAGTTGGATATAAAATTAACTCAAATAAATCTGTGGCCTTTCTCTACACAAAGCAGAAACAGGCTGAGAAAGAAATTAGGGAAACAACACCCTTCAAGATAGTCACAAATGATATAAAATACCTGGGTGTGACTCTAACTAAGGAAGTGAAAGATCTGTATGATAAGAACTTCAAGTTTCTGAAGAAAGAAAATGAAGATCTCAGAAGACGGAAAGGTCTCCCATTCTCATGGATTGGCAGGATTAATATAGTAAAAAAAAAAAAATGGCTATCTTGCTGAAAGCAATCTACAAATTCAATGTAATTCCCATCAAAATTCCAACTCAATTCTTCACAGAGTTAGAAAGGCCAATTTGCAAATTCATCTGGAATAACAAAAATCCTAGGATAGCAAAAACTGTTCTTAAAGATAAAAGAACCTCTGGTGGAATCACCATGCCTGACCTTAAGCTGCACTACAGAGCAATTGTAATAAAAACTACATGGTACTGGTACAGCGACAGACAGGTAGATCAATGGAATAGTATTGAAGACCCAGAAATGAATTCACACACCTATGTTCACTTGATCTTTGAGAAGGGAACTAACACCATCCATTGGAAAAAAGACACTATTTTCAACAAATGGTGCTGGCTGAACTGGAGGTTTTCATGTAGAAGAATGTGAATAGATCCATTCTTATCTCCTTGTACAAAGATCAAGTCTAAGTGGAACAAAGAACTCAACATAAAACCAGAGACACTGAAAATTATAGAGGAGAAAGTGGGGAAGAGCCTCAAAAATATGGGCAAAGGGGGAAAATTCCTGAACAGAACAGCAAAGGCTTGTGCTGTAAGATCAAGAATCAACAAATGGGACCTCATAAAATTGTCAAGCTTCTGTAAAGCAAAGAACACTGTCAATAAGAGAAAACGGCAACCAACAGATTGGGAAAAGATCTTAGAATCTCAAAATTGAAAGAAACCACGTTTTGAAATGAACCTACAGATCAATGAGTAGTAAACAGAAGTGCACCTAAAAGCAGTGGAGAAAGAGGATGAATTTGGTCAAGCCACATTATATGAAATTCTCAACAAACTAATAAAAAAACAAGCAAACACCAACTGGCCATAAAGTCGGGTTAAACAGAAAATTACCTTTTTAATAAGAATGATAATTATTATGATTATTCTAAAAAACTGAATATTTAATTCAATGTGACAGAAAAAATAGTAAGAGTGACTTATTGTACTGTACATCTCTGAAACATAAGAAACAACACATTTGAAAACTCTTGGGGCTTGTATAATGTTGATAGCTGACAGAGAATTTTTACTATAATCTGTAATGTGCAAGCCTTTGTGACTTAAGAATTACAAAGTATGAAAGTTAGAATTACAAAGTATGAAAGTTAGTATTCTAACGTGAAAAGATAGTTACTGAAAAGGAACATAATGATATGAACTATAACTAATAATATAATTTGTAGAAAGATTGAAACATAACATTGATAGTTAATGTTTATTATCATGTCTTCATGTTAAGAAATTTGAAATGGCTTTACCATGATATACCTAAAATTGTTTCACATAATTTTTTAAAGAGTTCCTTCCCTATCTAGCTCAATGTAAAATGACACATAAATCAAATTGCCATCATTCAACTGGTGACAACTATTGCAGTCTGCTCTCTTATATAAGTATCAGAGAGGAAAAGATACAAAGTGAAATCCCATTAGGAGTTACAGAGGACACCTAAAATAAATGAAAAATACCCAATGCTCATCTTCGAAGTTTTGTCCCCAGAGGTGGAATGAAATCACTGAAGGTAAGGAGTCCATCAAGCCTGATTGATCATATCTCATGGTCACTGCTGCCCAACGCTCCTGTCACTAGCAGTCACACTGCTCAGTATGAGAAATTAATAGAGAGAAACTCATTTTTCCAAAAAATCTAATTCCTGTCTCAGGAGCCTCTGGGTATAGGTTGCTGCTTTCATTACAAGGCTCTCTCTTAATAAGATCTATGATAAACTTCTATGTACAGGGTCAAATAGAGAAGTCCAAGTCTACACACCTAAAATAATTAAATAACTACTTAAAACAAGAAAGAAAGGAAGCTAACCAAGAAGATGTGGAGATATGGGTACTAGGTCATTTCATGTAGCAGTCAATTAAAGTGAGATTTGTAATACAAAAGAGGTTTTTATAAAAAGCAATCAGTACATATAATTGATAAGAAAAATACTTTTAATTTAGAAACAAATATTTTGAAGATTTGAAAGTTCTAACACTTCTAGTATTTCTTTGTCAAAAATACATTTAAATTGACATTTTCTATTTTATTATAATCATATTTATTGACAGAATACCACAAGATCAAGCTATAAGGTGGCACTTCCACTTTCGCTGCATCTTGTCCACTTCTTGTGACAGTAATCAATATTTGTTTTTCTACTTTACTCACACCAACGTTTTAGGTTCCACTGAAGTTGGAAACTATGTAGTGATTTATTTCTCTACTTGAATGACTTCATTTAATGTCCTTAAGATTCATTTATCTTGTTAAATTGATAGAATTTCACACTTACTGTAATTGTTTAGTACCGCTGCATACATATGTATTAGGTTTTTTATTATTATTAACTTAAATGACTAGCTAATTGGCTGAATAATTCGAAAAAAATCGATGTGGCCTGAGTACTTTTCATGGCTGCTGTAACAAGCATCAGAGAAAATAAAGGCTCATACACATCCTTCATACAACAAATGAAGAATGGAGCACTTTAATTACAATTCAAATGAAGAATGGAGCATTTTAATTATTAAAATGTGCTGTATTTACAAAAGGGAATACTATTCACCTGTAGAGAAAAATGAGATAATGAAATTCAAAGTTGAATGGATAGACAGCTCAGCAGTTAGGGCTGGTGAGATGACTCAGCAGTTAAGAGCACTGACTGCTCTTCCAGAGGTCATGACTTCAAATCCCAGAAACCACATGGTGGCTTAAAACCATGTGTAATGAGAAACAAACAAACAAAAATAAAACAAGACAAAACCTATGGGTCTAAGCGACCAGGGGCAGAGCAAGGTGGACCCAGAGAGAGCAGGGGCTGGAATGAGAAGGACAGAGCAAGAGGAAGACAGGAAAGAGGGAAAAAAACAAACAAACAAACAAACAAGAAAACATTATAGGGAGTGAGGTAACTCAGACTTAGAAATGCAAATCCTACATGATATCTCTTATTGGCAGTTCATAGCTCTACGTCCTCACATGTGAGTATACAATGTTTCAAACTGGCAATACTTAATCACAATATGATTTGGTTCATAAGTCATTTGGTGAATGTTTCACCATGATAGATATTACTTCAAAATAAATGGTTAAAATTCTTGTCATTTTAGATAAGTTTTAATAAAAATGTGAAATTCCATGTTATACAAACTAAACACTGAAAACAATGAATTGTTTCATTCCATATATATCGAAGCTACTTTTATTTTTAGTAGCAGAGTGAATGATTCCAGAGAGGCTAAGTAAAAAAGTGATAATGCTTGAAGTGAAAAAAAAAAAGAAAACTAGTAAGAGTTTTCTCCCCATGTTCTGGGTAAGATTGGACGCAGAATTGCTCATGTTGAGACTTTATGGTCTTAGGAGTTTATCTATTATCCAATAATGTCATAGTCATGCATTGGTCATCTTTAGGACCAAGAATAATCCAAAAACTATAGCTTTACATTTTGGAACTACATCTTGTATTAATATTGGTTAAAAAAACTGAGAAGATAAAGCAAACAAACAAAATAATTTAGAAAATATTTGAGGATAGTGCAGATGTATGTAATCTATTAGCCAATTACCTTGTTTTGTTTGTTTGTTTGTTTGCTTTGGATGATTTTGTTAATTTGTTGGTTGGTTTGCTTGGTTTTTGGGTTTTAGTTTAGGTTTTTCTTTTTTTCATTTAACATACACGGCAACTGTTGAAAGCTCCAAGAGTGATGTATGTCTTAGTATTAGTATCAGTATATTTGTGTACGTATTTCACCTCATATAATTGGCCTATATTTGGATACTTCCTGTTGGTCCAAATCCCAGAGTATCTATTTGTATTTAAAAATCACTCAGGATACTAAATTATGAGGGAGAAGTATCCCCTCTTTGTAATATTGTTTGTTTGAGAATGAAAGTCCAAGTAACAAAATTTCTGATATACAATTTTTCAGTACAGTTTGACATTGGAAGTTTGTTTTGTAGTTCTGTTTCCTCACCCACCAAAAACTGTCATGTGTTGAGTGTATTTGTGAAATACATGCCCAAATATATACTTAGGGATCTCAAAATAATTCTAGAAGGAATCTACTGAAGTGTCTTAACATTATTCATTCTTTGTTGATATATATCTATTCTCATATACTGTTTTGCACATAGTGAGACAAGCCTGGCCATAACATTCAACTTCAGGGAGAGATGGGAGTAGGAGGAGAACTTTAAGGAAATGTAGCTTAAAGTCATAGTTCTAAGACTAAATATTCTTTCTAATCTTATTAGTATTTATGAAGTACTACTTAAAACTTAGTCTAGTTTTCTCTAAGTAGTTTCACAAAAAAAAAAGGTGTGTATAACTGAAAAATATATATGGGTTCCAGCTCCTTAAAGCCCAAAAGGTTGGAAAACTATCTCCTAGAACACTTGGCCTTCCAATGTGGATTACTCTGGGATAGTTCCCATCAGTTCTCTTTCATAGTCTAACCAGATTGCATCTTGTTCCTCAGTGTGCCTACTTTAATCACGGATGTTTGCAAGTAATTTCTGCATTTTACTCTTTTCATTCACTGTAGGCAGCCGGCGCCTAAAAGATGGCGCCAGTCTCCGGTACACCTTCACAGTAAACAACACCACTGCACAGGCACTAGCCCGAATCTGGCACCAAACCCTCCTGAGCGGGCGCATGCAAATTAAGGTGCCAGCAGACTGACCAATCCCAGGAGGACACATAGCCCTCCCCAGTGCTGGGGTGTATATAAGGAGTCCTCCCTAGGTTCCCAGGGTTCCCGTAGCATCGAGGCATTCCTGGAATAAAGCTGTTGAAAGGATTCTACCATGTTGCGTTTTCCTTGCCGGACAAGGTGGGCGCAACAATTCACACAAAGGACTGGATTAAAAATCTCTTTCTATATTGCAAAATTCTATATTGCAAAATGTCTCAGGACATTTTCTTTAATTTTTAAGATTATAATATTACTACATAACTTCTACCTTCTCCTTCTTGCTGCCAAATCCTCCCACATATGTCTTCTTGCTCCCTTTCAAACTTATATCCTTCTTTTCCACGTTTTGAAGTCAGAATACTGTAACTTCCTCAAAACAAGATGAATTTTAATAATTTAATTTCTCCAGCACTATACATTAAAATATAGTCAGAAGAGGTGTCTTCCCATCATCCCTTTCTCTGAATGTTACTTGATTTTCAACACTATCTGTGAGCACAATACTTCAAATTGAGTGTATTGTAGTGCCTAAGTAGGTCATATTAGGATAACAACTTATAAGTAATCTAAACTTTGGATAGAAAATGAACTGCAAGAGAGACAACAAGAATACTTTGTGGTTGTAAAACCACAGGCAGGACTCAAAGTTCCAACCTTAGTCCAAGAGTGTTTGAGTCTTAATTACTTTTATGAACTGCTCACCTCTCTGTAGCCTCAATAGTGATAACATTCAAATATCCCTACTTAAATAACATGGAGATCAATGTATAATTAAACAAACTGCCTAGGTAAATTATAGGAAATTTATTGTGTCTCCAGTGCTCCAATTGATGAGGGTTTGTTTCACTAGGGCTATTGGCATCTTCTGGGTTTTTGGGTAGTACTTAGAGACAGAAAAAATTATTGACAGTTATTTCTATTGTAAAATAAGCACAACTATATTTTATTTTTGTTTTCAACTTTCTTACTCTTGTGCCCTTTTGGTAAATGGTGTAAATATTTTACACAGGTGAATTAAATTTTATGGATATTATAGTTATATTACTCTGTGTGTATTCATTCCACATGCACATTTATAGGTTTCAGACAAGAAGTGTGTTTAATTAGTCACATTAGGAAATTAAGTATATTTAATGCAAAGAAACAGTAAAGAAATCCAATATAAAGAATTACTTCAGTCTAAAATATTGAACTATTAAGATGTAAATGTAATTATTCACTGGCAAATTAGTAATACTTCTTTATTGCATATTATAATTTTTTGCTGTGTTAAGGAAATTTAACATGAGTGTTACTCTCAACCAAATTTTAAGTATACCATTCAGAAAAATTACAGTTATAATGTTATGTAGCATATATATAGGAATTATTCAACATGCATTATTGAGCATTTATGATACCTATATAGCAAAATATAATTTTATCCTCTTCTCTCTTCCTTCTCTGTTTCTTCATCTGAGTATTTTATTTGTTGCATAAATCTATACTCATACTGTAATCATTCCCCTGTTACCTGCATTGCAGCTTTGTTTTATGCCCATTTGTCACAGATTCAATTTTGTTCTCAGTCTGTCTGTCTAGGACTGACTCTTTTTTTTTAAAGAAACTTCATAATTCTCTCTCTCTCTCTCTCTCTCTCTCTCTCTCTCTCTCTCTCTCTCTCTCTCTCTCTCTCTCTCTCTCTGTCTCTCTCTCATATTTGCAACATTCATGCAATTTTCTTTTTCTCTTTTTTTTTGAATAAATATTTTCTTTATTTACATTTCAAATGTTATCCTCTTTGCTGGTTTCACCTCCGAATACCCCTATCCCCTCCCACCTCCCCATGCTCACCAACCCACCCACTCCTGATTCCTGGCCCTGGCATTCCCCTACACTGGGGCATAGGGTCTTCACAGAACCAAGGGCCTCTCCTCCTCTGCTACATATGTTGGAGCCATGGGTCCTTCCATGTGTACTCTTTGGTTGGTGGTTTATCGTGCAATTTTCTTCATCCATTTGTGTCTCAATATACATTTATATCACTTGAGTACTCCGTTGGATACTTCAAGATGTATGGGAGTTCCCACATCTCTAAGATGCTGAATGGGATTGTTTAGACATACATTAAGAAGTAGTATCTCTTGACCACTCAATAACCTTAATTTTTATTCCTTTACATAAAATGCTGAACTGCTTTCCACACTGCCAATCCATTTCAATACCAATGGAGAGCACATCCCAGTGTCACTGTTTTTTACCCAAACTTACTATTTTCTGCATTTTAATTTACATTTCACTTGTACATAATAAATTTTGAGTAAATCCACCAGTATTTTCTCTTAAAATTTCCCCACTATTCTCTATCCTTTTACCCCTTCCAAATTCAAGTTTGTTTGTTTGTTTGTTTTTCCCCTTAGCACACTGATCTCACTTAGTGCAAGCAGTAAGTGATCACCATCTAGTGAAGTATAGGTAGCCTCGGAGTGCTTATATGAAGGAATCATATTTTCTGTGTCTCAGGAACAGACAACAACAAATAATTACTTATGTCAAGGTAGAACTTCATGATTCTCTCATCTAGCCCTTTATGAATTTTGGCTGGTTTGATATTCTGCATGTTTTATACATGCAGTAGCAGACACTGTTAGTTCATGTATGAAATGATCTGACCCTGACCTGAATATTTTTTTCACTGAAAATATCCTTCTATCTCCAATTCTTTTTTTTTAATTAGGTATTTTCTCATTTACATTTCCAATGCTATCCAAAAAGTCCCCAATAAACTCCCCCCCATTCCCCTACCCACCCACTCCCACTTATTGGCCTTGGCTTTCCCCTGTACTGGGGCATATAAACTTTGCAAGTCCAATGGACCTCTCTTTCTAGTGATGGCCAACTAGGCCATCTTTTGATACATATGCAGCTAGAGTCAAGAGCTCTGGGGTATTGGTTAGTTCATAATGTTGTTCCACCTATAGGGTTGCAGATCCCTTTAGCTCCTTGGGGACTTTCTCTAGCTCCTCCATTGGGGGCCCTGTGATCCATCCACTAGCTGACTGTGAGCATCCACTTCTGTGTTTGCTAGGCCCCAGCATAGTCTCACAAGAGACAGCTCTATCTGGGCCCTTTCAGCAAAATCTTGCTAGTGTATGCAATGGTTTCAGCATTTGGAAGCTGATTATGGAATGGATCCCTGGATATGGCAGTCTTTAGATGGTTCATCCTTTCGTCACAGCTCCAAACATTATCTCTGTAACTCTTTCCATGGGTGTTTTGTTCCCAATTCTAAGAAGGGGCACAGTGTCCACACTTTGGTCTTCGTTCTTCCTGAGTTTCAAGCGTTTAACAAATTGTATCTTATATCTTGGGTATTCTAAGTTTCTGGGCTAATATCCACTTATCAGTGAGTACATATTGTGTGAGTTCCTTTGTGATTGTGTTACCTCACTCAGGATGATACCCTCCAGGTCCATCCATTTACCTAGGAATTTCATAAATTCATTCCTTTTAATAACTGAGTAGTACTCCATTGTGTAAATGTACCACATTTTCTGTATCCATTCCTCTGTTGAGTGGCATCTGGGTTCTTTCCAGCTTCTGGCTATTATAAATAAGGCTGCTATGAATATAGTGGAGAATGTATCCTTCTTACCGGTTGGAACATCTTCTGGATATATGCCCAGGAGAGGTATTGCTGGATCCTCTGGTAGTATTATGTCCAATTTTCTGAGGAACCACCAAACTGATTTCCAGAGTGGTTGTACAAGCTTGCAATCCCACCAACAATGAAGGAGTGTTTCTCTTTTTCCACATCCTCGCCAGCATCTGCTGTCACCTGAATTTTTGATCTTAGCCATTCTGACTGGTGTGAGGTCGAATCTCAGGGTTGTTTTGATTTGCATTTCCCTGATGATTAAGGATGTTGAACATTTTTTCAAGTGCTTCTTAGCCATTCAGTATTCCTCATGTGAGAATTCTTTGTTCAGTTCTGAGCCCCATTTTTTAATGGAGTTATTTGATTTTCTGGAGTCCACCCTCTTATGTTCTTTATATATATTGGATATTAGTCCCCTATCTGATTAAGGATAGGTAAAGTTACTTTCCCAATCTGTTGGTGGTCTTTTTGTCTTATTGAAGGTGTCTTTTGCCTTGCAGAAGCTTTGCAACTTTATGAGGTCCCATTTATCGATTCTCGATGTTACAGCACAAGCCTTTGCTCTTCTATTCAGGAATTTTTCCCCTGTACCCATATCTTTGAGGCTTTTCCCTACTTTCTCCTCTATAAGTTTCAGTGTCTCTAGTTTTATGTAGAGGTCCTTAATCCACTTAGATTTGACCTTAGTACAAGGAGATAGGAATGGATCAATTTGCATTCTTCTACATGATAACAGCCAGTTGTGCCAGCAAGATTTGTTGAAAATGCTGTCTTTTTTCCACTGGATGGTTTTTGCTCCCTTGTCAAATATCAACTGACCATAGGTGTGTGGGTTCATCGCAGGGTCTTCAATTCTGTTCCATTGGTCTACTTGTCTTTCGTTATACCAGTACCATGCAGTTTTTTATCACAATTGCTCTGTAGTACAGCTTTAGGTCAGGCATGGTGATTCCACCAGAGGTTCTTTTATCCTTGAGAAGAGTTTTTGCTATCCTAGGATTTTTGTTGTTACAGATGAATTTGCATATTGCCTTTTCTAATTCCTTGAAGTATTGCGTAGTAATTTTGATGGGGATTGCATTGAATCTGTAGATTGCTTTTGGCAAGACAGCCATTTTTACAATGTTGATCTTGCCAATCCATGAGCATGGGAGATCTTTCCATCTTCTGAGATCTTCTTTAATTTATTTCTTCAGAGACTTGAAGTTCTTGTCATACAGATCTTTCACTTCCTTAGTTAGAGTCATGCCACGGTATTTTATATTGTTTGTGACTATTGAGAAGGGTGTTGTTTCCCTAATTTCTTTCTCAGCCTGTTTATCCTTTGTGTATAGAAAGGCAATTGACTTGCTTGAGTAATTTTATATCCAGCTACTTCATTGAAGCTGTTTACCAGGCTTAGGTGTTCTCTGGTGGAATTTTTAGGCTCAATTATATATACTATCATATCATCTGCAAAGAGTGATATTTTGATTTCTTCTTTTCCAATTTATATCCCCTTGATCTCCTTTTGTTGTCTAATTGCTTTGGCTAGGACTTCAAATACAATGTTGAGTAGGTAGGGGGAGAGTGGACAGCCTTGTCTAGTCCCTGATTTTAGTGGGATTTCTTCCAGCTTCTCACCATTTACTTTGATGCTGGCTACTGGTTTGCTGTAGATTGCTTTTATCATCCTAATTAACAAAATCAGAAATGAAAAGGGAGACATAACAACAGATCCTGAAGAAATCCAAAACACCATCAGATCCTTCTACAAAAGGCTATACTCAACAAAACTGGAGAACCTAGATGAAATGGACAGTTTCTAGACAGATACCAGGTAACAAAGTTAAATCAAGATCAGGTTAATGATCTAAACAGTCCCATATCCCTAAAGAAATAGAAGCAGTCATTAATAATCTCCCAACCCAAAAAAGCCCAGGACCAGATGGGTTTAGTGCAGAGTTCTATCTCCAATTCTTAAGCCTTAACATCCTCTTTCCAGATGACTCTCTAGTCTTAAGAAGAGATGTGACATATATCACCATTTAGAGATGAGTAGTTCAAAGACTCTTATGCTCCGCACATTGAAATAAGGAAAGAAAGAGAAAAAAAGAAAGAGGAAAAAAAAAAAACAAAGAAAATGCAAATATGAAAACCAAAACAGTCAACAAATACTCTCATGAATGTGAAGAAAAGAGAACAAGTATTGCTGGTGTAGCTATTATGGTGTAGCCAGTGTAAACATTTATCAGAAAACTAGAAATATGTCTATAATAAAATACAGCTAAAGCACTTCTGAGAATAGAATTACAGGATTCTATACCCTACTAAAGAGATATATGTGTGTCACGTTCATTTTCCCTTTATTTATAGTACACAAGATATTGAAAAGGCCTGGATGACTATGAGGTGCTGAGTGGATAATAAAAATGTGTTGAATGCACAAAATAAAATATTATTCAGCTATACAAAATGAAATTATGAAATTCACAGTTAATTGGTTAGAGTTTGACCAATTTCATCCTTGGTAATGAAGCCACCACTAGTAAAGGTAAAACCTTCAAGGTTTTCTCATATACAGAAAAGAGCTTTCAAACTTTAGATGCACAAGTTTGAATAAACGTATACTTCAGGAAACTAGTAATAAGCATTGTGGGATGTTTTCTACAACAGGAGGATTTAAAATAGATGGTGTATTGTTTTAAATGAAAATGGCCCCAATAGGTGCATATGCTTGTACTTGTAATCCTGGGAGAGATTAGGAGATGTGATTTATTGGCATGGGTATGATGGTAGTGATGGAGTTTGAGATTTGAAAAGACCTATGACACTTCCAGTTCTCTCTCTTTCTCCCTCTGATTCTTACTCATGGTTCAAAGATGAGCTCTCAAATCTTACTGCCTCAATTCTTTTGCCAAACAACCATGAATTTACCCTCTGAAACCACAATACAAATTAGATATTTTCTAGTATAAGTTATTTTAGTTATAGTATTTTGTCAAGCTAATAGAAAATAATTAAGACTAGTGGTATGGAGATTTAAAGGAAATAATGGGAAAGGAAAGATTCTGTGGTATGTGGAATGATGGTACAGGGTACAGGAGAGAGTATGAGAAGGAAAAACTAACACAAGAACATTTGAAATGCTTTATGGAAATCTCACTACTGTAGAAGCCTCTTAAATATATATACATATACATATAAATAGAATTTAAATTGGGTTATGATAAAAAAGAGGGACAACGCCTTTACAGATAGTACAAACAAATAATCAGCGAAGTGCCACGTATGGCTTACACTTTTTGAGCATTGGTCAATAGTGTCCATTAAAGGGAAAATTCTATAAGCTATTGTCATTGCTCTTGGTTACATTCCATAAATTCATGGGAAGACCCTATTAATGAATATAATACAGACTTGAGTATGGTATGTCAAAACCTGCAAGATTTATCCATATAGGTTGCTTTAAAAGTGCTAAAAGGTTCTATGCATACTAATGAGGAGCAAATGAACCAACAAACTTACCCATCACTTACTCTAAGCTACAATAGTGTGATGTCAACATACAGTCACTGGAACAATAGTGGCACACATGTTATTGAAAAAAGCAACTACTGTTTTTGTTTGGATTTTTATTCTTGGTTTTGTTTGTTTTTGTGTTGTTTTTTTGTTTTTTTTGTTTGTTTGTTTGGCCTAAAGACTTGCTCTAAAAGAAAGTACTTGTGACTTCTTCCTTTAAATAAAATATGCCTTTTCTGATACTCTATAATTTATAAGTAGTCATTCTAATTAATGGAGTTATAGCCACAGGTTTTTCAGGTGTATTTTCTTAATTATTAATAATATATCATCATTTAATTATTTAGTCCAATCTTAAGGTACAATTGGGTTAAATTGAGTTGTAAAATCTCTTCATATATGTTGGCTATTAAATTTAATGAGGTAGATAATAGTTTCCAAATTTGTTACCTAATTCTGATGATTGCTGTTAACATTTTGTCTTCCCCAAACTTTATTTTTCAACACTGTATATAACTCTTTAGTCCATTTTGATTGGATTTTTTATATTGCAAAATAAATGTTATTATTTCAAACACATTTTAAAATAGAGCTGAAAATACTAAAGTGGGACTGAAGCAATACACTTTCCCCATAAACGAACATAAAAGAAGAGTCCCTAAGAATTTTGTTTAATCTGAATGTTCACACAGACATTGAACCTGGTGACATTTCAATAAATGCCAGCTCTCTAACTAACTTTTTGTAAAATAATGTTTATAACAAACTTTTCTTTCACATTTTTATTTCAAAAAGATAAACATTTATGCATATTATGCATATGTCATTTGAGAATATACCATAATATAAAACAAAAAAATATTGCTATAAGCATAGGAGATAGAAGACACAGACTATTTGATGTGTTGAATATAAAAGTTAGCAGTCATCAATTGAGAGCTCTAAGATTATGTACAGTCTAAATATATACTCAGCTTAAAAATATAAAAGTAGAAATAAATCATCAACAATTTGATTGAGATAGTCACTCAATTTCTCATTCATTGGATATAGCATTAACTTGAATATTGGTGATGGAATACATTATTTTTCTAGCCACCATATCTTTCCAGATGTAGAAACCTTCACTATTGACTCTTATAGTCATTATATAGTGAACAGGCATATCTAAAATAGAGTGAATGTTTAATCACTAAATTAAAAAAAAAGAACTTAGGTATCATACAAAAGCCACTCAATAAGAGGTCTTCATTAGCATTCAAACAATGAAGGTAAATCAGGTAAATGATGATTATGAAAATTTTTATAATTCACATTTTATGCTGAACATGTATTCAGCATACATATTTTATAGAATGTAGATAATTAAAATATTAAAAAATATTTCATAATGAGAAGCAAATATTGCATATAGCTAACTTTGTAAATGATCAAGAATTTCTAAATTTTATCTCACTTAGCTAAACTGTTTTGTAAAATTATGTCTTAACTTGCCGATGCTAGGTCTATTGATGTTTTTCAGTAATGAGTATATCCAAAATTTGTGCCCATTTAATAATTGAAAAAATTAAATTTAAGCTACAGCCAAAATTTTAGTTAATATATAGACAATGTGAGTGGTTTAAATACTGAAGCACCAGAAAAACTTCACTGGCATATTTTTGTTTTTGTTTTCCAGAAAGATTTTTAGAGTTTGAGGATGTGAGACTTATCTCATAGGAAGTATATAGTAATATTTGAGAGGCCACTCCAAATATTATTGCATTTGTGACATGCTACAAAATTACAAGAAACAGTAAGATATCTTTTTTTCTTTCTTTTTGCTTTGAAGTTTTTCTGTCAGCAAAATATACAGAAATATGACTTGTGTGAGGCAATTATGATAGAGGTGGGCTAAACTAACAGTGCCAGTCATTGAGGTCCTATAGTACTGGAGGAATATATGGTAAAGGCAGAGGTGGAGCTGTCTTTTGTACTTCATTTTCACTGTTATATTAAAATTAAATTGGTTTTTAAAAAAAGGAAATTGAAATGTGAACAATTTTTAAACTCTAATTTCTAAGAACTTTGGAAATTATAAAGGAATAAGAAACTCCATTTGAAAAAAATATATATATAATTTAATCTTTGCTATCAATAGCTGCTGGTAAAGAGTGATGAAGTTAGATTAATGATACAATATTGGAACAAGAAGTGGTTGCAATCACCTAAGCATAGGCAAAACACTCAATATTTGATTGGAAAATAATGAAAAGTTGTTTGCATATTCTTATCAAATGGGGTGCTATTAGGTAACGGCATGCGGTAACAAATGTTCACTTAATTTATATATTTGTTCTACTAGAAAAGAAAAAAATAATTAAAATTACTTTCCAAAGTTAACTTTCAGAATTGTTAGTACATACTAATAATAATTATAATTATATGTAAGTTGAAACTTTTTCATACTGTAAACATTACAGACTATTTCAATATTGTCAATTAGTAGCTCAAAATTGAGAGAATCTGGGAACTTGTAGAGTCTACCTCCAGCAGAAAACAGGGCATCAAGTGAGGGATGGGATTGCCATCCCACAGTCCTAATTGTTCCTGTCCCATAATTGTTCCTGTCTGAAAGAATTACAGGGATGGAAATGGAGAAGAGCCTGAGGAAAAGGATGTCCAGAGACAGGCCCAAAGTGGGATATAGCTCAAGGGGAGACTCCAAGTCCTGGCACTCTTACTGAGGCTATGGAGCACTCACAAAAAGGGACCTATCATAATTACACTCTGGAAGACCCAACAAGAAGCTGAAAGAGTCAGATGCAGATATTTGCACACAACCAATGAACAGAAGCTGCTGATCCCCTGTGGATGAATTAGAGAAAAGCTGGAAGAAAGCTGAGGAGGAGAGCAACCCTGTAGGAGGACCATCAGTCTCAAGTAACCTGGACTTCCAAGATTTCTCAGACACTAGACTACCCACCAGACAGCATACATAAGCTGATATGAGCTACAGATGACTGCCAGGTCTGTGTTCAGTCAGAGAAAATGGACCTAACCCTCAAGAGACTGGACGCCCCAGGGAGTTTAGAGATGTGATGGTGATGGTGGGGGAATATCTTCGTAGAGACAGGGGGATGGGGAGGAGGCATGGGATATAGAACAGTCAGAGGGTGGACTGAGAGGGGAATGAAATCTGGCTTGTATAAAGAAAGAAAAGAAAGGAAAAGAAAAGAAAAGAAAAGAAAAGAAAAGAAAAGAAAAGAAAAGAAAAGAAAAGAAAAGAAAAGAAGGCAGGCAGGCTACAAAAATAGAGAATCATGGATGCTCAATAATCTAAAATAATAATATCTTCTGAATTATAGAGAGATTGTCATCAAATATCTGATTCAGTTTCTGTAGGTAAAGACTGTCATATTGCCATAAAATTCTATTCATACCTGTATTACATACATTATTTAAAATGAAGATAATTTTGGAATAAAGTGAAGAGTGTTTGAAAGATGCTTTGGTAATGAATTAATGACAGATTTAGAATATTGGCCATTTAGGTAAATGATGGTTTGCCTTATTATCTAATATCTGGTGGTCAAAAAAACTGTTTCATTACATTTAGACATGCTAACTTGTAAAGGGATTTAAATAGATCCTATGTTAAAATCAAATCTTCTGTTTTTTTTTTTTTTTTTTTTCAGTTCTGTCATTTAGTTCCAAACCCAGCATATCCTCAAGAAAATTTAAAATATAGTGGTACTTAGGCTAAGATTATTTGACATTCATACATTTATAATAGAAATGTACACACACATATATATATATATATATATATATATATATATATATATAGTCATATTTGTAACAACAATCTACATATTTGTTTGAGCCATGAAAAAGCAACAGATATATTGTCAGGGAAGAGTATAAAATAATGTACGGTATCAGTATTATAGACTCTAGACTCAAACAAATCATTGGAGTATATACAAGTGGTTTTTGTAATTGTCATAAGTATTGACTAAAATGTATAGAAAATGAGGTGAGAATAAAATTATTTGGTAATTTCTGATAATTCATAATGATAGAAATGCAACTCAGGAGTAAAATACATTTTTAAATATCTTACACTATACAATTCATTTATAATTCTTCATTATGTCCTCCAGAATAACCTAACATTTGATTGAGTGAGGATATAAAAGAAGACAATATGGTGCATTCATCCTGAAAAGGAACTGTGTTAAAAGATATGAAGATAAACATGCAAAAGCTACATGGTAGCATGTCTGTGTAATAGAATATTCTAGAAATGATTAAGTAATCTTGGAGGATTTAAGATACCCCATATTATATTTGTGTGTATATATATATACACACACACACACATACACACACATATATGTGTGTGTGTGTGTGTAATAGTGTGCCTGTATGTACATTGTACATGCATAGATCTCTATAGGTGTTCTGTATAGAGCAATGCATGTGCATATAAAAAAGCAACTCATCTTAAATTAGGGAATTGTGCATAGATATAAGAAATTATGATAAAGATAGAAAAACTTCTATAAGGAAAATTAGGCCTGACCACATTTCAGAAGTAAAAATGCCTAGCAGTAGCATAAGCCTGATTCATGTATTCCTTCTGTCATTTACAGAACTAAATATAAGAAGAAAGGCATTGATGTAGGTCATAATGTTTATACAGTAAATTCACAATGATACTAAATCATCATTAACATCAGAGATAGAATGCTGCTATGTACTTGGTGGTGATAAGAGAGTTCAAGTAAGTCATTTGAAAAAGTTATGCTGACTATTTTTCACCTCATGGTTGGAAGAGGATATCCACCAGTTTATCCTCTAAATATTTCATTATGAAATTACAGTAGTTATAAATTTCAAAATTCAAAGGGCATTTTGTCTATTTCAAACACATACTAAACTTGCTTAAACTGAACTCTACTATTAACGTTTAATAGTGACATTTGAACTGATAATCCAAGAGTAGCCATGCCTAAATAACAGAGAATTTAGACAAATCAACACAGTGACAGGTAAGGTACTAACAGTTATCACAGTTCCTTTTTATCCTTTAATTTTTGGTTCTTTAAAAGATTTATATAATGTGTTATGAACACATTCACATACTTCCCACAATTCTGCCCTATTTTCCAAAAGTATCGGAAACCCATTTGTATTTTTCATTTTCTTTTGGCTGCTGAAAGAAAACTATAGAAGAAGGGGTGGGAAGAGGGTGAGAGCCACATACTGTGATTGTCAAGGAAACATTTTCGTCTGGACACAGCAGGGTAGTGGCACATGTGGCTATTGTGACATCAGGCACAAACTTGTAGAAGCTGTCACAGTTCCATTTTCATACACTGACAATGAACATATTGCACACATGGGTTGTGCATGCATACACACAGAGACAGAGCAATGAAACTGAATTAAAGAGAGAGCCGAGGAGAAAGCATAATATTAGCTAAGAATGTTATCAAAGAATCATGGAGACATAAAAGAGTCATTCAAATCCAAATTAGCTAATTTAGGTACCTGAAATGTATTCAAATTGTTTCTGGCTACATACTACAATGGCATTTTAAGAAAAGATCCCTTGAATTTAATACTGGTAAGAAAGGAACGTCTACAATTAGCAGGAAAAAATGTACTTCCTTTTATTCTTTTTGAAAGAAGACAGAGGCATCACACATTTTATATAAACAGTATATGTGTAACAGATGCTGAGATTATGAAGTAATTCTGTTAGCCTATATTAAAGATATCTAGAAAATGGCTAAAAAATAGGCACCTTTTACAAATATTCTGGTAATTACAGTAATTTTTCATAAAATTATGAGAAATGGCCATGCAAAAGTATATTACTTTAAAATAATTTAAAGATGTGTTTTATTCTGTTTCATTTGAGTGTGTGTATGTTGGGGTGTGATTGAATCTGGTGAGCATGAGGGTTACTGCCCTCAAAGGCTAGAAATGGATACTAAAGCTGGAATTACTGAATGGAGTCTTCTCATGTGGGGCTAAGGACTAAACTCAGATTCTTAATAAGAACAGTGTATGTTCACAACTACTGGACCATCTCACTTGCCCTGAATTTTAATACTATTGAATTTTAAAATATATGCCTAACTTGCTAATCTTAATAGATAATCACTAAATTTACATAGATTTATGTATATACAAACCAAAGCCGTTTGGAATTGTTAGAAAATATTTTATATCATTCAACTAAACAAGTTCTTTACCAAAATTCTCCAAACTTTTTTTATAAAGATCAGCAAATTAAAATTAACCACACCTTTTGTCACTGGACTGAACTAGGACACTAAACCTTCATGCAATCAGACGTGCCTTCCATAGGATGCCAACAGCAAGCTATCCTCTGTGCAATAGTTAGCCTCACAACCCACGGCATAACGCAGCATAATTTCTTTAGAGCGGCAAGCCAAGTCTGAGGAGATTGTCCCACCTCCACTGTGGCAAAGGCATGTGCCACCATGGCAGAAGTGTGGGCCTGTAGGCGCTGCACCTGACACATGCACCAAACACACAACACACACACTATTACAAGCATACATCCCAGGGCTCCCATCAGTCCTGAGGCAAGGGATCTTATAAACAATAAACACAAAAGGAGGCCACATACAAACAGGTGTAGCCTGAAAAGAAACATTCCTTCCTCCAGCAAATTGAAATACAGAAGTTTCAAACACATTAGAACCATTCCAATAAAATTTGCATTACCCCAGGCCCCTCCCGCCACCTGGCTTAAGGGGGAAAGATCAGTGCAACTACCATTCACCCCACATAACAACGATACATATAAGGGGTACTGCCCAAGGTGGAAGGGAATCAGGAACACTCCTACAAAAAGGAAGGGGGGCCCATCTAGGTTGGGAGAATATAGTGCCATTGCCCTTGGATATACTGGCAGGCCACACCCCTTGAATCCAGGTAGCATTAGCTTTAGTAGATACAGCTGAACACAATCACTCATCTGTGAAATATTTTGAATCATCTGAAAACACAACAATCCCTTTAGCTGAAGCAGCATAGAAAAAAGGCAATTGTAGATGTAAAGAATTGAGGAAACACTTGAATGCATCAATGGCATGGGCCTCAGGAACACAGACATAATAATTCCCCAACATAGCTTTTCAGTTCTCACTAGCGGGAGCATTACCAGCCACAGGAACATCTACGTCCTCATAGCTCTGCTTGTTTTGAATTGCTCTGGTCAGCCGTTCTGGGACCCACAGCTGTTGTCATGATCCTGAGGAAACACACAAACAGACTCTCTCTCCCAAACCAATTGAGAGTGCTCCTCTCTTACCTGATTCAGTGCCTCATTGCCTCTCTGGAGTTCTGCGCCACATCTTTCTCTATCTTCTATGCAATTTCTCAATAACTTTCAGACTGGCAAAACCCGTTTTGGTAAAACCCCCTGGTCCTCTGCAAACCTCAAGTCCCCATGGTGCTTGGTGCAATTTGTCCCAAAACCGTGAACCTTAACTTGTCCCCATGGTTTCACTTTTACTTTGTGCCTGCTTCCTGGCAACTTTATATTTGCCTCTATTTTATCCAACGTCCTTCCCAAACTCGGGGAGTCGGGTCCCCGTACGGGCCATCATTTGTCAAGTCCGTCCACTCTCGATCAGCAGGAAGACAAGACCACCAGTTCTTCTAACAGCAGTTTATTCAGCAAGCTTCAGTCTTCATCTATCTCCCCTATTTTTTCTTTTCTTTTCTTTCTTTCTTTCTTTCTTTCTTTCTTTCTTTCTTTTTTTTTTTTTTGAACTAAAACTGTGTCATATTTTTATTTTAGGCTATAAAAACCATGTATAACCAGGCAATTAAATAGGGCGGATATGACAACAACCTATATGTCTTATCAGTATTCTTTTTAAATGACTTTAGAATGCAGATAATGCTTAACACTGTCAGCAATATAGCTCTGCTAGAATTAAGCAAAACTTCCGGAGTGATTTTTCTTAACTTGGTGTTCTTTGATAAATCAATCAAAAAAAAAGCTAGAACATGTTTTGTTAAAATATTTCAAACATATACTTGACTGCTCACACCTTCCAATTATTTGATTTCTGGGTGAAAAGAAATATAAAAAAATATTAGTAACAATGACACTAAACCCAAACAAAATTCAACCGTATAAGATTTGGTGCCAGGCTATTTTGTTCTAGAAATCAGAATTTAATGTGGCCTTAATGGTTGCTATGTTACTTAATAAAAACCTGTATTCACTGTCAGATGACAGAGAGTTTGGCATTTCTAGGCCTACTTCACAGAAAAGAACATCTTAGGTTTTAGGAAATCTGTCTCTTGGAATTAATCTATTATTTTCTGCTTAGAAAATGCTTTAGTGTCCTAGAGAATATTCCATACTCTGGGCTAAAGGCAGCAGGCTCTGAAGATTTTATGATGGCTCACTTCTATAGATTAAAATGGATATATGAAATTCTATGATGATGTTTCATTTTCTCCTTTCTATAGACACAATGTGATCTTGAAGGTACAGGAGGCAAGTTGTTTCATCAGAGATTTAAAAATGTGATATCCAAAGGATACCACCAAGTTAGCCTAGTGGTAAGGCTCCACTTATTTAAAGTATCTGGTGAAAGCTAATAAATGACAGGTAGAAATGAACACAGTTAAGAGATTGTTTCACATACAGTAAAGAAGAAATTAGATGAATCTACTTCATACTAGTAGGAATGTGTGTCTATAAGTTTAGGGGCACTAAGATAATCCTCAGAAGTGACATCTCTTGAATAATGTGGCGTTCATTTCTCTGTGTGTTTTGATTACTCATCTCCAAATATCTTGTGATGTTTAGGTGACTCCAGGTATCCAAGTTAATAATATGCACCATAAGGGGCAAAACTTACCCAACTCCACAAAGAATAACTGCATTGCTTCCAGCTTGCCATCAGATAGTTGCAAGTTCCTGTTGGTAATGGAATTATATTAAAGGTTAAATTTGATTATTGTTGCCATTGTATTTCATATGTTTTAGTGCATTTCATTATTGGACATGCACATGTTGATAATACTCTACAACTTTCATACTTTTTCTTAGTATTTGGCATTTGTGTCTCATATGATGCTAGATCTTCAGAAAGAGAAATGGCCTAGGTTTTTATGTACAAACTTTGAAATGTGAAATAATATCAGTGATAATTATTGAGATATTGAATGATGAGATAATGGTTATATACAATACATACTATAAAAGGTTCTTTGTATGCAGAAAATATTATGTTAGACAGTTACAATAGTTTTAAAGCATAAAATTTGGAGGTATTTTCAAGATCAGGTGGCATAGAAATGCAAGTCATCATCATGAATACTAGCTGGAGACCATACTTATTCCTTGTTATTCATCTCTTATGTCACAGCTGCTTTTCTTACACACTGACACTTATCAAACCAGAACACTTCCTTCACAGTGCACACCTGCCATGTAAGTAGGGTAAGCTATAAATATGCCACAGTTAATACCTCAGAAGCATTCTTCAACAAATGTTATTCATGACATTGTTAGATAAGTTTGCAGCTGTCTTGTCCCACATTTGTGAAAACTCTGAAAGCAATTTAAGTTGCCTTATGTCATGGATGTGTTGAATCAAAGTGTATCTCGCTATCTACTGCATAAAACTCAATTGATAAAACATATTTTCTTGTCTTTCCTACATTCTACCCATTGCTTATCTACCTTTATATAAATATTTTGAAATTTTCCTGCAAACCAATAACCCAGGTTCAAAACTTATAACCTCATTTTGGTAACATTTTTAAGGGCACCTTACTCAAGGCAGAATTGACAGACAGACAGAAAATATTTAGGAAAGAGGAAGTCAGTGTATTCAGAGACAAGACTACTGATTACTTCAATTATGTAAATATTGATATGATGTAAGTTGGGAAACTAAATCAGATGACAAAGTTGGGAAAATAGCTAAAGCACTATGTAGTAATGAAGTAACTTGGGATATGTCTAGGTCTAAGGGATTCATTTTTCAGTTGTTTTAAAAAAATGTAAATCATGATTACCTGAGGGAGGAAAAAGAAGCAAAACACAAAGCAATGCAGTAAGTAAAATCTACCCAGTCCAGTGGCAAAGACTGTCTATTGTGACAAATTGAAATGGAAAATGTCAACCTCAGAATAAAACAAGTTGTTTTTGATTATAGCTAAAGTTTAAATTTTAGTGTGTGTTTGTAATTAAAAACTGTCAATTACTTGAAAGAAAGGAAAATTGTATGTGGAATTGTTTAGAGAGAAGAAAGTGAAGTTGAAAGGGTAATTATATTAAATTCTCAAAAAGATACAAATGGGAACTCATAAAATTGAAAAGTAAGGCAAAGGACACAATCAATAGGACAAAGTGGCAATTCACAATTGGGGAAAGATCTTTATCAGCCCTATATCTGACAAAGGGCTGATATCCAAAATATACAAAGACCTCAAGAAGTTAGGCTCCAGAGAACCAAATAACCCTATTAAAATGTGGAATACAAAGCTAAATAGAGAATTCTAAGCCAAGGAACCTTGAATGGCTGAGATGCACTTAAATAACTGTTCAACATCCTTAGTCATCAGGGAAATGCAAATCAACACAACCCTGCGAATCCACCTCACACCAATCAGAATAGCTAAGATCAAAAACGTAGGAGAGAGCAGATATTGGGGAGGATGTGGAAAAAGAGGAACGAAAGCTTCTCTATTGCACGAGTGACTGCAAGCTGGTAAAACCAATTAAGAAATCAGTCTGGCAGTTCCTGTGAAAATTGTAAATATTTCTAGCAGAAGATCCAGCTATATCATTACTGGGCATATACCCAGAAGATACTCCAACATATAACAAGGACATATGCTCCACTATGTTCATAGCAGGCTTATTTATAATAGCCAGAAGCTGGAAGCTACCCAGATGTCCCTCAACAGAAAATGGGTACAGAAAATATGGTACATTTACACAATGGAGTACTAATCAGCTATTAAAAACAATGACTTCATAAAATTCTTAGGGAAATAGATGGAACTAGAAAATATAATCCTGAGAAAGTTAACCCAGACAGAAAAGAACACACATGGTATGTACTCACTGGTGAGTGGATGTTAGTCCAAAAGCTCACAAAGCCCAAGATACAACCCACAGACCATATAGAGATTAGAAGGAAGGAAGACCAGGGTATGGATATTTCAGTCCTGCATTGAGGGTGCAACAGGATTATCATGGCAGGTGGAGGGAAAGAGGGACCTGGAAGGGAGAGAGGAGTGGAAGGAAATAAGGGGGCAGTATCAGGAACTGGAGGAGATGTTAGAGAGGTACAGAGGTTCAGGAAATCAAACAAAAATAGGTAGCAGAGGGGATGAGGAACTGGGGATAACCACTGGAGAGTCACAGACACAAAGGAAACGTGAGGATCTCAGGATTTAGAGGGGAGATAGAACCTTCAGAGATCATCTTCAGTAGTTAAGCATGCCCCCAGTCTAGGAATGGAGCCACCCGCCCATCTCAAAGATTTTAACCCATAAATGTTCCTGTCCAAAGGAAGAACAGGGACAAAAATGGAGCAGAGACTGAAAGAAGGGCCAATCAGGGATTGCCCCACTTAGGGCATCATGTCTACAGACACCAAACCCAACACTATTGCTGTGGTAAAGAAGTGCTCCCTAACAGGAACCTGGTATGGGGGTTCCTTGGGAGGTCTGACCAGCGACTGACCAGTGCAGATGTGGATGCTTAGAGCCAACCATCAGACTGAGTTCAGGGAATCTGGTAGGGGACCTGGTGGAAAGACTGGAGGAGCAGAGGGAGATTGTAAAAGACAACATAGGCTGGGCTGATGACCCAGTTCTCCCAGAGACTATACCACCAACCAAGGAATGTTCCTGGAGGGTCCCATGTCTCCAGAAACATATGTAGCAGAGGATCACCTTGCCAAACAGCAATGGGAGGGGAGGCCCTTGGTCCCGGGGAGGTTTGATGCCCCAGAGTAGGGGTAGCAGTGGGGCAGGATGTTATGGATGGGTGAGGGAGCACCCTTATACAGGCAAAGAGGAAGGTGAAGGGTGGATGTTGGATGTGGGGTTGGTGGAGGAGTAACCAGGAAGTTGGAAAACATTTGAGATGTAAATAAATGAAATGATTAAATAAAAAAATATTTATTCAATGTAAGAAACATCCATGTAAGTTTATTGAGCAATAACAAAAAGTACTTAGAAATCTTTAAAGGAGAATGGAACAGAGGAAAGGGGAAATAAAGTGTACCTGAGAGAATCAGAAATATTTTAGGGTTCTATTGAGCTACCTATTTGTTTATAAGTAGATAAAATGAGAGACAGTATCTACCTTGGGACAAATCAACATGACTAGCTAAAATATCTATTTTTTTTTACAGCCATGAAAATGTGGATCTCTGCATGACTCTAGTCAAAGTCCAAAATTTCTAACTATACTATGAATTACAGAATGGTTTAAAGATTGATAATTTAAGGTCTACCTGTTTATGATCTTTATAGTTCTTATTTTTCATAGAAATTCTCTTCAAGTCATCCTTTCCAGAAGCCAGAAAATTAATCTATATATTTTAAACTATTTAAATTCGCGGGCAGTGGTGATGCATGTCGTTAATCCTAGCACTTGAGAGGCAGAGGCAGGCAGATTTCGAGGCCAGCCTGGTCTACAGAGTGAGTTCCAGAACAGCCAAGGCTACACAGAGAAACCCTGTCAAAAAAAACAAAAACAAAAACAAAAACAAACAAACAAACAAACAAAAACTGAAAAAAAACCTATTTAAATAAATGCTATCCTAACACCTTAACATAATCTGCTTGAATTGACAAATCCAAGTACAACATTTATTTCCATTTTGATCAATTTCTTCCTATATTAATTCCATGAGTTTCTTTCATAGCTGAATTACTTAATATGTGCATAATGGCACAATGTATTGTGCTTGATTCCAGCTTGAGTTAATCAAGAGATATTTAATTTTCAGTGAGTTCACTCTCTGCCTTGCCATCTGTCCTGGCATTTATAGGTATTAATATGTTAGCTCTCCTCTAGAGTATACAATCTTCCAATAGATTCTCTTGATCTCTTTATCAGTAGTAGTCCATAAATACTGATTCAATGCCTTGAATATAATATCAATATAACTAATTGGACCACATAATTATGCATAATAGCAATTTCTATAGAGGAATTTAATCTAACATCATGGCTGCTTTTGCATGGTATTTGGAAATACACACCTTTAATCTCAAACAATGAAATTAAGGTTAGTTTGTAGAAGAAAACAGCTTGGTTTGATCCTGAGTGAGGTAATACAATCACAAAAGAACTCAAATGATATGTACTCACTGAAGTGGATATTAGCCCAGAAACTTAGTATACTTGAGATATAAGATACAATTTGCAAAACACATGAAACTGAAGAAGAACAAAGACCAAAGTGTGGACACTTTGCCCCTTCTTAGAATTGGAAACAATAACCCATGGAAGGAGTTACAGAGACAAAGTTTGGAGCTGAGACAAAAGGATGGACCATCTAGAGACTGCCATATCCAGGGATCCATCCCATAATTAGCCTCCAAACGATGACACCATTGCATACACTAGCAAGCGTTTGCTGAAAGGACTCTGATATAACTGTCTCTTGTGAGACTAGGCCGGGGCCTAGCAAACACAGAAGTGGATACTCACAGTCAGCTATTGGATGGATCACAGGGCCTCCAATGGAGGAGCTAGAGAAAGTATCCAAGGAGCTAAAGAGATCTGCAACCCTGTAGGTGGAACAGCATTATGAACTAACCAGTACCCCGGAGCTCTTGACTCTAGCTGCATATGTATCAAAAGATGGCCTAGTTGGCCATCACTGGAAAGAGAGGCCCATTGGACATGCAAACTTTATATGTCCCAGTACAGGGGAACGCCAGCGCCAAAAAGTGGGAATGGGTGAGTAGGGAAGTGGGGGGGGGAGGGTATGGGGGACTTTTGGGATAGCATTGGAAATGTAATTGAGGAAAATACATAATAAAAAAATATTTAAAAAAGAGAAAGTGATGGACAATTGAAGGGCATACAAAATGAGTGAAAGATTTGACACAATGAGTCAGAGACAGGATGTGGCCAAATTTTATTTGAACAGATTTTTATATTTAAGAGTAGTGCAGGAAGAGAGAGGTGAGTTGGAAGTCAGTCAGTTTAGTTCAGTTTAGTTAGGTCAGTTGGAAGTCATTATAGGCAGTACAGTGCAGGGGAGTTGAGTTTGTGAGTTCATGCATTTTATGCAGGTTTCCATCTTATCAGAATAAGATGGAGCTGGAAGATTAGAACAAATTGCCAGAGTTAGTTTGAGGCCAAGCAGAGCAATTCAGTGAGAAGCTGAGAAAAGCCAGGTTGAACCATTCAACTTGGAGAGAAGTTTCAACCAGAACAGCAGAATTAAACTTGGCAGCCTGAGTTCAGAAAGAACTAGAGAGGGTGCACTTTTCAGCAGTAAATCTCAGAGTCTGAAAACATTCTAGGCTTGAATTAGATTTCACAGCAGTCAGTAGCTTTCAGGACACGGCCTAGATTATCAGAAAGCTACAGTAAGTCTCTTAGACAACAATGACAGCAGACTAATGAAAGATACTTGTACAAATTTCAGAATCTACAGGATAAAGATAGAGAAGAATTGAAGCAAAATTTCTTCAGATCTAACCTCAGAATTGACATATCTTAAAATTTCAATTTAAAGGATAAAGTAAACAACTAGATCTGTCCAAACTTATAGAACATAAAAGTAGATATAAAATGTTTAATAAATAATTGTTTTCTTTATTTGAAATACATTGCAAATTTTTATGGCAAAGTACATGAACACTGGGGATGAGAGAAACAAAAACAAACAAGCAAAAGATGTTAACATCATCCATCTAAAATCAGTGTTTAAATCTTCAATGCTTTATCTCAGCAAACATCATTTTATGATTGCCTTTCCACGTACTTAAAGTAGTAATTTAAATTCTTTCTTAAAAGGAAGCACAATATTTACACTTAAGATTTGTAAGCTATAACAATAGAGGAATTAATCATTTCATAAACTGACTAACAGCCATATTCAGGAACTTGAGAAATTAGCAAGTTAGATTTTTTTTTCCATCACTATAGTGAGCAGATGTTTACTTATGAATCCAGAGTCTGTCAACTCTAGTAAGTATGCAATGCTAAGCGGACAGCTTTTGTGTAATTTATGGTCTGATTGCATGCCCCACCTCTGACACTGAATGATGGCTTAACTTACATTTGGAGAAGGAAATTTCAAGTTTTGTTCGGAAATAATCCTCTTCATTTCATTCTCTTCTAGCCATCATTTAATGGAAGGAATGATAAAATTCCCTATGAATTATTTCCAGAAAGTAAAGTTTAAATTTTCTCATATGAATATTGACAGGAATTATTTTAGGTTTAGGAAAATTTAAGTATTAATTTTATTCATGGATTAGCCTATCAATATTTGAAACATTATTTCAAAATAAATGTAAATTCATTAAGGTATTTTTCTGTTGATTTCAATGAGGAAAACTGGATAATTAGCTGAAACGATATGTTTCATATTATGAATTTTGCAATTTTAATTTTCTTCTGTTGTAAATAGTATTACTTATAATGCTTTAGTATTTTCTTTTTCTTCATGAGTTTTTAAAATGCCCATTTTGAAATACTTTAATTTTTATTCATTTTTTGTGAGAATTGAGAATATATTGTTTCCTACAGATAGACAAGATGTATTTTTTATAATTTCAGACAATTCATGAATAAAACAGCTCTAAGTTATTGTGTATTTATAAATTTATAAATTACTTTTATATTTTCTACTCATCAAACAGAATAATTGGTTTCAATTTGATCTATAGTACTTGCATAGAACAATGTGATCATATAAACATTCCTCTATGCACTCTGTCTTTCTTATCATTTCCTCCTTTTCCCCCTTATTCTCCCTCTAGTTTTATATTTATGTGTTTTCAAAAACACTGCTCATTGTTAATGGTGCTTCTATAAACATAAATGTGCCGGTACATCTGTTGTGCCATGGTTTTAATTCCCTTGAGTATATTCTGGAGTGGTTCAGCTAGATCACATTGTTACTATTAATTTTACTTGGTAACTTCAATTCAGATTCCTATAGTAGCTATACAAATTTCCTCTGTAACACATAATGATGTGTTCACTTCCTTTGTTTATTTTGCTTGTTTTCTTTCATCTTCAGCAACAATTGCTGACAAAAATCTTTTATAAACATTGAGTCCCAGAGTCCTTATATATTCAGTACTTAAAAAGTCCATAATATCAGGTCTGGAGACATGGCTCAGAGGTTGAGAGCACTGACTGCTCTTCCAGGGGTCCTGAGTTCAATTCCCAGAAACCACATGTTGACTCAAAACCATCTGTAATGAGATCTGGTGCCATTTTAGGGCATACAGGCAAAACACTGTGAATATAATAAATAAATAAATCTTTTAAAAGGTCCAAGCTACTTTGCATATCAAATTTCTTCTCTTATGTACTAAGTTTGTCAATTATGGCTGCTGTAAGTTTTTTTTTTCTTTCAGTGTTTCATACTTTCTTACATCAAAGGGGAAGAAATGTCCCAGACATAATTAAATCAAATCAAAACTAAACAACTACTTCTCTCCGTGGTGTACTTGCTGTAATGTAGTTCCTCCAATATGCTGGATTCTTCATTGCACTCAAAGCTGTTGCCTCACCAATGGTCTCCCCTAGTCCTTTCTTTGGGTAGTCCACCCCTGCCACAATAATGTAAAGCTTCAGCTGCTCTCCAAAAGGTTTAATGACTACAAAAATAGCAATAACTATTGACTCTTGCACATTATCATGTTCAACTGCCATTGCAGAACTTGCCCTCCTCTTGCCCACAGCGTCCTGCATGCTGAGACTGAGAAAATACTTCTCACAAGTTTTTGGACTGAGTAATAGCGGTTTATTATATTTGCTTTCCTTTTTCTTTTCTTTTCTTTTTCTTTTTTACTGTATTTTTTTATTTTAAAGTCCAAATTTTATTCCCCTTCCTGTCCAACCCTCTGACTCTTTCACATCTCATACCTACTCCCTTCCCCCCGCAAGGATGTCCACACCCCCACCCCCACCTCCATCATACCTCTAAATTCCCTGGGGCCTCCAGACTCTTAAGGGTTAGGTGTATCTTCTCTGACTAAAGACAGACCTGGTAGTTCTCTGATGTATATGTGTTGGGGCCTCATAGCACCTGCTGTATGCTTCCTGGTTGGTGTTTTAGTATCTGAGAGATATCAGGAGTCCAATTTAAGTGAGACTGCAAGGTGGGAGAGAGGGACCTGGGAGGAAAAGGAGATGGGGGAGGGGGGTTAGCAGAGAAGGGAACATGATCAAGTATCGTGTGTGTGTGTGGGGGGGAAGGACTGAAGCCCTAATGGTCAGCAGAAAGAATGAAAACAGGCAACCTCAAGAGGTAGGAGGTGTGGAGGACCCTCCAGAATGTACCAGAGACCTGGGAGGTGAGAGACTCTCAGGACTCAAAAGAGAGGAACCTTAGATGAACTGTCCTACTTTGGTGAGAGGGAATTGTATAGCCCACTCCAGCAGAAAGACAGGACATCGAGGGAGGGATGATGTTGCCATTCCACAGTCAAAACTCTGACCCATAATCGTTCTTGTCTGAAATAAATACAGGGATGGGAGGTGGAGAGGAGCCTGGGGAAAAGAAGTTCTAGCAACAGGCCCAAAGTGGGACACAGCTCAGTGGGAGGCCCTAAAGCCTGACACTATTATGGAGGCAATGGTGTGCTCACAAAAAGGAACCTATCATGACTGCCATCTGAAAGATCCAACAAGCATCTGAAAGAGTCAGATGCAGTTTTTTGCACCTAACCAATGGACAGAAGCAGATGACACCTCTGGTTGAATTAGGAGAAAACTGGAAGAAGCTGAGGAGGAGGGGGACCCTGTAGGAGGACCAGCAGCTTTTCTTTTTTTTTTTTTTATTGAAAATAACTTTTTCTCTCATTTAACTCAACCAGAATTTCCCTTTCAACCACGCCTCCCATTCCCCACCCCACTTCTTCCCTTCCCTTGAACCATTCCTCACCCATGTCCTCTCAGAAAAGAATAGGCCTCTAAGAGACAACAACCAAACACTCTAAAGCACAGTAAGACAAGGCAAACGCCCTAATACTGAGGATGGGTAAGGTCCCCAGCAAAGCAAGAGTCCCAAGAGCAGACAAATTAGTCAGACACACTGACCCAGGCGGCTAGGGGTCTGTCTTAGGTAGGATTTTACTACTGTGAACAGACACCATGACCATGGCAAGTGATGAGCCTCAGTATATACATAGACTACCTGGTGGAGACCCTTGTATACTATGCTTTCCTGTAGAGTCTCGGTGAGACCTTATCTGCCCTGATGAGTGAATTTGGCAGGACATGTTCTCTTGGGATCCTCCATGCCTGACTCTGACAATATTTCTGCCCCATCGTCCACAGGAATACAGGAGTTCCTAGGGCATAAACCTGATGTAGACTTCCAATTTATAATCTTTTCCCCAATTGTGTCTGGCTGTGAGATTCTCCTTCTGCTCTCATATGCTGCACAGAACTATGAGTATGTTAGAGTACTATTAGGAATCATTCCATTGACTTTTTTCAGTCATGTTCAGATTTAACCTAGGGCTCTGGTCTGTCCAGGTGCTGGTTACTGGAAATCTAAGCAGTCTAGGGCATGGGCTCCCTCTCAAGGCACCACCAAGCTAAACCCTCTCCCTCTCATTTTACCCCCCAGATTTCTTAAATATATGCAAAAGAAGTCTTCTTTTTGTAATTCTAAGTAATTACCAATGAATATTCTTCCAAATTGGGCTGTTCTGAAAGAATTGGCATCTTTTTTTTTTTTTTTTAAGTTTGCAAGTTGCAAACTTTTATTTACTTTGGAAAACATAAATAAGTGGATATATATTCAGTTCAGAGTTTGAGGCCATCATAGTATGTTTCTTTGACATCCCTGAACAACAGCCTGAAAGGAGGCTTCTTTTGCTTAGATATTAAACTGTCTATAGCTCTTGGGGTAAGCGTTACGATTCCACATCCCACAAATCCAGAAATTCACGAATACATACGTACTAATGTGTATTAATCTTAGGTAAATATGAAATGATATTATTTCTTGTGGCTGTTCAAGAATCCTTAAGAATGTTTCTATATATTTTCTCAAGAAATTACATTCTAAAGAATGAATAACACAATATAACAGAAAAAAAAAAGGATTTTAAAGAGGAAATCCAAAATTCAGGTATAATAAAGCCATGCTCTTTAAATTTAACTTTGGTTTTAATTATCTTAATTAATTATATCAGTGGATTACTTATTTATCCATTTATATTTTATTTTTTCAGAATTGAAAATCTGATTCTGAAACTGTTTTCAAATGTAAGTTCTTAGAGTACATAAGAAATTTGCAAAGAAAGCAATTGTAGATATTTTCACAGGATGAAAAAGGACTTGTTAAAATTTGAGACAGTATGTTTGAAGCACAAGGATAAATGAGTAAATCACAGCAGATGGGAAGTTTGGAAATAGAAGCCTGCATATTGGACATGTGTTTTATTACAAAGAAGAAAGCAAGAAGATTGGAAAAAGTAGTGTTTTAAAAATGCTAGGTTAGTATTGTCAAATTTCACGATACACTCACACCCTAAAAGGTGTATTTATTTCATCAATATATTAGGGCCGTGGAAGTCTGTGGCAAGCTGTTTGGATAAATTACTAAATGCAGAAATCTTCTACTCCATGCTGAAGATGTAAGCATGTGGGCATATAGTTGAACACATCCTTCAACATAATCTACCCGGTCTTTAAGGCCTTCTCATTTGGCTATCGTTCCTTTTACTATATTTGTCAAACTATTTTCCTTTTTAGGTATTTACATAGAGTTCTGATAACCTTATTTTTGTAGAATCAGGATATAGATGTTGTATAAAAATATTAAAAATAAATCATGAAATCTACAAAGGTAAAGTAAAACTCAATTACCCTTTTCAAACTTATAAATTAATCAACATTTAATATATTAAAATTATTTTTATATTTGAGAGCTGGAACAAAACATAATTTACATGGTAAGATTATTGCTATTTCTATTAGAAATAATTTCAACTATATTTGTTTGACTTTAAGTTTTTTATTTAATCAACATCAGGACAATGCATACTTTCCTACACTTGATAATAATTGCTGTCAATTTATCTGACTTTGTTACGTATCTATTTTTAAATAAAAATACAGTTTTACTACTCCTTTGGAACTTCTCTTCCTTCCACCATCTTCCCCCTACTCACTCTCCAATTCATAACCTGTTTTTCTGTAATCATTACTGGTTA
The DNA here is from genome assembly GCF_978045245.1 of Mus caroli. Taxonomy (NCBI): domain Eukaryota; kingdom Metazoa; phylum Chordata; class Mammalia; order Rodentia; family Muridae; genus Mus; species Mus caroli. The sequence continues at coordinate 85,159,900 of NW_028227267.1, read as the reverse complement.
CACATCATGTGTTAATCAATTAAACACATGTCCAATATGCAGGCTTCTATTTCCAAACTTCCCATCTGTTGTAATTTACTCATTTATCCTTGTGATTCAAACATACTGTCTCAAATTTTAACAAGTCCTTTTTCATCTTGTGAAAATCTCTACACTTGCTTTCTTTGCAAATTTCTATGTATCCTAAAAACTTACATTTGAAAACATTTTCAGAATCACATTTTCAATTTTTGAAAAATAAAATATAAATGGATAAATGAATACTTAATCCAGTGATATAATGAATTAAGATAATTAAGACCATATTTAATTTGAAAATCATGGCTTTATTATACCTGATACATTTATGAATTTTGGCTAAACAATAAAACACATATGCACATGAATAAATATATAATTATTGACTAGTGATTTTATTTAATTTTACCTGTATGTATACACTTTAAAGGCGGATCACTTGGTATTGTATAACAGATAGCTGTCTTATTCAGTGATTTACCTCTCAGCTGTAGCTATTCATCTAGAATTGGGGTCTTATGAGATTTCTTACAACTATATTGGCATGTTATTTGATGTTGTCATAGTTCAGGTCTTGTTTAGGTAGCCATATTCTTGACATTTCATGTGTAGAATTTAACTGACATATCTAGAAGACACTATCTCCAAATAAACTTCCTTGACCTATGGCAAATACAGTGTTCATGAAACTTCTGAGATGTTATCCAAACTTAGGTGTAAGGGTTCCATTGCCAATGTACAAGAATTCAATGGTTACTACACACTCTGTGGCTCTCTGAATTTTGAGCCGTTGTGGATTTCTGTAATGTTTTGTTTTCTTCAAAAAAAAAGGTTACATGGATCTGAGATTAGAACTACACTTATCAGTGGATATAAGGATAAACATTTCAACTGCATTTTGGAATTGCACAGAAATAGAAAAATGACAACAGTCGGATGTCCTCTAAAATAGATGATGTCATTAGTCATGAGTAGTTGGCAAGACTTTCACTAGTGGATTTGCCTCCTCTTGAGCTAGCCTTAAATTAAATTAGACAGCTCTTGGTTATCTCCAAGATATAAGTGCCACAATAACACCTTCAGGAATATCTTACAATTCTAAGCATGTGGTCTGTAGGCATTTTGGCAAGGTAAGACAGATTATTTTTCTTCTTCAGAGAAAGAATATAGTTTTTTTTTCTGTGCTATAAGATCTAGCCAGGAGAGGAGGCTTATGGATTTATTCCAGCTGAATTTCTCCTTGTCCTATCCACAAAATGAATTATAACTTCAGTAATAAGGACTAATGTCCTAATTCCAGGAAGAAATTAAGGGTAGGAACAACACACTATATTCTTTTTGAAGTCTCTTTGACTCCACTGACCAACAACTTGATAGGATGCTTCTCATACTTAGACAAACTGTCTATGGATCTTTGGATAAGTATTACCATTCCACATCCCAGAAACACAGAAATTCGTGAAATTCATGATTATATACATATATATATATATACATATATATACATATATATACAATTTATGATATGTGTGTGTGTGTGTAGTAATAGTAGGTAATTATTAAATGATATGATTCTGTGGCTGTTCAAGATCCTTAAGAATATTTCTATATATTCTTCTCAAGAAATTACATTCTAAAAAATGAATAATAAATTATATATAAAAAAGATTTAAAAGAGGAAAGCCAAAATTCACAAAAGAATTAGTTGCAGTAAAGCCATGATCTTAAAAGATCAACAAATGCTGATTAGAAATTATTTCTTTTCAAAAATACATGATTGTCCTTGAGATGAATAAAATCTTACCATAATAGATGAAATTTTACTCAAAATTCCTAAAACCTGTAATCAAGAGAAACTCTTTAAACAAATCAAAAAAGACACTTGTGTAACAAAATTACATCACAAGTTAAAGTATATAAAAATAGTATGCCTGGACTTTACACAATATGAAAGGAAGTAACTGTGGATAAGGCATACAGAAGTGCTATGTTTCTGCCTCAAAAAATGTAGAATATGCTCAATTCCATTGATTATTTATAATATTGCAAGTTAAATTGTAGTGCACACAGGACACATCATGATGGATTGAATGAGAATAGGTAGGACAGGTTGATATATTTGAATGCTTGGTTTCCAGTTGCTAAACTATAAGCAAATATTAAAAAGTTGGCCTTGATGAAAGTGTCTCATTGTAAGTGGGCTTGAGGTTTCAAAAGCCCATATCATTCCAGGTAATTGTTTTTCTATAACTTATGTAAGCGATGTAAGATCTCAGTTACTTCTTGATCAGAATCCTTGCATGCTTCCATGATGCCCACCATGTTGGTCATGAACTTAACTGTGGGTCTTTCTGCTCTCATAGATTGGAGACTGATTCAATCCATGGGAGTAGTGGGAAAAGAGACATTGAGCAGGGAGTTCAGAGCGCTATGAGAACATACAGTGAATAAACCCACCTAGACCAGCTATCAGGTGGCAGATTAACATTACTTAGGGCAATTCAAGACTTATTCATGTTTTGGGGGAATGAGGGGAGGAACATCTATGATGTCATTGGCTGCGGGCTTAGGGTACCTTAAGTGCCCCATTCAAATGGGGAATTGTCTCAGAAATCTCAGGAAATGGCTGAACAACTTATTATCAGAAGGAAAATTGATCCTGTATTCAAACTAAGGCTACTCAAAAATCCTCAGGTAGAGGCATAGGGGCTATATAAGGGCTTAGAGTTCTCAGCAAGGACAGAAAGAAAAGCCATGCTAATGAAGGAAATCTCCCATATTGTGCAGAATCCAGAGATTATCAAATCATGGTGGATTTTGACCTTAATTAGCAGAGTTTTCCACAATAACACTCTTAAATTGTAAGCAAACCTCCATTTAGGTGACTGATTTTATTAGTCACCTTAGTCACACTCATTATAAAGGCATCTGAAATACATGGATAATTAGAATTTTGAAAACACCACTTGGTCAAAAATGTGGCAAACCTAGAACACTTACACTTATTTAGTCAGAATATAATATTCCTAAATACATTTTAATTTTTGAGGAAATTGAACATACACTAAAAAATAAAACATAGCTATTTAATCATTAACCATTAATTTCTTGGAGAAAATATTAAAGTATATACATACCAATATCATTCATTTCATGATTAATATATTGTGTTTATTTTTAGATATGTAAACTATTAAAAAGATACAATACCCCACCAAGGACTACTTAAAACGTCTATTTATTTCAGTTATACATATTAGCAAAAGGAAAAGAAAAGGGGTGACTTGGTAACATTTTGAGTTTATGTCCTGGTGGGACACAGGATCATACTCATTGCATAAATCTTTTTAACTTAGGGCTACAATAGAAATAAGGTTTCCAGGTAGAGCTGCCCTGGCTGTTTAACAGGTATGATGCATGTTATGAATGGTATGTGAGTTTCCTATCTGTACATTGGATAGTTCGAACAACTTTTCTAACTTTATTGCTTTGGGGCTACATCCCTCAAGTGATGTCATTCTCCTTGGTTGAAAAAAAAAAACAAAAAACAAAAAACAAAACAACCAACCAACCAAACAAACAAACAAAAACCAAGTAGACTTACAGCAACCATAGAATACACAAAGTCTTAAAAATCAAAAAGAACTGACTAGGCAACCTTGAGGCCAGGGCTTAAAACTGAATTGTGTCAATTTAAAAGAAAAGCCATAAATGAAATATGGAGTTGGTAGATGGAGAGAGGGGTGGAGAAAAAAATGGGAGGGAGAAAAAAAAATCCTCTAATGGATGTGTAAGAGTAAGGAGTCTAAGAATAATTATAACAAAAAGAATCAGAGTTTGAAATATAAATAATGTATGAGTACATTTCTACAACAATTTTAGAAAATGAAATCCAGTCTCCACTAATCGAAAAATGACTAGGACTGGGAAGAGCGATGTAATGGTAAAGACACAGGCATTAGGACACTTTGGGGTTCTTTTTTGTTGTTGTTGTTTTTGGATTTTCCTCTGAGAGATTATGCAGTACTCAATATATCTTAAGCAATTTTTCTTCCTAAGTACTCAATTATGTAGTCTTGTCGTTTATAATTTTGCAAAAAGCACTGTTTCTAATCTACTTTCCTACTCATTTTATCTCCATTTACTTTTTTACTTTACAATTCAAAGCGTTACATTTGTAACAAGACATTTCAATATGCTTGTAGCTAGTTGAAAAAATAACGGTGCATTCCTCATAGCTTCTTCAACCCATTCCAAATGCAGTTTTGTTTTATGGATAGCCATTTTTAATTATAGCTTCTCAACAATATAGTTATAAATGGGTGGCTGTTTCATGACATAGACATGCCCCAGCTTCTTACAAACGCTTTCATTTACCCCTCTGATCTAATGGTATGTGTTTGTGTGTGCTTTCTTAATTATTGGAAATTATTTCTTTTCAGGAGACCTCACCTAGTATATACAGGATTTTTTTAGAGGCTGGTCTTTGCATTCACAATAGAGATTATTACATTTATTTACAAATGTGTATATTTAAATGATTACATATTTCCTCAGGTAATTTGATGTTTCTTTTTTTTTTGTCAAGTAACCAGAATTAGGAAACTATTGTAATATAATGGTATGTATGGACATGTAAAGAGTTGTTAGGGTCTGGGTGGGGAGATTTTCCACTTTATCAAGAACTTGCTACAAGATTGAGGAACACAGTTTAGTTATATAGAACTTGCTTAAAAGCATATGCCTGAACTTCCAGTACTAAAAGGCAGATACAAAGAAATCAATGACAAGCTAGCTAGCTACCCCAGCTGGCCAGTTATGTCTGAATTCTACTAGACGAGCTTCTCTTAATAAAATAAAAGTGGACATTTACAACAGAGAACTGCCTGACCTGCCTTCAGTGAGAGAAGACAGGCCTAACCCTGCAGAGCCTTGAGGCCCCAGGGAGTGAGGAGGCCTGGCAGGGTTAGAGGGTGGGGAACAGGGACATTCTCTTGGGGACAACTGGAAGGAGGAATGGGATGTGGAACTCTGGGAGTGTAGATTAGAACTGTAAAAATTAAAAGTTATTAAAATATAAAAGTAGAGCATACTCAAAAATTATACCAAATATGGAGTCCAGACTTCAACAAGCAACTGCACAAATACATGTGCATATACACAGGAGAACGTGTTCACATACATGCAACCACACCACACAAACACACATAAAATGAAATTAGCTTATGTATTGGGTGATCATTTGCAACCTAACACATTTTGTTGCTTAAATAAAGCTGCTGTTTCTTCTGCATAAATATTTTTCTATAAAGATTTTAAATTAACAAACTAGAATTATTTTTTAAATTTAAATACTTAAATATTATTTAGCTATTATCATTTGATTTTTGAAAATATGTGTTTTAGATTTGATTTTAAAGGTAGAAATTGAATAATCGATGATGCCAAAGGAAAAACAACAAAATAATTTTCTTTATATTCTCTCAAGATACTTTTTATCCTATGGACACAGACCTCAGAGTTTCATAAGAATGGAGTAAAATGTGTGCAACTTTGTGTTGTTTTATATTTAGAAATAAAATTTGAACATCTATGAACAGATTGTAGAAAAAAAGCAGAATAGTTTTTCTTACTGTCTTTTTGTATTCAACCTCAAAAAAAATGCTTTGCTTAAATTTTACTAGACAAAAGAAAAAAACAACAGTAACATTATAAAATGAGAAAATATTACAAGCATCAAACAAATGATAAGATTTTCAAAGTCAAAAGTTAGTTTTCTGTAGATAAGAAAATATAGTATAAATATATACTACCAGAATTGAAATTTGAAACAGGTAATCATTATAGATTTTATCAATTATAAATGACTTCTAAATACCTAATTATATAGACTTTTATGGTACTGTTTAAACATGTTTTTTCTCACCAAAATTCATGTTGAAACTCAGTCTTCAATATAAGACTATGAACTAAAACCATGAAAGAATGACTAAGCCAATTAATGGAATTCAAACTTCTGGATTTTAATTTTGGTTATTTGTGTACTAAAACAGAAAGACAGTAAACATGACTGATATAATTTCCTTTTGAATTGTGGCTTTTTAAATTTTTTCTGAGATAGGATTTCTCAGAAAAAAATCTGAGTAGACCTGGATGTCTTATAACTCACTTTGTAGACCAATCTGCCCTGGAACTCAGAGACCCACCAGCCTCTGCCTCCCAACTCCCAAGTACTGGAATTAAGGGCATGAGACCCACCACCCAGGTGAACTATATTTTTTTTTCATTTTGCTTTTTGTTGTTTTTTTTTTTATTTTTTATTTATTTATTTTTTAATTGGGTATTTTCTTTACTTACATTTCAAATATTTTTCCCTTTCTAGTGCTCCCCTTCAGAAACTCAGAAACCTCACTTCTCCCTCTCCCTTTTAAAGACTCCTAGTTATGGAGAACTGCTCATTTTCAGTAACCAGTCAAGGCCTCGAGTGAAGGAATTGAAACTCACCAATCCAGCCATAAGACCTTTGAATGACAGTTTCTACTGCATGCAGAGTGTTTGGGAACTAGCAGAATTTTCATCAATGAGACAAGAGATACATCTATTGATAATCAAGTAAATACAAAGAAGATATTAGGGATACAGAAGTAGAATCAAAGGCACAAGAGACTGAGGATAACAGTCATCCTCTCTCACATAAAGTGACTGTGATAAGTAACATCGAGAACTTAATTTTCTCACAAGTCAGCTTATATATATATATAATTTCTCCTTGGGTAAATATCAATTTGAGATTAATTTTTAAAAATTACATAATTGGAAGAATTTTGACACTTCAAGTGTGCAAGAAATAGGTATATGATTTTAAGTAAAGTTTTAGGTTATGAGGTAACAGTAGGATTGGGAAAAATCCAGGAGATACAAAGAGGAGACCTTTGGGGGCTAGAGCACAGTGGGAATGTATGAGTTTACAATAACATCGGCTGTTAACAATAAATATGTCTATAATGTTAGGTGAATATGATTAAAATTAATTATGTAAAAATTTCAAAGAACTAATGAAAACACCATTTAAAATATAATAAAATTAGCTATAAGAAGGAAACTCTACTACTCTAACATGTAAAATAAAACCTTCTCTACAAACTAACATTATAAATATGCATAAAAGCAAATCAGTAAAATACAGTATAGTACATATTTACAACATAAACCCATAACATTAAGATGACACCTCATAATGTCTAAAGGACTAACTATACATAATAAAATAATAGAATGAGTATATACAGAGACATTTCTAAGAAGGCAACACAAGAAGATATGAAATGGTAATTTGCTAAACATAATTTTGTGATGATATACACAGACATTTCTAAGAGTCAACATATAAAAATATTAATTAGCTCTTTAGGTAAGTCTGAATTAAAACAACACTGGAATAGCTATTTGCTACCGAATGTGACAATGTCAATTGGAGGTATGTTGCAGCTGAATTCTTTATTACACACTGCTGGAAGGAAGTATAAATAAATTCAAATATGTTGAAGAATATTTTTATTATTCCAGGAGATTTTAAGATAAACTAACCCTATAAAATAGAAGACAAGTAAATATACAGCACAGAGGGATCCCCTATTCAAATGTGCATAAAATATTTTTCCCACTACTAAATAGTGTTTATGTTCTTTACAATTGTGAAAAGCTAAGAATAAAAATTTATTCACAAGGATATATAAATAAAAAATCACATTAATAAAAACAATGTTTTTCCAGTAGAAAATTTCATTTCTCATTATTTTGCTTGCATTAACTTATTTAATCTCTAGAAATACAGAGGAGAAACTTGATATGTATCATTCTCATTTGAAGATATAATGAATGCAAATTAATTACATCTATTATTTTAAAAAAAAATCACAAAATTAGTCAGAGATATTTAATTGATATCAATTTGTGTGTGTATATATATGAGATTCCATCCACTAAAGTTATTTTATGAAATGAGAGTTATAAAATTTGATGACTCATTCATTAAAAATCTTATTATACTCCTTCCGGGAGTGTTTTGTTCCCAATTCTAAGAAGGAGTGAAGTGTCTACACTTTGGTCTTCTTTCTTCTTGAGTTTCATGAGTTTTGCAAATTGCATTTGGGTATTCTAAGTTTCTGGGCTAATATCCACTTATCAGTGAGTGCTATATGTGAGTTCTTTTGTGATTGGGTTACCTCACTCAGGATAATACCCTCCAGATCCATCCATTTGCCTAGGAATTTCATAAATTCATTCTTTTTAATAGCTGAGTAGTACTCCATTGTGTAAATGTACCACATTTTCTGTATCCATTCCTCTGTAGAGGGGCATCTGGGTTCTTTCCAGCTTCTGGCTATTATAAATAAGGCTGTTATGAACATAGTGGGGCATGTGTTCTTATTACCAGTTGGAACATCTTCTGGATATATGCCCAGGAGAGGTATTGCGGGATCCTCCGGTAGTACTATGTGCAATTTTCTGAGGAACCTCCAGACGGATTTCCAGAGTGGTTGTACAAGCTTGTAATCCCACCAACAATGAAGGAGTGTTCCTCTTTCTCCACATCCTCACCAGCATCTGCTGTCACATGAATTTTTGATCTTAGCCATTCTGACTGTTGTGAGGTGGAATCTCAGGGTTGTTTTAATTTGCATTTCCCTGATGATTAAGGATGTTGAACATTTTTTTTTTCAGGTATTTCTCAGCCATTCAATATTCCTCAGTTGAGAATTCTTTCTTTAGCTCTGTGCCCAATTTTTTAATGGGATTATTTGACTTTATGGAGTCTACCTTCTTGAGTTCTTTACATATATATATTGGATATTATTCCCCTATCTGATTTAGGATTGGTAAAGATCTTTTCTCAATCTTTTGGTGGCCTTTTTGTCTTATTGACAGTGTCTTTTGCCTCACAGAAGCAAGATGAAAGGATGGACCATCCAGAGACTGCCCCACCTGGGGATACATCCCATAATCAGCTACCAAAAGCAGACACTATTGCATATGCCAGCAAGATTTTGCTGAAAGGACCCTGATATAGCTGTCTCTTGTGAGGCTATGCTAGTGCCTGGCAAACACAGAAGTGGATGCTCAGAGTCAGCTATTAGATGGAACACAGGGCCCCCAATGGAGGAGCTAGAGAAAGTAACCAAGGATCTGAAGGTCTCTGCAACCCTATAGGTGTAACAAAAATATGAACTAATGAGTACCCCCAGAGATCGTATCTTTAGCTGCATATGTAGCAGAAGATGGCCTACTTGGCCATCATTGGGAAGAGAGGCCCCTTAGTCTTGCAAACTGTATATACCCCAGTACAGGGGAACACCAGGGCCAAGAAGTGGGAGTGGGTGGGTAGGGGACAAGGGTGGGGGAGGGTATAGGGGACTTTGGGATAGCATTTGAAATGTAAATGAAGAAAATATCTAATAAAAATTGGAAATAAATGTAAGTTGTTAAAACATTTGTCATAGATGGACCTGAATGAAAAAGAATCTCATTATAAATCAACAAATCACAATGGAAATTAACATGTGTGACATATTTGAACACAGCTGCTATGATAACCAATTTACAAGTGTCATCAGCTATTTGGACCAGGTACCATATGTGACCTAGAAAACACCCTGAGTATTATACTTTAGGTATAGAGACTCACTTATGCTGATTTCACTGGACATCATTTCTGTGTTATTTTTTATCATAATTTCTAATTTTGCCCTATAATCTTTTCAAGTATACAACACTGTAAAGATGTTAAAACTTAAGGAAGAAGTGGAATACAGTTAGGTTTAAGGAGTGATTGCCTAGTGTCCATGAAGCCCTGGCTTCTCTGTATAGCACTGCCTTAGCCAGATTTGAGAGTGAAAGACTGCACTCATAATGTAGAGTTATTAGGGTAAAAAGTTCAATTACATCCCTAGATACAGAGTTAACGTGAAGCCAGTCTGAGATACATGCAAACCTATTTAGAACATGAAGTATGTAAATAATAAGATTGGGCTGAGATGTAGGTCAATAGCAAAATTTTTGCTTAACATTTTTTGCAATACCCTAAATTCAACTGTCAAACACACACACACACACACTCACGCACATACACACACACACACACATACAATTTAAGAAAATGTGGTTTTTCCTTTTTTTCCCTCAGAATGTATTGTCTTTCATTCTGAGATAAAGCCAAAACAGGGAGGATCACCTGCATCTTGCTATGCAAGGCACCATAGTGACCCTTTATCCCCTTCATATTCTCAAATTCTTGTCTCAGATGTATTTCACCTGACGGCTTTACCTTTTAGGAGAAGTACTTCTCGTTTAGTTGGCTACTCCTTTTTCCCAACTGCAATAATCTGCGATTCAGTTATCTGCACCGGAGGGCTGTTGCAGGCCCAAGCATGACAAATATGGTGCCTACAGGTCCTGGCCTCCTTCCCTCTCCCTTGCTAAATTGTTAATTAATTCCTAAAGATAGCTAACAAGGTCTCTCTTACTTGGCTGCATTTTTTTTAATTAGGTATTTTCTTCTTTTACATTTCCAGTGCTATCCCAAAAGCCCCCCTTATGCCCCCACTCCCCTACACACCCACTCCCACATCTTGGCCCTGGCGTTCCCCTGTACTGAGGCATATAAAGTTTGCACAACCAATGGGCCTCTCTTTCCACTGATGGCCAACTAGGCCATCTTCTTATACACATGCAGCTAGAGACATGAGTTCCAGGGGTACTGGGTAGTTCATATTGTTGTTCCACCTATAGGGTTGCAGATCACTTTAGCTCCTTAGGTACTTTCCCTAGCTCCTCCATTGGGGGCCCTGTGATCCATCCAATAGCTGACTGTGAGCATCCACTTCTGTGTTTGCCAGGCACTGCATAGTCTCACAAGAGACAGCTATATTAGGGTCCTTTCAGAAAAATCTTGCTAATGTATGCAATAGTGTCAGCTTTTAGAGGCTTATTATGGGATGGATCCCCGGATATAGCAGTCTCTAGATAGTCCATCCTTTCCTGTCAGCTCAAAACTTTGTCTCTGTAACTCCTTCCATGGGTGTTTTGTTCACAATTCTAAGACGGGGCAAAGTGTCCACACTTTGGTCTTTGTTTTTCTTGAGTTTCATGTGTTTCACAAATTGTATCTTATATCTTGGGTATTCTAAGTGTCTGGGATAATATCACTTATCAGTGAGTACATATCATGTGAGTTCTTTGTGATTGGGTTACCTCACTAAGGATGATATCCTCCAGGTCCATCCGTTTGCCTAGGAATTTCATAAATTCCTTGTTTTTAATAGCTGAGTAGTACTCCATTGTGTAAATGTACCACAATTTCTGTATCCATTCCTCTGTTGAGGGGCATCTGGGTTCTTTCCAGCTTCTGGCTATTATAAATAAAGTGGCTATGAATATAGTGGAGTATGTGTCCTCCTTACCGGTTGGAACATCTTCTGGATATAGGCCCAGAAGAGGTATTGCAGGATCCTCCGGTAGTACTATGTCCAATTTTCTGAGGAACCACCAGACTGATTTCCAGAGTGGTTGTACAAGCTTGCAATCCCACCAACAATGCAGGAGTGTTCCTCTTTCTCCACATTCGCCAGCATCTGCTGTCACATGAATTTTTGATCTTAGCCATTCTGACTGGTGTGAGGTGGAATCTCAGGGTTGTTTTGATTTGCATTTCCCTGATGATTAAGGATGCTGAACATTTCTTCAGGTGCTTCTCAGCCATTCGGTATTCCTCAGGTGAGAATTGTTTGTTTAACTCTGAGCTCCATTTTTAATGGGGTTATTTGATTTTCTGGAGTCCACCTTCTTGAGTTCTTTATATATATTGGATATTAGTCCCCTATCTGATTTAGGATAGGTAAAGATCCTTTCCCAATCTGTCGGTGGACTTTTTGTCTTATTGAAGGTGTCTTTTGCTTTACAGAAACTTTGCAATTTTATGAGGTTCCATTTGTAGATTCTCGATCTTACAGCACAAGCCATTGCTGTTCTATTCAGGAATTTCCCCCCTGTGCCCATATCTTTGAGGCTTTTCCCCACTTTCTCCTCTATTAGTTTCACTATCTCTGGTTTTATGTGGAGTTTCTTGATCCACTTATATTTGACCTTAGTACAAGGAGATAGGAATGGATCAATTCGAATTCTTCTACATGATAGCCAGTTGTGACAGCACCATTCGTTGAAAATGCTGTGTTTTTTACACTGGGTGGTTTTAACTCCTTTGTCAAAGATCAAGTGACCATCGGTGTGTGGGTTCATTTCTGGGTTTTTGATTCTATTCCATTGGTCTACTTCTCTGTCACTATACCAGTACCATGCAGTTTTTATCACAATTGCTCTGTAGTACAGCTTTTTGGCTGCGTTCTTATGTTCAGTATATTACTGAAACTGATCATCACCTATCAAAACACCAAGGTACAACAATTAAAAATCTCCTTTTGGTTACCCTAATTATCATACCTAATCAGAACCTTCCAATTCCTGTTTCGTCTAACCCAAACTGCCCCTTTTTCCCTCTTAAAATGCACACTTGCAAAACTATTTCTTGCTGTTTCTGCCTGATTCAGATTCAGCCACCTTGTCTCTCTGCCTTGCTTAATAATGGATCTCCTTATATTTGGAAAGTGGTGTTTGTGTGTGGTATATGCCTAGTTGGGACTCCAGAGAGGTGTACCCTGCAGTACATAGGTACTTTCATGAGTGAAACATTCTCTCAGCTCAATCCAAACGTTTTTATGAATGTTTGTTATTGTCTGAAACTGTCTCTGATTGGTGCCCTAAAATCATCATACTATCTCTTTGCTAATGGAAATACTTCCTCCATTATACCTCCCACCATATGATATGCATATTTTAAGTGATTTTGATTGGCCCATATTCATTTTTGGTCTATGTTTCTCACTCTTCTTCTATTGTCCAAATGAATACATTTAAGAATATATACTGAATAAATAAATATTGATGTTTTTTTCAAATTTAATGACATATATAAATTTTATCTTTAATATGTCTGCATATAGGATACATATGTAAGCTTTTGTTGAAAGCATAGTATAAACTAATGTTAAAGCATTACTTAACTACTTTTGTGTTTTAGAATTTGATGCATTTATACATTTTATTTTGATCATATTTAACCTGATTACTCTTTTCTATCCCCCTTCTACTCTTGACTCACTTCTAAACTTGTTCTCTTATCTACATGTATGTGTGTGTGTGTGTGTGTGTGTGTGTATACAGGTCCAGTGCAGATATGATCCAAAAAACTCCATTGTTATTTGTGAATAGTTTGTATTTTTCAACTTAATTAAAATCTCTTTGTTGATACCAAAAAACTTACCAATAATTCTGACATGGATTTGTATTCAAAGACTTATACACTGATTTTTAAGTATGTATTTTGAATAATCAATAAAGAGAATTAGTGAAATTCAAACTGCCATGTTTGCATATATATAATGTGTATAAAGCTTTGTGTTTGATCTCAAACAGGAGAACATACACACACACACACACATACACACATACACACAGATTCACAGACACAGATACAGAGGCGAGAGAGCAACAGACAAAAAGAAAGTCAGAGACACACAGAAACAAAACCAGACATAGACAGAGAAACAGAGACCAATAAACTATAAGAGAATGTTTACAGTTAGAGAACTTGAGCAAATCCCTCACCAAAGAAATCAGGAGACTATTCTTAAAATCTAAACAGTATTGTTGAATTACATTGAGCTCAAAGTCTTTGCTGGACTCCACAATTACTTCAGTTTTATAAGGTGTTACTATTGAAAAGAACTATGAAAAGCTAAAAGGAAATATTCCTATGTAATTTCCTGCTTATGTATTGCAATCCTCAAAATTTAGAAAAGTCAAGAAAACAAACAAACACAAAAACCTAATTTACAAGTGAGTACTACCGAGCTTGCAGAGAAAATAGTGGTATTATCACAACCTATCAAGAAATGTGGATGCCAAAATATAACCACACCAACCCACCCACAAAAACTTAGAATCAAAACTTGTCATGTCTACAAGCTACTTAGGGATAAAGATGGAGTAGAGATTGAGGACATGCCCTACCAATGACTGACTCAATTTGAGACCCATCCTATGTGAGAAAGCCTACCCCTGACACTATTAATGATACTCTGTTATGCTTCAAAACAGGAGCCTAACATAACTGTGATCTGAGGGCTCATCCAGCAGCTGATGGCAACAGATGCAGAGACCCACAGCCAAGCATTAGGAAGAGCTTGGGAGTCCTGTGTAATAGTGAGAGGAAGGATTGTGGGAGCCAGAAAGATCAATGACACCACAAGGATATCTACAGAGTCTGCTAACCTTGGCCCATAGGGGCACACAGACACTAAATCACCAACACAAGAGCATGCCTGGGATGGACCTAGCCACCCCCCCCTACAGATATGTAGCAGATACACAGCATAGTGTCCATGTGGGTTCCTAACAAGCAGTGTTGGGCATGATTCTGATTCTGTGTTGCCTCCCTTTGGGTTCCTTTCCATTGGCTGAGCTGTTCTCTTGCTTTAGTGGGAGAGCATGTTGTGAATTGATTTGCCAGGGCAGATTGGTACCCATGGTGGGGTCTACTTAGAGGAGAAGGAGATGGAAAAATGTGGGTTTTGAGGTGTGAGGTGGAACTTGGATGAGAGGAAGGAGAATATATATGATCTGAATTTAAGGTGAATACATGAATAAATTAAGCAAATAAGTACAAAAAGAAAAAATGCTAGATTGTATATTACACAAAGTTATTATGTTCCGTATCTGCGCTGGACAATGGAATGGCTTAATGGTACTGAGGCCAAGCAGATCTGAGGTTGACAGGTCAATTCTTAAGATGTTTGTTGAACTCAACTGCTCCCTTGGCTTGTTATCTACTCACACACAAAACATGGGAATATTTTCCTTTGGAGAAATGCATAAAATGGATAAACTTCAAGTCTGATCGGTTAAAAATTCACTGAATGAAAAAAAAAATTCACTGAATGTAGTCCTGTGAACAGAAGATGGGATTCCTGATGCAGGGACTAATTGCAAAAAAACAAGGGCAATCAGCCTAATGGGCATCAGCACATCCAGCCATCAACTTAGAGAGTCACTTAGACTGATGTTCTCAGGGTCTGAAATGAACAACCCAAGTCAAATACAATCAGAAAATTCTCTGATCACAGAAAGTAGATAAATGCTTTCCAGAGCATTTATAACAGAGGAGGGAGATAATCAAAAAGCTGAGAAACAGAATTCATCAATGTATGTGGATCAATCTCTGCTGTGAAACTCCAAGGTATTTCCAGAAAGCTAGATGGACATCACAGTCATTTTTTTTTTTTTTTTTTAGAAATAGGAGCTGTACAATGACCCACAGCTTGACTGTACTCTCTTTCAATCTAACCTAGTTTCTGTAGCTCCTTAAGACACTGGTCTGAAATAGAAATCAAGTCTGAGTATATATAATGGTGGAAAGACATTCACTTAAAGCACCCATAGAAGATCAGCTCATCTCCTCATAAGCGAACAAAACTGGTAGATTAATATAGTTTTGACAATCAAAATTTTACAGTTCCCTTTAAACATGAATACTGATGAATGAACAAACATATCCATTTATCATGTGCCCAAACTTGGATCAAAAGATTCAAGTGAGGTCCCATTTGTTGATTCTCAATCTTACAGCTCAAGCCATTGCTGTTCCATTCAGGAATTTTCCCCCTGTACTCATATCTTTGAGGCTTTTCCCTACTTTCTCCTCTATAAGTTTCAGTGTCTTTGGTTTTGTATAGAGTTCCTTGATCCACTTAGATTTGACCTTAGTACAAGGAGATAGGAATGGATCAATTCGCATTCTTCTACATTATAACCACCAGTTGTGCCAGCACCATTTGTTGAAAATGCTGTCTTTTTTCCACTGGATGGTTTTTGCTCCCTTGTCAAAAATCAAGTGACCATAGGTGTGTGGGTTCATTTCTGGGTCTTCAATTCTATTCCATTGGTCTACTTGTCTGTCACTATACCCCATGCAGTTTTTATCACAATTGCTCTGTAGTACAGCTTTAGGTCAGGCATGGTGATTCCACCAGAGGTTCTTTTATCCTTGAGAAGAGTTTTTGCTATCCTAGGTTTTTGTTATTCCAGATGAATTTGCAGATTGCCCTTTCTAATTCGTTGAAGGATTGAGTTGGAATTTTGATGGGGATTGCATTGAATCTGCAAGGCAAAAGACACAGTCAATAAGACAAAAAGGCCACCAACAGAATGGGAAAGGATCTTTATCTATCCTAAATCAGATAGGGGAATAAACTGAATATACTGAACATAAGAACGCAGCCAAATAGCTGTACTACAGAATAACTGTGATAAATACTGCATGGTACTGGTATAGTGACAGACAAGAAAACTAACTTCTAACTAACTACTCACTAACTTATAACCTCCTAATGTCTTCCTTAAGCCTCTCTATTGGAAACAATTCATAAACAATAATAATGTAAGTTCAATAAAACCATAATTCCACTGCAGGAAGATATGTGTAATTCTATTCAGAAAACAAAGTAAAATACAGGCATTGTATTTTACTAAGGAAAAGATTTTTCAGTCATTAGTTCCAATAAATTATTTGTATGTCTGCTATGATAAATAGCTAGCAACCAATCCAAATGCTGTTCTTAGCATGGATCTGATATGTCAAGCTTTCCATTTTGTCTTAATCCCTTTTCATCCCAAAGAGATTAACTCAACTTTGTTTTCCCCTTGCTCCTGCTGGCATTACTTAAATATCAAACTAGAAAGGGAAGTGTTATCCTAAGTCTGCCTGTTTCTATCAACATTGTAGATCTTTGCAATTCACTATGTTTGTGACTTTCCTTAACCTGCTGTGTTTACCCATTGGGCACATAAAGGTTCTTCTAATATTGACTTTGTATTATTCCAGACAGTTGTAGAAGAACCAAAGGAGGTTAGTAGTGCTTGTGTGTTATAAAAACCCATGTGTTAAAACCTGTTTTTTGTTTTTTTTTTGTTTTTTTTTTATATCAGTGATCTTTTAGAACAGACTCTCTTGTTCTGCTTTTAATCCTCTACCCTGGCAGTTATTTAGAAGCATAGCAGATATGTAATGCTGGAAGGAAAAGGCTTAGACAGGATGAAATATTTCTCATCTTATTCAATGTGTCAATTTTCCATATTGTAAGGAAGTGAGTGCTTTGAGGTGATAGCTAGTTATTTTGTAATTAAGTGACTTATCATCTAAGGAAAATACTTGTTTGTTGCAGAGATTTCAAAAATTCTTAGTTTCAGGATTATTTTAAAATAATTAACCACCTCACAAAATATTTGGAGTCATACATTTCCTCTATTACCCGTAAAGCATAAAAGCCTACCTTGAATTTATACTTTAAAAGATTTAAATGTTCAACCTACTTATACAAATGAAATTATATAAAACAGGTACAATGTAGCATAATTTTTGGATCTGGATTCTTTTAGTTAACATGTTTTTTGAGGCTTTTATGTGGAACAATGAAGATAAAATTTAAAATGTGTTAAATTATAGGAAATATTTGCTTAATGCATAAAAAGTTTTAAAATGAATAGGAACAATCATTAATAAAAAATTTTCTCCTTAGGGTACTTTTTAAGTCCCAGATTCAAATGTAAAGAATGTAAACTGTTAAGAACCAACTCGACAATCCATTCAACACAAGAGATTATTAAATTTCTTTTTTGGAATATCATTGAGGTCTGTAATCTAATAAGCAAATTATTAAACACTGTTAGTAATTGACACCAAGGAATTGCTTTGCAATAAAAATAATAATGCTAGAAGCTAATAGCATGCTATAGTATTCATTACAGGATATATAAAAGTAAGATAAAGACAAAATCCTTTTTCACAACAGAGTTTGTGGTACTGAAAGAAGACTAAACCCTGTTAATCTTCAATTTTCCTGCTTCCCTTTTGTTGTTATAGAACAGAATAATTTTGTCTAATCTGTTTCATACTAGAATTAACAAGTTGATTCTATTAAGTACAAAAATGTAAAATGTGTTTAAGGAGATGAAGTTAGGAAATGTAAAAGGTATCAAAACTGATATGATTTACATCTTTAATATGTTTCCATCACAAAGGTGAAATGTTGTGTGAATACATGTACTTAAATAAAACACACCCTTTATTTATATAAAATTTTGTTTTACCTCTTTTAAATTTTAGTTTAATTACAAGGGAAATTTTGTCATAAATTACTATTAATAAATTTCTCTTTTAAAATTTATAAGGATTTCTAAATACATATTGCAATGTTTTAATTTTAGGTATGGGGATATCTTATTTGTGCACACTGGGCAATTAACCCAGGCAGAAGGCAGAGGATTGTGAGGACCTTCTTAGCAATTGCAGTGTTTAGAGCTGAGCAAGCCAAGGTACTGTCGATGTGGTAATATTCAAATAAAACCACTGAACACTTCATACAGTCCCCTAACCTTGGCTGATGTGGTGGTTCTCCCAGCTTTTCTGTAGTTTCTGTAATAATAACTGTAGAAGATCATCTTTTTTGGTTATAGAATAAGTAAGGAGTACTTTGTATATATCACACACACACACACACACACACACACACACACACACACAGAGGTCTACATATCCAGTCCTGATTTTATCCACTTTGGAAACTCTTTTCTTTTCTTTTCTTTTCTTTTCTTTTCTTTTCTTTTCTTTTCTTTTCTTTTCTTTTCTTTTCTTTTCTTTTCTTTTCTTTTCTCCTTTTCCCCTTTCACTCCCCTTTTCCCCCTTTCCCCTCTTTTTCCCTTTCCCCTCTTTTGCCCCTTTCCCTCCTTTTTCCCTTTTCCCTTTTCCTTTCCTTTCCTTTTTCCCTTTTCCTTTCCTTTCCTTTTTCCCTTTTCCTTTCCTTTTTCCTTTCCTTTTTCCTTTCCTTTTTCCTTTCCTTTTTCCTTTCCTTTCCTTTCCTTTCCTTTCCTTTCCTTTCCTTTCCTTTCCTTTCCTTTCCTTTCCTTTCTTTTCCTTTCTTTCCTTTTCCTTTCTTATATTCCTTTCTTTTTTATTATTTTCTTTTTACTTCCAATCTGCTCACTCCCACCACCCCCATCCCTGTCTCAGAGTCTGGCCTAACCCCTACTCCTCTGAAATGCACCCCCCACTGAGTAATCCCTCCCCCCAACACACAAACAGACTGGGACATCAAGTCCCTGCACAACTAGGAGCAGCCCCTCCCAGTGAGGCCAGACAAAGCAAAGCAGCTTCATTGGGCTACATATGTAACTACATATGTATCTATGCTCTTTGGTTGGTGACTCAATATTAGAGATCTTCCAAGGATTCAGGTAAATTGGCTCTGATGGTCTTTGGGTGGAGTTTCTACACACCTTTCTTCCATAAGAGTCCCCAACTTCTCTTCAACGTTTGTCTGTGGATATCTGTATCAGTTTCAGTCAGTTTCTGGGCAGTCTCCCAGAGGACAGTTATGGGAGGCTCCTGTGTGCAAGCATAACAGTATCATTAATAGTGTCAGAGATTGATGCTTGCCCATTACAAGGATCTTCAGTTGGGTTGGTTGGGTTGACCATTCTCTGAGTCTCTGCTCTCTTTGAGGTGGATTGTTAGAGAGAGGACTAAGATTGCAATGGGTGGATGTAGGATCAGGTGTAGGAAAAGACAGATTGGTCCAGAGGAACAAGAGGATGAATGAAAATTTGTAGCTGCTCTGAGTGAGGGTGGGGGTGGGAAGAATCTCTAGAATATGCCAGAGACCTGGGATGAAGGGAAATCTCAGGAGTCAATACAGTGACCTTAGCCTAGATGCGTGGCAGTGGGATATGAAACCCGAAGTGGCCACTCCCTGTAGCCAGTTAGGACTCCCAGTGGAGAAATAAGGACATCAACCCACTGACAAAACTTTTTACCCCAAATTTGTCCTATCTAAAAGAAATGCAGGGACACAGCATTAATGACTGGCATATAGTGGATTAGTGGCTTCTTTGTTCCATTTAACTTATCTTTAATCAATTATAACACTTCCTAAACATGATGTCTATGAGTGTTTTATGTCTCACTATATACAGCAGATAATATAGTTTTGTCTGATCACAGACCAAGTTAAATTGAAGAGAAGGGTTGGGACATTTGTTCCTCATGTTTGACATACTGATGATTTCTTTTGTCCTTTGTAAACTGGAGTCTTCTGTTAAGATGACTAGTAAACCGTTTCACAGTTGTGATGAACTGAAAAACTAATATCTGTCTTAGTCTTAACAACAGAAAAATTATAAAGCATATGGAAAATAAGACTGTATTATTAAGCCACAACAAACTGTATCATAAACATACAAATCACACATCCAAAT
Source organism: Mus caroli (assembly GCF_978045245.1). Classification (NCBI taxonomy): domain Eukaryota; kingdom Metazoa; phylum Chordata; class Mammalia; order Rodentia; family Muridae; genus Mus; species Mus caroli. Next base: position 85,139,461 of record NW_028227267.1, on the reverse strand, counting down.
AGTGTTTATAAACTTCATTCTTTGGAAAATTTTGCACAATAGTTCTGTAGTATTTTCTGTTTATTTTCTCATATGAAGTAATATAATAGGACCTACACCAAATGAATACAGCTAATTACATTACTCGCTTATTTTCTGATATTATTCAAGCAAATTCATTCATACAAACAATTAGTAAACTTAGAAAATGACATATGTGTTTTCACTTTCCTTCAGCACTTTGTGATTATGGTCCAAAGTCTTCTGAGTTCTACAGTTCACAGTGAAATGTCTCCATTTATCTATCATATCATTAGTTTTCCATTTCTGCCTCCCACATTTTCCAATAGTCAAATACTTGTTTTATCTATGAGCGTTTTGACTATGATATATCTAGAAGTAATATTCACTATTTAGCCTTCTTACAGTTTAGTGAGTTTTTGAAACTGGAATTTGCTATTCTGCATGAAATTGGAGAGTCATGGACCACTGTTTCCTTCAACATCTTTCTTCTGACTCCTTCCTTACTCTGGAATTCTATCTACAGATACATTATATGCTTTCTCAATAAAAAAACAAAAGAAAATGACATATGTCAATTACCAACCCCAGATTTCTGAAGATAAAGACTGTATCCATAAACCATTAATTGTGGGTAAATGCTATGGTAGAATTAATTATTTATATCATTTTGAAAGAAGTTTAGCTATAGGGTATAATTCTTAGGTATCCTTGTATTAAATGCCTAGCATCAAAAATAAAAGTGATAAATTAAAGAAAGGAAGGAAGGGAGGGAGTTAGGGATAGAAAGAAGGAGGCAAAAATTCCTTATTAGTTAATAAATGCAGTGTTCTATTTATGATTGTAAATTATTTTAATGTCACCTCAAGAAATGAGAAAATTAGTCTTACAATTTGCTAAATGTACTTAAGCATAAAGTGTTATTACGAGAAAAGAAAACTAACCACAACTGTCATAGCAATTGCTAACTCAAAATGGCTAACGATATTGCATAATCTTATTAATGGAGTTCGGAGAAAACTGAAACTCATCTCTTTTGATACTAAACATCAACAGAAGCAAAAACAGATATAAGGTTAGTGTAATTCAAAAATAAGGAATAAGAATATTTTATGAATCTTTGTTATAAAATATAGCATACTGTTAAAGAGAGCCAATTGCTTTTTATGTATAATAATAAATTCCTATTTAAACAAATATTGTTGAGTGGCTTTTTGATAGCATGAAATACTGATATCTTTAAAACATATCCTAGTGCAAAAGCTAGGCAAAAACAATAAAGTATGATATAATGTAAAAAAGTAAAAGTCAAATATAATCTTGTATATAATTTTTAGAAAAAAATGCTTGAGGCTTATTTCCAAGAAAAGGAAAATAGGATAAATTTTCAACAATTAACAGCATAATTTCTATGAAGTACTTTAATCATTAGATTACATATATTCTAATTATGTGTCAAATTGTCCTGTTTTCTTAAAATCAGTTTGTTACTAATGATTATAGTTTACAGCCTTATATTCATCAATATTTATAATGTGATTTTGAACCATTTTAGAGAAGTACTCAAAACTTAACTAAATCTATGAAATTCAGCATGATGCAAATACATGAGGGAACAGAGATTTGGTCTAGAAGGAAAAGCAAGTCATTAAAACTCTCTCCGTTTTTAGGGTATAAGTAACTGGATAGTGGATTACGTTTCCCCAGTTTCTCATATATTGGAAATAACGGGACTTATTTCAATCAAAGACATCACAAAAGACTCTTTTCATGTATCATCATTATTTTATTCCCATGATCAATGTCAGAAATGACAGTGGAAATGAAGATATTACAGTGTGCCATAGTGAACATCATTACTGGCAAGCCACCTGCAGCATAACCTCTAAAAATTGCATATAATTTACAAAAACATGAAAATATGCATTTACTTCCAGAAATATAACATTTAAGCTCTAATATGACAAAAACATATGTACTGGATTTGGAGCACATTTACATGAGTAATTGAGAATGACTGGCACAATTATCAAATGTCACTATATAAATGACTTGGTAACTGAATTAAATTACATTTAATCATTTTCCTCCTTATATGAAGCTGCTAACAGGAAAAAATGGTGTCTACTGTTAAAAATGGAACAGTGAGGAGTTGGGGGTTCTAGACTGAATATCGGTGTCTCCTGTTGCTCACAGCCTTCCTTTCTTGGAATCATTTTTGTCCCATATTCACAGGCTTCTCTTTACTCTGCTCCCAACCACCTCCCAACCAGAAACCTGTTTATCAGGCCATCCTTTTCTCTATGCCTCTCCAAAGTATCTTGCGTTTTCATATCGTCTATCATTCTTTTCCAAAGGTGAACATCGCCTAGCCTATTAATCAAAAATAAAACTGTTACACATTCTGTTTTTTTTCTTTTCCTTTCTTTTTAAATATACTTTTAATTTTTTATTGCTTTTTTGTGTGCCTACATTTCAAATGTTATTCCACTTCCAAGTTTCCCCTCAACAATCCCCCTTCCCCTCCCCTCTCCCCCTGCCTCTATGAGGGTGCTCCCCCAACTGGCCACTTAATCCTGTCTCAGCAACCTAGAATCCCCTTACCCTGGAGCCTCCACAGAACCAAGGAGCTCCCTTCCCATTGATACCCTTTAAGGCAAACCTCTGCTACATAGCCATCTGGAGCCATGTGTTCCCTGCCTCATGGGTAGTCTTTGGTTGGTGGTTTAATCTATGAGAGCTGGTTTAGTCTATGAGAGCTTTGGAGGGTCTGGTTGATTGATATTACTGTTTTTCCAATGGGGTTGCAAACCCCTTCTGCTCCTACAGTCCTTGACCTTACTTCTCCATTGGGGTCCCCGCGTGCAGTGCGATGTTTGGGTGCATGCATCTGTATCTTCATTGATTCCTAATTCTTTCATATCCTTTAGAAAAATATCAAATATGTATTCTCTACACTCATAATTTTCCCAGTTCATTTCCTACTTTCAACTTAAACATTTACAGATTAAAATGACCGTTCACTCCATTTGTGTTGAAGCTACGATTTTAGGTCAACTATGGCTACCGTGAATACACTTCCCTGTTTTTATGAAACGGTCTTATGTTTTATGACTTTTGAGCAACAAACTCTTGAGAAAATTTTAAATTTTCACAAAAAATCCAATCATTTTAATTTTCAATATCCATAAATGAATTGCTAACTCAGGAATACCATCCTCTAAAATGCCACAATCTGGGAAATTTATTTACTAGTATCAGTTTTAAATTCTGTAACAATGGCTAAGTCATATTTCTGCACAGGAATTTAAAACTGATACTAGTAAATAAATTTCCCATAGCACTTTCAGTGCTAAAATTATGAAGAGTTCAATATTATTTTCACAACTGCAATTTTATGGGCTTCACTCTTTTTTTATGCTAATGGGAAATGACAAATCTACTGAAGCAAAGTCTATCATGGTGTGAAAGGGAACAACTGGGACTCTGTGATATTAAAAGTCACTCAAGGTGCCAATCATGTCAAAAAGGATAAAGATCTTTTAAAATATTCAACAGTAAAGAAAGTATGTGTCCAAGGTGGTCTGTGGTATTCATGTGTATATCATGGTATTCTGTGGTATATCATGGGTATTCTGAGGTTTTTGACTAATATCTACTTATCAGTGAGTAAATACCTCATTAGATGTTGAAAGAGTCTTTGACAAAATACAATACAAATTGGAAAGGATACAAATTAGAAAGAAATCAATGCATCTCCATCTGCAGATAATAAGATAGTATACATATGTGACGCCAAAAATTCTACCAGAGAACACCTATAGCTGATGTACAACTTCAGCAAAGTGGTAGATATAAAATTAACTCAATTTGGAAATTATTATCATACATATATCTAATATCCACTTTATTGAATATGTTTAAAATATGTTTATACTCTATGTACGAGGAGTAAGAGGGAGCAAAAGTACCCACATGCACACATGAGTACACACACAAACAAAATGTAGGTGTTTTTGGTTTTAGTTTGGATATTTTTTGTTTGTTTTAGCATCTCCTTTCGACTCACATTCATTTGACTTCATTCCATTAGATGAACCTACTGATAAATGATTATAATTTATAAAAGTAACATTAAAAGATGAATTAAAACAAGTCAGCGGATATTTAATTTGCTCATCAGAAACATAGGAAAATATATCACGTGATATTCAGAGAAATGCATTAATTACAATAACAGCCTTCATCCTAAATATATATATATATATATATATATATATATATATATATATATATTCCCAAAGATTTAGGCTGCTCTAAAATTCAGTTACATGTCTTCTTTCTGCAGTAGGAAGTAGTACAGAAAATCATAATTAGTCGATTACGTACAAAGTAAAACTTAGTTTTAGTGTTCTGATATGCATCAGTTATCAACTTCCCACCATCTAAGGCTCAGAGAACTAGGTGTCTAAAGATGGAAGGAGGGTCACCCACTGCTCTTTGCATATGAGGCTTCTGTTAGGTTATGATGCCTTACTTTAAAGCCACAAGTCCATGTATGTATGGGCTACATTAATTGGCATAGAAGGTGATTAATAACAATAACAAATACAAATCAAAAATAATGAGAGAACTTGAAGAGAGGAGTGGGATAGAGAAGCATTATTATTGAATCTGAGAAAAATTATCATGGGTTTGTATGCTCAAATGAATTACATAAACATATATGTTTGGAGTTTTAAAAGAATCAAAAATATTTTCAACATTAAAGACCCACATAAATATTTTATAACCTTGGAAAATATGATAGATCATCACAAACTAAGGAATTAAAGCACCCCTTAAAAACAAAAATAAAATATGCTATACTCAAATATTCAAAAATTAGTTACAATAATTCCAAATAAATAAGAGAATAAAACTTATACTGTTTAACACTTACAAAACATGGATATTTTACATTATTGGTTTTCCAGATTTTTTCAGACATACAGACAGAAATAGAAACCAAAAAAAAAACAAAAACAACCTGCACTATCCCTAGGTATTCACTTAAAAACCCATATCCAATAAAAGTTTTAATAGAAAAAAAGCTTTTAAGATAAAATGGAAAATCATAAATATGTATAGATGATACTCAAAAGAGTGATGTAAGATTTCTACATGCAGAATACAGATGATTTGAGATGTACATTTAGATGTTTATAAATCAATGAAATGTATCAAAAGACTTAAAACAGAGTGATATTGGCATACTTAGAACAACATTCATAAAGCTGTGAATTAAGTTTTTAATAAAAGCAAACCCGTCTTGTCATGAACTTAGTCCATTTACAAGTAGATGCAAATGTAGAAGCAGGAATGTCCTTCTTAACCAGCAGCTACTAAGAGGCAGAAACTATCTCATTCTTGTAAGCAAGAAGCCCTCCTGTGAGATTCCACAGATTTCAGTAACTGCATGTCAGAAAAACATTCCTTCTTCACTCCTTTTAAACTTTCATTTAGCTGATCTTTTCCATTGAGCTTAGATGTGAAATGTCCCCAACCAAAAGATACCAGGTTGGATGGGAAGATAAAGGTTGGAGTAATGACTTACAGAGTCTTAGCACTAAGCCACTTCCTGCTACTTTGATTCCATGTTTCTGTGAAATAACCACGTTCCTCCAACACAAGCCCTGATCACCTTGGTATTCTCTTTCAACATAACAAGAAACAGTAAAATTAAACAACATGAACCACAATAATTCCTTCCTCTTTGATGTACACTGATCTCAAGTATTTGTTGTATCAACACAAATTCTGACTAATGTACTTCCCAACACAACCTATATGAACAAATTGATTAAAAAAAACCATGTCTACATTATTTAGAGAGAATTGAATATAATACTGCATTTTATAATAAATATTTTTGTATGATCCTCTAGATCATTGTTTATATGTTTGTTTTGTTAAAAATTAAGAATTTAAGTTTATCTGTTGTAGGCATGCAGGTATACATATTATATAGTGAATCTGTATATGACAACAGTCAACTTACAAGTATTCTCTTGGTAATGTGGGTTCTAGATATTGAACTCAGGTCACTAGACTTGGTTGTAAGTGCCTTAACCTGATAGGCTGTCTCATCCATCTAGAAATACAGATTTCGATAACATATGTATTTCAATTTTTTCTATGTTACTTAATTTTTAAATTTTTTTCTTTAATCATTTTTTACAGTCCATTCTTTATCCCCATCCTGGTCTGCCCTCTGACTGTTCCACATCCCATACCCCCTTCCCTGTCTCCAAGAAGCATTCCAAAACAGTCAGTGCAAGAGTTATATGAAATTATCTAATGTCAAGATTATCAAACATAAGATTATATGATGATATAGGGAAAGTTATAGCAATGGAAGTAAAGGGCATTTTCCTGATGAGATTGATTGACAGATATACAGTACATTCTAAAGCATAAAATACATCCAAGTGTTTAGGTTCATTGTAAAACTCCTCAAAACAGAGAAACTTTAGCTTCCTAATATAAATATTTAGTTTTAATAAATGTTCTATGAAAAATATTATATTACTGTGCTAAGAACAATGCACTTATTTTTAAAAATCATTTTTAAATATACCAAAATCATGCTTGGGCATATACCCAAAAGATGCCCCACCATGCCACAGGGCCATGTGTTCCACTGTGTTCATAGTGGTCTTGTTTGTGATAGCCAAAAGCTGGAAACAACCCAGATGTCCCACAACAGAAGAACGGATACAGAAATTGTGGTTCATTTACACAATGGGATACTTCTCAGCTATTAAGAACGCGGTCATCACGAGTTTTGCAGGCAAATGGATGAAACTAGAAAATATCATTCTGAATGGGGTAACTCAGACCTGAAAGGATATGCATAGGATTTATTCACTAATAAGTCGATATTAAACAAAAAAGTATAGAATTCCCAGCATAAAATGCACAGAACTCAAGAAGGTTAACAAGTAGAAGGATCCAAGTGATGATGCCTCAATACCACTTGGGAGGGCGAAGAAAGCTATCACAACAGAGAGGGAGGAAGAAACTTGAGTGGGAAAGGCCACACGGAAGGGAAGAGGGGAACATGATCAGGTATTGGGGAGTGTGGGGTGGGGAAAGGACTAAAGCCTGGAGGGCCATCAGAAAGAATGGAAACAGGGAAACTTGGGAGGTAGAAGGTGGGGGGGGGGACTCTCTAGAATGTACCAGAGACCTGTGAGGTGAGAGAGACCTCAGCACTTAAAGGGAGGGACCTTAAATGAAAAGCACTAACAGTGAGGAGAGGGAACTTGTAGAGTCCACCTCCAGTAGAAAAACAGGAAATTAAGTGGAGGGATGAGTCTGCTACACCACAGTCAAAACTTCTGACCCACAATTGTTCCTGTTTGAAAGAATTTCAGGAACAAAAATGGAGAAGAGCCTGAGAAAAAAGGAGGTTCAGTGATAGCCCAAATTGGGATCCAGCTCCGTGGGAGACCCCAGGACCTGGCACTATTGCTGATGCTATGGTGTGCTTGCAAACAGGGGCCTATTATGACTGCCCTCCGAAAGACCCAACAAGTAGTTGAAATTGTCAGATCAGATATTTACACCCAGCCAATGGACAAAAGCTGGTGACCCCTATGATTGAATTAGGGAAAAGATGGGAGAAGCTGAGGAAGGAGGCGGCCAGATAGGAAAACCAGCAGTCTCAACTAAGTAGGACCCCTGGAACTCTCAAGACACTGAGCAATCAACTAGGCAACATACGCCAGCTTATATGAGGCCCCCAACACATATACAGTAGAGGACTGCCTGGTCTGGCCTCAATCAGAGAAGATGCATCTAACCCTGGAGAGACTTGGGTGTCCTATGGTGTGGGACATTTGGTGGGGTTGGGGAGAGTGGGCACATCCTTTTAGAGAAAATGGTGGAAGGAGGTATGAGATGTGGAACAGTTGAAGGGTGTTCAGGCAGGGGAATAAACTCTGGACTTAAAAAAATAATAAAGATTAAATTAAAAAAGGAAAATATCAAAACAATAGAAATATATCCTAATTATAGAATATTATTTTAGCCTTAAGTCTATAGGTGCAGTTTGAGAAAAATATATTTTTCTTCATTATTGTATGTAAAATTGCATATAACAATTTTATTTTAATGTTATACCTCATGTCTTTTAAAAATATCACTAGTACAAAGTTTTATTATTCATTTTCTGGTATTTTTCACCATTTTATAACAAAAATTTAAGAAGTATGTAGTTTAAACTCCTGCCTCATATATTTAATGTGAGATACAATATCAAGGAATGAGTCTAACAAAATTAGAATTATGTAATGTGTTATATTGATAATTATTTTAACAATATTACATTTTATTTATATTTAGTGTGTATATGTGTGGCAGGATAGGGGGCACATGGCACAGTACACATGTGGAAGTCAACTGTAATAGTCTTTCTTCTAACACATGACATCCAGGTATTAGAACCATTCAATTGTGAATTTACTTATTTATTTCTTTTTAAACGATTGTCAAATGCCTATAGTGCAGGAAAATAATAGTTATTAAGTTACTTATTCTAAATGTTCCTCAGTATATTTTTATGAAATAAAATTTCAATTAATAGTCAACCTAATAGTATCAATCTGGTAATTTATAGTTGCTAGTAATTAAGAACATATATCCCATGATATCAACACAGACATATTTTACAAGGTATTTCCCATAACAATTTGGAATCAGTAGATATTTTTCAAGGGATGAAAAGGTAAATTAAAGCTTGATATAAACATTTGTTTCATACAATATAAACATGAATACCTGAAAATATCTTTGTTTTTTGAAGGAATTTGTGTTCAATTTAGCCTATTACAATTCCATGAAGAATCTCTCAAGAAGACAAGAGAAAGGAACTTACACATAGTAATGTGCTTTTATGTGATCTTCAGTGTATGTGCTTTCAGTAAGTGTGTAAATGTTATATGAATTTTTTAGTGTTATTGATCTAGTGTAGAAACCCTGAGGCACAGACTTTCCTTTTTGCAATGTGATCCACTGCCCTTTTTCTCTAGGCATGGAGAATAATATTTAGTATACTATCTTTATATGTATAATAAAATTAAACATGAACAAAGTAACTGGCTACTCTGAGTTATGAAACAATTTATCCATCACAGAAAAGTATCAATTTTATAAAACATAAGAGCATGTTTTACTTTTATATACCTTCTATGACATAATGATTAAATTATAGCTCAATAATTCATATTCCCTGGGCTCCTGGATCACTTATGAAATATGCTATTATCATATTTATTTGAACCACCGTCTGGGCTTCTTTTCTAATTTTATGAATACAATAAACACTGTTTTTTAGTTGGGATAGCCCTTTATCCATATTCAAATATAAAATAAATGCTCTTCTTTCAAAATTTATAAGACATATAAAATTAAATATGTGCTATGGGAAAAAATAAGTTCTACTTATAGTCTCGAAAAAGAAGAACACGCATGTTCTTTACTTACTGATAAGTGGATATTAACCCAGAAGCTCACAGTACCCAAGATACAATTTGCAAAACACATGAAACTCAAGAAGAAGGAAGACCTGTGTGGATACTTCGGTTCTTCTTAGTAGGGGGGGACAAATACACATGGAACGAGTTACAGAAACAAAGTTCAGAGCAGAGACTGAAAGAATAACAAGCCAGAGACTGCACCTCCTGGGGATCCATCCCATAAATACCCACCAAAAACAGACACTATTGTGGATGCCAACAAGAGTTTGCTTTCAGGAACCTGATATTGCTGTCTCCTGAGAGGCTCTGCCAGTGCCTGACAAATACAGAAGTGGATGCTCACAGTCATCCATTGGATGGAGCACAGAGTCCCCAAAGAAGGAGTTAGAGAATGTACCCAAGGAACTGAAGGGATTTGAACCCCCATAGGAGGAACAACAATATGAACTAACTAGTACCCCCAGAGCTCCCAGGGACTAAACCACCAACCAGAGAAAACACATGGTGGACCTCATGGCTCTAGTTGCATACATAGCAGAGGATGGCCTAGTCAGTCATCAATGGGAGGAGAGGCCCTTGGGCCTGTGAAAGTTCTTCTTCTTCTTCTTCTTCTTCTTCTTCTTCTTCTTCTTCTTCTTCTTCTTCTTCTTCTTCTTCTTCTTCTTCTTCTTCTTCTTCCTCTTCCTCTTCCTCTTCTTCCTCTTCCTCCTCCTCCTCTTCCTCCTCCTCTTCTTTTCTTCCTCCTCCTCTTCTTTTCTTCTTCTTCTTCTTCTTCTTCTTCTTCTTCTTCTTCTTCTTCTTCTTCTTCTTCTTCTTCCTCTTCCTCTTCCTCTTCTTCCTCTTCCTCCTCCTCCTCTTCCTCCTCCTCTTCTTTTCTTCTTCTTCTTCTTCTTCTTCTTCTTCTTCTTCTTCTTCTTCTTCTTCTTCTTCTTCTTCTTCTTCTTCTTCTTCCTCCTCCTCCTCCTCTTCCTCCTCCTCCTCTTCCTCTTCCTCTTCCTCTTCCTCCTCTTCCTCATCCTCTTCCTCATCCTCTTCCTCCTCCTCTTCCTCCTCCTCCTCCTCCACCTCCTCCTCCTCCTCCTCCTCCTCCTCCTCCTCCTCTTCTTCTTCTTCTTCTTCTTCTTCTTCTTCTTCTTCTTCTTCTTCTTCTTCTTCTTCTTCTTCATTTCAAGGTATGGAGTCTGGACTTTTTTCTTTCTTTTTTTTAACATTTTTTAAAATTATTTTCTTCATTTACATTTCAAATGCTATCCCGAAAGTCCCCTATGCACTCCTCCCACCCTGCTCCCCAACCCACCAACTCCAGCTTCCTGGTTCTGGCATTCCCCTGTACTGGGGCATATAATCTTTGCAAGACAAAGGTCCTCTCCTCTCAATGATGGCCTACTAAGGTTTTATTCCCCAGAATAGGGGAATGCCTGGGCCAGGAAGCTGGAGTGGTTGGGTTGGGGAGCAGGGGGATGAGGGAGGTAATAGGGGATTTTAAGAGAGGAATCTAGGAAAGGGGATAACATTTGAAATGTAAATAAAGAAAATATCTAATAAGATGAATAAAATAAAATAAAATAAAATAAACTAGAATTTGTGGCTGTTCAAGTGTCTTTAATATGTTTTATTCACAGAACATCTGCCTGGAATCTGAAAGTATTTGGAATATATTAAAATAGTAAAGTATAAGTTTACAAAGAAATGACAATAAATTAAATAAATTATGATAAAGAAACTAAAGTTTCCCAAGGGGTCTGAGAGAGAGAGAGAAAGAAGAGGGAGACAGAAAGAGACAGAGAGACAACAGAGAGAGCTGTTATGTAGTTATGAAAAAGAAATAGGAAGATAACAATTGGATATCTACTCAGTAATGAACCTGTGATGGTTACCTGCTCTCTATTAGAAACTAATTTACAAAGCAGCCTTCTGCCCGAGTAGTCAACAATCAACGTAAAGCTACAGTTCTTAGGAGGATTCATTTAAGCAATAACAAGATTGTGTGAAGGAAATATTAAATATAGTTTGTAAACTGGGCAGCAATCTTAATTATGGGGATAAAGAAAATGCCGTATAACTATCTATACATAAAATCATTTTAAGTGTCCTAGACTTATGAAAAGATTATAAAATAGACAAAATTAATCTACAAAGACTGATAGAATTATTTTTCTCCTGTATTAATCAGAGATTCAATTTTAACTCTCACAAAATTCCATTAAATGATATGGCCTTCATTAAAATCATTAAAATTCAAGTAAATCTGATATCATATCATTACCATGCTCACTGCAGCAAATTAATAATTATATCTTGATATTTTTATTCATAATGAAGCACTTTTTAACAAATTCATTGTTTGATGAATAATACATTTCTATCCCTTTCTCACACCAAAATTGCTTACATTGGGTAATGAGTAGAAAGATTATAGAGTGCCTAGAGTATGGAACTATTCAATTCCAAGCATCATCAAAAAAAAAAAAAAGAAAGAAAAAATATCTTTTATGTAAAATTTATGAACAACCCCATTCTTCTGTAGATGCTATTAACAGACAGAAAAGAATCCCGTAGGAAAGAGTGCTTATAAAATGTATAGTCCGTAAATGTAATAACAATAATAACAGAATGAACCATCATCGTTAATGCCAATTTGGACATGCTCCTTGAAAATACAAAAATCAAAGGAGGGTAGTAAGTCATGAGATATGGACAAAGAGCTAAAAGCTCATGCTACTATTGATTCTGCCAAAGATCCTTTTCAGTTTCCAGTACCCACATAGCAACTCACAGTTGTATGTAAAAAGAAGTAGGAGGATAACACTTGGATATCTACTCCGTAATGAACCTGTGATGGATACCAATCTCTGGGAATCCTATGTTATCTTCTGGTCTCCATAGATACTGTATATACATGATGGCTTTAGACAAAGCTACTCATATGCATAAAAATACACATACATAATCTTTCATAAATTTCAAAACCATTATCTATTATAATCTATAAGTAAAAATTAATTCATTTGCAATAGTATACATAGTATTTTGATACCAACCATGACATAGAAGTGTACATTCAGACCTACAAAAACAAAATTTAGAAATCATGAAGTGGAAATAAGTATAACAAAGTATTCTGGAGAATATAAAAAATGTTATGAAATAACCCAATAACATCTTCTATAGATTAAAAAACTGCATTGCTATAACCAAGTCTGTCACTTAATTTCAGATCCTTCTACTTCCACTCCCAAATATTGACAATAATAGGAAGAGAGCAACACTTTACAATAGTCCATATTTTAAATATGTATGCCATCTTTATTATAATAATTGCCCCACACCAAAATCATTTACATTACAGGGAAGATTAAAGGCACATATGCATTTTGGAAATATATTCTTTACAATTTTTCATGTGTTTTGGTCAGTTGTGTCAATTTGAAACTAGATAGAGTTATCTAGAAAAAGTAATCTTAACTTAGAAAATGCCAGCATCAGCATAGACTACAGATATGTTATGACTCATGGTTAGTGTGAGAGGCCACACTCACTGACAAGAGTTATATAAGAAAGAAGACTTTGAAAGCATGGATAGAAAGCAAGTAAGCCCCATTTCTCATTATGCCTGCTTCTGTACCTGATGGCAGGGGGATGTAGTTCCTGTCCTAGCTTCCCTTAGTAGCTGACTATAAAGAATAGACTTATATAAACTCCATATTTCCCCATACATCGTTTTGGTCAATATTTTATAACATCAAAAATAAAACATCACTAAACTGAATCTAAATAATATTATACAAAATTATACCAGAGAACAATAAGACATGTTTGTACTAGGAATACAAACATCATTAGTAATTTACTCTAAGGAGAACTATTTTTAAAAGAGAATGAATATTGTTATATCTATGAATAAAGAAATATTGGTAAAATTCAATAAAAATATGAAAACTATACCCAGCAAAGTAAAAATAAGGAGTGAACTTTTACAACTGTACAAAAATGAATAAAAAAGAGAATAAAAGCAAATCTACCTGCTACCCCATATATAAAATCTCAGTGCTTTCTCTCTGTGATGTTAGACAGAAAATGTATGCTCTCTCTCTCTTCTCGCAACCTACACTGTGCCCAAAGAGCCAGTGCAATGTTGATATCAAAGGTAAGATAGAGCACAAAGTTAAAAGAGGAAAATAGAAAACATTTTATCATTTTACCTTCAGGTGATCTGAGGACCTGATAAGAAAATCTGAGTGAAAAAATGATATTCAATATTCTTAAGTTAAAAACGATTGCAATAAATTTAATAAGTACTGTGACAATATTTAAAATGAATTTTATTTTAATATACTTTATATGAACACCTTAAATTGTGAAGGCTTAAAAGAAATTCATACAGAAGTATCAAAAAAACACAGTAGCACATGGATGTTATTTAACAGATCTTGTAAAAAATATATATATATATATATGCTGAAAATGACAATAGATAAAGTGAATCATAACAGTTGGAAATGAGAATAAAATAACATTTTAACCTCACAAAAATATACAAGGCTTATTCATACAACTTCAGCCATCCATATATCATTATACTTTGCATAGATTTACAAAAAGAATAGGCAGGCAATTATTAAGGTAGCAACTTGGAGTAAACTGAACTATTAATATTTCAAAAGAACTGTTAAATATCTATGATAGTATGTGTTCTCAGTCTTAACTAGATAAAGACATATCGACTAATGAAATAGAAGCGATTTAGGACTGATCTACACATAACCACATTTGAACAAAGTACAGCATATCTCACAGAAGATATTTCATTTAGAAACCAGTGTTGACTAAGTTATATATCCATGAATGAATATTCAAAGTTTGTTGAAGTTTTGTGTAAGTCACAAGATGTGTTGGTAAGCTTAATGCACATAGCATCGGCACGCAGAAAGATAATACTCTGGAAGAATGATTATTGATTTCTTGTCTGTGAGGCTCTTCCTTGCCGGATCTCACCACAACTCATCTTTGAAAGAGTATTTTGCCATTTTTAGAACAGAATAAATTCAAAACTATTAAATCAGGATTTGTTTGCTCCAATGTAGTAGGTCACGTCGTCTCTTGCAAACCTCAATCTTCAAAAATATTTACATTATGTTTTATATCAGTAGTAAAATTAGAGTTATGAGTAGCAATGAAATGATTTTATGGACCATGATTACCACCACATGAAGAACTGTAGTACAGGGTTGCATCATTGGGAAGATTAAGGACAATTGCTTCCTTACAATACTGAAAATGTATTAAGTCAGGCTGCTCTAAATCAGAGCACTTCCATTAACAATACATTTTGAACTTTGATCACATCCCACATAACATGCAAGTACTTTCTCAGAGTGGATGGGGGCAAACTAGCAAACTAAAATCTCTTAACATCAATATTGGATAATCGACATGACTTTGGACTACATATTTCTATGTTTTCTGATTTTATTTTATTCATCTTCTCTCTGTGTATGTATGTATGTATGTATGTATACATGCTTCTGTTTTGGCATCACAGTTAAGGTGATCAAAAAAGGCAGGAATGTGTCTGATTCCCTAGAGAAAGAGCTGCCTGGTGTTGTGAGCCAAGTGAAGTGAAAATTAAGGGCTGATCCCTGATCCTCTGTGAGAGCAGCAGAGGCCTTTGATTAATGAGCTTAATGTCGAGCCCTAAAATGGATATTTCAAAGATATAAGATATGACAATAATTCTAGAAAGAGATAAATCATATTTCACAAAAATTAAAACTATGTAATCTTGAAGGTAACAAAAATGATAGAAAGATAAGTCACAGAATGGTTGATTAAAATAGAGTGGACTAAGAGTGTATAAAACTCAGTAGTAATAAAAATATTAAAATTCATTTATGAAGAGGTGCAAATGTTTTAACACGTGTCGCTTTGCCAAACTGAAAATATTTACACCTGCAGTAATTCATCCAAGAGGGTACTGGATTTTCCAAACCAGGCCTCTCCTCACTACTGATTGGATATCACATTAAATACAGTAACGGGGATTGATAAGGAACTTTGTTTTAACCAGTCACTTACAAAAGTTTAATGAGTGTGGATGTCTGATCTCACTGACTCAGAACAGCAGAAACGCAAACAACCCAATCACATATGTTGCTTTCAACATATTTTTGATGTTTATTTTCAATACCGTTATTTTTAGAGATCAGTTCCTAGATCTTCTCATAATGCCTTAGACAAATGTGCATTGTTTTGAGTCAGTGACTGTTGTGTCCGGCCAGCAGATCACAGCCTGGGTTCTAGCCTGGAAAGGCATTTTGGAAACCTGGAAGAGAAGAGGGGCTAGGCGGCGAGAGAAAGAAACGAGGCCAAGG
The DNA here is from genome assembly GCF_978045245.1 of Mus caroli. Taxonomy (NCBI): domain Eukaryota; kingdom Metazoa; phylum Chordata; class Mammalia; order Rodentia; family Muridae; genus Mus; species Mus caroli. The sequence goes on along the minus strand of NW_028227267.1, from coordinate 85,123,569 downwards.
CAAGCTCATCTTGTTCAAAGCCCCATTTTTACTAGTTCTAACATCCAGTTATAAAGGAAGGGGGAGGGAACCTGATTTCCCGCCAAATAACTCAGGGGTCAAGTAACAGGGTGAACACGTGTGTGGCTCCAAGCAGCAAAGCAGCATGGTCCAGCAGTAGGCGTGGCAGGACGAATGAGCAGGAAGCTCCACCCCTGAGCAGACAGGTTCCAGACTGGGTGAGGGGGAGGCTACAAGTGACATGTAAGATTTATGGACAAGAAACTATAGGGAGTTTGTTTTCTCTAGCCTCTATGTCAAGTCATTGGGTATTGAAACTATCTATTTTCTGAACCACCTTGCCTGTCCCTCACACATTATGTTTTAAATTTTCTCGGCATATTAATTTGAAGAATGTACATGAGATGGCCACAGCAATTCGAATGGTTTCTCAGCTTAAATAAAAATGTGCATAGTGTCAGATAACCTGAGGGTGTAGCCACCCAATTCAAAGTGTAACATTTTTGTCACTAGGGCTAATTTGCTTATTTGCCTGAACCTGTTGACTAAAGTTTTAAACTATTGAATCAAGCTGCTTCTATCATTAATGAAATCATATTTTTTCTGGAACTAATAAGAGATGAGGAAGCTGGAGAATTTATATAAGACTCTTTCCTGGTGCTATGCATCAGACAGTGAGGGTGATCACAGGACAGATGTGTTCTATCCTCTTCTCTTCGATGCCTCTGTTTACCCGTACAGTGTGTTCCTTAGGGAGTGTGTCCAGGTCTCCCTTTCCACAGACCTAGAGCAATGGTGAGGGTTAGGAGATTTCTATTTATTTCCTAAATGCAGAGGAAAGACATTCTGCAGGATATGTCTCATTAAATTATGTTTCCTAGAGATTCTTTTCCATGCCATCTAGTCTATTCTCGTGCTCAGTGTAGTATCCCCAGGAATATCAATAAATACTCCTAAGAGAGTACTGGCAGGTGGTAATGTGCTCTATCTGTAGATGGGTTCTTTTGGATTCTAATATGTCCTGACAGATGTTACAAAACCATTAAATGTTTTATAGACGTTCTACTACCTTTATATTTCTTCCTCACGTGCAGCAAACTGTTCTTTCCCTATGCTTACTGGGTGAAGAAAGCATTACAGCATCCAAGAGTTTGATTCAGACATCATTGCAGTCTGTTTTCTCTATTCCTTTGATTTTAGTTTGAATTTACTCAGATTTCCCATATTTATGGATATTATAAGTGGGATTTTTCTATAATCTTGTTCTTTGTCTATTTCAGTAACTTTATATTCTAAACAGATAACATAGATTGTTATTATTAGGCAAAAATGTTAAATTAGAAAATATAATAAGATACAAGAGAACATGTCCTGAAGAATACAGTAATGAGGTCTACATTTCTACCAAGGCAAGGTAGACTAGGGTAGAAAGGAGGTTTTTTTCAGTGTGAGTATACATTCTTTGTTGAGATCTTTCGAAAACACTGTCAATTACCTTGTGCCCCAAGCCTTGTGACAGATGTTAAACTGAGAAAGGATGTTCAGTATTCCTATTCAGGGCCTGAAGGTTTGTATAGTAAGAAGATGCAGTCTACACTCTGACCACAATGCTTCTGATGGGACAAAGCTTGATAAATTTCTGCAAATTTAAACTGGAAATGTATTTCACAGTCCAATTAAGTATTAGTCATACTTAAATATTGTTAAAAGGTAATCGTTAACATGATATATTAAAAAATATTTTGTCTAGCTAAATCTTAAAATTCAATGTCAGCAAAATATATTAGGTTTATGATTGTGAATACCACAAAACCATTGGCTAGAAGAAATATTTGTTTATACCTCCAAGTAAAATCTGTAAAGCATTTGTGTATGGCTTGCTTAAATTACACTCCCTTCTATTATTTACATGTATATGAGTATTTATTGATGTTCTATTCCTGCTAAGGTCGCTACCAACAGAAAATCATGATCTATCATCTCTGAAAATTCTCATTTCCTAAAATCACACTTTAAAATTAATTTTATCATTTTAAAATCAGTTTTATATTTCTAAAATATGCTATTTTATATACCAATTAAGGTTACAAATGTGTATTCTTTGTTAATTATTCATATGAATAAATCAAAATTTTGTTATTGAAATGTTTATTTTTAATTTTTATTGTGCTTTTGAGATGATACGTACATCACTTCCCCCTTCCCTTTACTTTCTCCAAATGCTCTTAGAAAACTCTCCTTGCTTGCTTTGAAATTTATGGCCTCTCTTTTTAATAATTTGTTGTAATATGCATATATGCATATATGTATATATGTGTATATGTATATATGTATATAGGTGTATAGGTGTATATTAATATATATATGTATGTATGTATATATGTGTATATGTGTATATGTATATACGTATATACGATGTATATACGATGTATATACGATGTATATACGATGTATATATGGTGTATATATGATGTATATATGTGTATATGTGTGTGTGTGTGTATATATATATATATATATATATATATTCCTGGGAAAGACTATTTCTCCTGTTTTTAACTATTCCTTAGGTGCTTCTAATAATTTGTGTAGGGTTGAGGCCTGATTATCGTCTTTTCTTGTCTGTATTAGCATGTCTATTGTTATTATCCGTATTCAGCTCATATTTAGGCTGTTACTTCAGGAGTGTAGCTTCTGAGGTTGCTAGAATACCTACTTTTACAAAAAACTCTGAGATCATCTAGCTCTTAATCTTTCTGCCCTTTAGTTTGCACTATTTCACAATCTGCAGATGTAGTTTTCTAGATATATTTACTGGGACTGGGTCCCACAACTCTGTGGCTTAATTGGTTGTGAAGTTCTACAAATATTTTTTGCCTGTTTCAAAGAGTTCCCTTGATATGTAATGAGGACTAGATGAGTATGTAGTTATAAGAGCAAAAAATTGCATTTAGAAATGGATAATGCTTGTTTTGGTGAAGTGGTGATTGTAGGATTTTCTCCAAAGTTCATGACTTCTCTAGCCCTGGGAGTTTAACTATTTCCAATAGGAGGAATGGGTCCATTTTGTAGAGTAGGTTTAAGCTCCAAGTAGGTGTTGGTTAATACCAAGGTACGCATATCACTACAGCATGCTTAGGTATTACCATGCCCTGCTAGTAAGATGCGTAAGACTGTTTGTGTTCCTCCGTTGGAAGCTTGCACTTTCTGTTGCCATGAAAGCCACTCCTCAAGGATGATGCATTAAGATCAGTTCCATTTCAGGTGTCTTTGGTACCTGTTTCTTATATGTGTGACATCTTCAGCATTAGGGGCTTATCTTATAACTCTGACGGGAAACAATGTGTCAGAGCAATAGCCTGTAATATTTGCGAGTCTCTAGAACAAACATCCACAGCATGGAACTTCTCATGACTAGTTTTAGATTTTGGTTAGGTAGTCTATGGCTCTTGGAGGGAACATTATCACTCCAGGTGAAGAGAAATTGTGTTTGTGTGTTTATGCTAATGAGTATTATAGCTTTGTATAAAGATAATTATTAGTATGATTCCTTGTGAACATTTTGTATGTCTTTACTATTATTTTACCTGCTCTTTTTTATCAGCACTGAAGTAGTTATACATGGTGAATAATATCTTAATATATTCTGCATATAAGTGAAAGCAAAGCATTATTTATCAATATCCAATAAGTCTGTTGTGTCAAAAGACATTTTTTTGTTTGTTTAAAGGCTGACACTGTTGTTTCACTGTCTATGCATACCGTGATTCCTTTGTCCATTGAGCTATTCATAGATGCTCAGTTTGCTTTCAGCCTCATTATTTCAAATAATGCAATTATGAGAAAAGTATATACTCTAATCTGTTACTGATTCAAAATCCTCTAGAACCATTTACTGAAACTAAACTAATTGGATAATAGTGAAAGTATCACTTTAAAAACCTGAGGAACTATTACCCAGAAGATTCTTAAGAATTCTCATTCAAACTAACAGGCTTCAAGGGCTTTCTTTACCATTTCTCCATCATTCACCTATTGTCATTCTTATCAGTCATTCTAACTGGTGTGAGATGATATTTCATTATCTTATTAATTTCTTTTTAATTATTAGTAAGATTCATGATCATGCAAAATTTGGTGCATTTTATTTCTTTTCTTTTTTTTAATTAGGTATTTTCCTCATTTACATTTCCAATGCTATTCCAAAGTCCCCCATACCCTCCCCCCCCACTCCCCTGCCTGCCCACTCCCACTTATTGGCCCTGGCATTCCCCTGTACTGGAGCATATAAAGTTTGTAAGTCCAATGGGCCTCTCTTTCCAGTGATGGCCAACTAGGCCATCTTTTGATATATATGCAGCTAGATTTCTTTTCTTATCATTTCAGTTATCTATGTTGTTTTTATTTTTATTTACTTATTTTTATTAATTTTATTTTTTTACAGTTCATCCTCCCTTTCCAGTCCCCCATTCCAGTTTCTCATTCCATTCCTCCTCTCCCTGTCTCCAAGATGTCCTCTGCACAAATCCCTAACCACACCAGGTCTCCCCAATCCCTGTGACCTTAAGTCTTTCCTGGGTTAGGCTAGGCATATCTTCTCTCACTGAGGCCAGACCAGGCAGTCCTCTGCTGTATATGTGTTGGGAACCTTGGACCAGCTGGTGTATGCTGCCTGGTGGCACAGTGTCTGAGAGATCTCAGGGGTCCAGGTCAGTTGAGACTGCTGGTCTTCCTATGGAGTCGCCCTTCTTCTCAGCTTCTTCCAACCTTTCCCTTATGCAACCACAGGGGTCCCCTGACTTCAGTTCAATGCTTGAATGGAAGTGTCTGCAACTATATCAGTCAACTGCTTGTTGGGCTTCTCAGAGGATAGCCACCCACTGGACCTCCTTTTCTTCAGTCTCTTCTCTATTTTTGTCCTTGCAGTCCCTTTAGACATGAACAATTCTGAGTCAGAGCTTTTTACTGGGCTGGAAACCTCATTCCTCCACGCTCCCCACTGTTGGTCATTTCAACGGAGGGAGGGACCTGGATGGGAGAGAGAAGGGGGATAGGGAGGGGTATTTTATGTTTTTGTTTTGTTTTATTTTATTTTATTTTATTTTATTTTTAAATTTATTTTAGACTTCCATCTTCCAATCTTTTTAATTCAACTTTACTCTATCTTGGCCTCCTCCAATTCCTCCTGTGCCTCTACTCCATTTAAAATTCATAACCATTTTCATATATATACACATGCACACACATACATACATATATATATATATATATATATATATATACATGTACATATGTTAAAGTTTATAGAACATGGACACCTACTGTGAGAAACATTTTTTCTATATATAATAAAAAAGTGGTACCTTCAAAATTTCAAATTTATTATTGTCTAATTAAGATCAGCACATTTACAACACCAGCTGAAATATTAGCAAAGATGCACAAATCTCAAAAGACTTCAACCCTAGAATAGCTATATAAAATTTCCCTTCCTTTGATAAATATTTACCCAGGCATTTTCTTAGTTTTCCTAGGTTATTTTTACTATTGTAAATGGAATGCTACATATTTTGAATGGGATAGTTGGTATTTTTCTTATCACTGTGTCAGAATACAATTAGGCACTTAGAGAAATTAGGACTTAGTTTGCTCATATTTTCAATGACAATAATCCCAATATGGCAGAGAAGGCAAAGCAGCTCGGTGTCTCTGTTCATAGTGGTGGAAACTTGAGACATAGTCTTTTCATTTCCAGGAATCAGAATTCACAAGTTGGATCAAAACTGTGAGCAAACCCATGTTGTATATGAATGCATATATTTTTTAAAAAATTTATAATATCATGTTAAATAACTTTAAATATCTCAAAATCAAAGCATTTAGATGATTAAATAGTGCTATTATTGGGATGAAATTATAATTCAGGTAAATAAAATAAAAATATAAAAAAAATAAAAATATAAGATAAAAACATATAGCCATATGGAGAGTTAATATACTCAACATATTATTGAAATTTTCAAAATCAAGAAAATTATTATTTTCACCTTTTATTTATTAGTATTGAATGTGACATGTGATTAGAAGTACAAGTAGATCGTGGAGACACAATATTGCATAGCAATATCAGGTCTTTCCCTTTACATATTTATAATGGATATATAAAAAAAAACAACGAATACAACTTGATAATTCAGATTTCTTTTTAGTTTTTCCAAGAAGACTTGATTTATCAACCCACACCAAAATTTACATTAGGTATCCATCATTTTCATTTCTATGATACAGAACAATTTCATTTTTAGTCCTTTGAACATTGATGCAAACTTGCATATAATAGCACATTGGAATGATGACATCTGCATTTCCATGGATTCTAATAAATTACGTATGTGTCCTGGTGAACAAAGCAGTAACAGAGGGACATGAAATTTTGTTTGAGAGTTCTAGAAGTTGTTTCTTTACTTCATTGCTCAATAATCCTCATATTGAAGTTTTGTTATCATTTTTGATAGCAGGTAACAATGTTTAAAAAAAAAGTATCACCCCAAAGAAAATTTAATATTACTTTGATTGGCAGAAAAAAGACAAGAAGAACAAAGTTGACCTGGCTGACTATTACAAATGTAAAGTTTCCCCCACTGGTTTGTAGGTAGCCCCTATATTAATCTTTATTCTACTTTATAAACAAAGTACAGGAAGCTCCTGCTTGGATACAGGAATATGTGTGATAAAATAAATCATTTTTAACTAGCATCGGCATTTATATTTCTAGGGCAAATTGTTCATGTATAAATGTAGTAGGCAGGCCATTCACATTCTACCTTTCCAATCCACAGATAACCTGATTTTTTTTTAACTTACATAAGGCAAAGGGCAGCAAAATTATAGTACAGTTAGAGGTCAAAGTCAGCTCTGTTATATGTTTCAATCACTTATATAGATTCTCCAGATATAACACAGGTCTCCATGAGTAGAAAAGAGAAGCAGCAAAAGATAATTCTGAGTAAGATGGCACTGTGTAAACATACGGATAGGACAGTTGCGCCTCTGCTGATTTTCAAACGGAGTTAAAACATTACCAACAAGGAGAATGAGGGGATAGCAAAAGCTTAGAGTGGAAGGATGGATTCTTGTGTTTTAAATTTAACCCAGTCAGGTTTGTGAAGTTTCAGCAATGAGGGACAGCATGGTGATAAATTTATATTGCATAACTGCTCTAACCTGAGATAAGTATAAAAATCAAGCCAATAAATACATATATCTGATTAGATGAGATTTATGTAGCCAACACACAAAAGTGGAATTACTAGACTAAAATTTTTACTTATTGTATTGTTTTACTTATTGTATTGTATTGATTTGTTTTGACTTTAATTTCTTGACTAATTTTTTTTTTTCATTTCCAAAAATGTCTGCTGGTGTTGACATCACAAAACAGTTCCCAGAAGAACTGTGGAGGATCCAAGTATGGTGAAAATGAGGAATCCCACTTCTCAGTCACACACTCAAACAAATATTCACTGGGGTCCAATGTGAGAAAAAGGAAATCCATACTTGTTCTAGGGAGAAAAAAATAATCAAAGTTCTTTGTATTTGATGAAATAATGAACATATTTTAAAATGAAAGCTAAACAAAAACAGTTATTTATAACTTCTGGCATAGTATGAATTTTAACAAATATGAAGTGATAGTTTTAAACATAAAAAATAAAATTCTATTAGCAAAAATGTAATTTTTAAAATTGTTTCGTTATAAAATAACCAAAGTTAAAGACACCATACTTCCTGATTTCAAGGTTGATTTCTATAACTGAAATGTGATTACATTATTCTAAAGATGGTTATAGAGAACAATAAAGTATGATAGGCATTAAGAAATAAATTAAATGTAAATTATATTTTTGATGTGTGAAGGAAAAGCCACACTTATCTTTGAATTCAGAATATCTGGAATTTGATACAGACACAGCACTGTATACTTTGCATACATTATTGTTTCTAGTATGATACTACCATTAAGCTCTACTACATATTCAAACATATATATTTTAATTAATGAATCAAGTCATCACTCATTTAACATTACTAGATAAAGTTATATTAACTTCTAGTGCTAATTAGAAAAAGATATATATATATATATAGATAGATAGATAGATATACATATATGATTCCCGAATATTCAGTGAGTTTTGTCATCACCCATACGGACATAGTAACAATTTATATTAATGATTTTTAAATATTTTATTAGATATTTTCTTCATTTACATTTCTTGGCCCTGGCGTTCCCCTGTACTGGGGCATATAAAGTTTGCAAGACCAAGGGGCCTCTCTTCCCAATAACGGCCCACTAGGCCATCTTCTGCTACATATGCAGCTAGAGACACGAGCTCTGGGGTACTCATTAGTTCATATTGTTGTACCACCTATAGGGTTGCAGGCCCGTTCAGCTCCTTGGGTGGTTTCTCTAGCTCCTCCATTGGGGACCCTGTGTTCCATCCTATAGATGACTGTGAGCATCCACTTCTGTATTTGCCAGGCACTGGCATAGCCTCACAAGAGACAGCTATATCAGTGTACTTTCAGCAAAATCTTGCTAGCATATGCAATAGTGTCTGTGTTTGATGGCTGATTGTGCGATGGATCCCTGTGTGGGACAGTCTCTGAATGGTCCATCCTTTTGTCTTAGCTCCAAACTTTGTCTCTGTAACTCCTTCCATGGGTATTTTACTCACTATTCTAGGGAGGAATGAAGTATCCACACATTGGTCTTCTTTCTTCTTGATTTTCTTGTGTTTTGCAATTTGTATCTTGGGTATTCTAGGTTTCTGGGATAATATCCACTTATCAAGTGACTACTTCTTTTGTGATTGGGTTACCTCACTCAGGATGATATCCTCCAGATACATCCGTTTCCCCAAGAATTTCATCAATTCCTTGTTTTTAATAGCTGAGTAGTACTCCATTGTGTAAATGTATCACATTTTCTGTATCCATTCATTCCTCTGTTGAGGGACATTTGGGTTCTTTCCAGCTTCTGGCTATTATAAATAGGGCTGCTATGAACATAGTGGAGCATGTGTCCTTATTACCAGTTGGAACATCTTTTGCGTATATGCCCAGGAGCAGTATTGCTGGATCTTCCGATAGTACTATGTCCAATTTTCTGAGGAAGTGCCAGAGTCATTTCCAGAGTATTTGTACAAGCTTGCAATCCCACCAGCAATGGAGGAGTGTTCCTCTTTCTCCACATCCTCGCCAGCATCTGCTGTCACCTGGATTTTTGATCCTAGCCATTCTGACTGGTGTGAGGTGTAATATCATGGTGTTTTTTGATTTGCATTTCCCTGATGATTAAGGATGTTGAATATTTTTTTCAAATGCTTCTCAGCCCTTCGGTATTCCTCAGTTGAGAATTCATTGTTTAGCTCTGTACATCTTTTTTTTTTTTTGCACATTTTTAATTAGATATTTTATTTATATACAATTCAAATTTTAATGCTATCCCAAAAGTTCCCTATAACCTCCCCACGCCCTGCTCCCCTACCCACCCACTCCAGCTTCTTGGACCTGGCATTCCCCTGTACTGGGGCATATAAAGCTTGCAATACCAAGGGGTCTCTCTTCCCTGTGATGGCTAACTAGGTCATCTTCCGCTACATATGCAGCTAGAGACATGAGCACTGGGGGTAGTGATTAGTTTATATTGTTGTTCCACCTATAGGTTTGCAGAACCCTTCAGCTCTTTGGGTGCTTTCTCTTGCTTCTCCATTGGAGGCCCTGTGTTCCATCTTATAGATGACTGTGAGCATTTACTTCTGTATTTGCCAGGCACTGGCATAGCCGCCTTAGAATAGTGAACAAAAGACCCATGAAAGGCGTTACAGAGACAAAGTTTGGAGTTAAGATTACCCCACCCAAGGATCCATCCCATAATCAGCCACCAAACCCCCACATTATTGCATATGCCAACAAGGTTTTGATGAAGGGACCATGGTATAGCCGTCTCTTATACCACACTTTTTAATAGGGTTATTTGAATTTCTGGAGTTCAGCTTCTTGAGATTATTGGATATTAGTCCCCTATCAGATTTAGGATTGGTAAAAATTCTTTCTCAATCTGTTGGTGGCTTTTTTGTCTTATTGACAGTGTGTTTTGCCTTGCAGAAGCTTTGCAATTTTATGATGTCCCATTGTGGATTCCTGATCTTACAACACAGGCCTTTGCTGTTCTGTTTAGCAATTTCTCCCCTGTGCCTATATCTTCGAGGCTTTTCCCCACTTTCTCCTCTATAAATTTCAGTGTTTCTGGTTTTATGTGGAGGTCTTTGATCCACTTAGACTTGAGCTGTGTACAAGGAGATAAGAATAGATCAATTCGCATTCTTCTACATGATAACCACCAGTTGTGCCAGCACCATTTGTTGAAAATGCTGTCTTTTTTCCACTGGATGATTTTAGTTCCCTTGTCAAAGATCAAGTAACCATAGGTGTGTGGGTTTATTTCTGGGTCTTCAATTCTATTCCATTGATCTACTTGTCTGTTGCTGAACCAGTACCATGCAGTTTTTATCAACATTGCTCTTTAGTTCAGCCTTAGGTCAGGCATGGTAATTTCACCAGAGGTTCTTTTATTGTTGAGAATAGTTTTTGCTCTCCTTGGTTTTTTGTTATTCCAAATGAATTTGCAAATTGCTCTTTCTAACTCAGTGAAGAGTTGAGTTGGAATTTTGATGCGGATTACATTGAATCTGTAGATTGCTTTCAGCAGGATAGCCATTTTGACTATATTAGTCCTGCCAATCCATGAGCATGGGAGATCTTTCTGCCTTCTGAGTTCTTCAATTTCTTTATTCAGAAACTTGAAGTTCTTGTCATACAGTTCTTTCACTACTTCCTTAGTTAGAGTCACAGCAAGGTATCTTATACTTTTTGTGACTATTATGAAGGGTGTTGTTTCCCTAATTTCTTTCTCAGCCTGTTTATCCTTTGTGTAGAGAAAGGCTACTCATTCTTTTTTTTTTTTGAGTTATTTTTATATACAGCTACTTAACTGAAGCTGTTTATCAGATTTAGGAATTCTCTGGTGGAAATTTTAGGTTAACTTATATATACTATCATATCATCTGCAAATAGTAATATTTTGACTTCTTCTTTTTCAATTTGTATCCCCTTGATCTCCGTTTGTTGTTGAATTGCTCTGGCTAGGACATCAAGTACTCTATTGAATAGGTAGGGGAAATGTGGTCAGCCTTTTCGAGTTCCTGATTTTAATGCTTCCAGCTTCTCTTCATTTACTTTGATGTTGGCTACTGGTTTGCTGTAGATTGCTTTTATTATGTTTACGTATAGGCCTTGAATTCCTGATCTTTCCATGACTTTTATCATGAAGAGGTGTTAGATTTTGTCAAATGCTTTCTCAGCATCTAACAAGATGATCATGTTATTTTTGTCTTTGAGTTTGCTTATGTAGTGGATTACGTTGATGGATTTCTGTATATTAAACCATCCCTGCATCACTGGGATGAAATCTACTTAGTCATGATGGATGATCATTTTGATGTGTTCTTGGATTCTGTTTCTAAGTATTTGAGTATTTTTTCATCGATATTCATAAGAGAAATTGGCCTGATGTTCTCTTTCATTTTTGGATCTTGGAGTGGTTTGAGCATCAGAGTAATTGTGGCTTCATAGAATGAGTACCTTCTATGGGCAGAGTACCTTCTGTTTCTATTTTTTGGAATAGAAGGTCTGATAGAATTCTGCACTAAACCCATCTGGTCCTGGGCTTTTTTTTTTTTTTTGAGACTATTAATGACTGCTTCTATTTCTTTAGAGGAAATGGATTGTTATGATCGTTAATCTGATCCTTATTTAATTTTGGTACCTAGTATCTCTTTAGGAAGTTGCCCATTTCATCCAGGTTTTCCAGTTTTGCTGAGTATAGCCTTCGGTAGTAGGACGTGATTATGTTTTAGATTTCCACAGGATCTGTTGTTATGTCTCCTTTTTCATGTCTGATTTTGTTAATTAGGATGCTTTCCCTGTACCCTCTAGTTAGTATGGCTAAGGGTTTATCTATCTTGTTGATTTTCTCGAACCAGCTTCTGGTTTGGTTGATTCTTTGAATAGTTCTTTCTGTTTCCACTTGGTTGATTTCAGCCCTAAGTTTGATTATTTCCTGCCCTTTACTCCTCTTGGGTGACTTTGCTTCCTTTCCTTCTAGAGCTTTTAGGTTTTCTATCAGACTGCTAGTGCGTGCTCTCTCTAGTTTCTTTTTGGAGGAACTCTGGGTTATGGGTTTTCCTCTTAGGACTGCTTTCATTGTGTCCCATAAATTTGGGTATGTTGTGACTTCATTTTCATTAACCTCTAAAAAGTCTTTAATGTCTTTCATTATTTCTTCCATGACCAAGGTATCATTGAGTAGAGTGTTGTTCAGTTTCCACGTGAATGTTGGCTTTCCATTATTTATGTTGTTATTGAAGATCAGCCTTAGTCCATGGTGGTCTGATAGGATGCATGGGACAATTTCAATATTTTTGTATCTGTTGAGGCCTGTTTTGTGACCAATTGTATGGTCAATTTTGGAGAAGGTCCCATGAGGTGCTGAGAAGAAGGTATATCCTTTTGTTTCAGGATAAAATGTTCTGTATATATCTGTCAAATCCATTTGTTTCATAACTTCTGTTAGTGTCCATGTGTCTCTGTTTAGTTACTGTTTCCAGGATATGCCCATTGGTGACAGTAGGGTGTTGAAGTCTCCCACAACTATTGTGTGAGTTACAATGTGTGCTTTGAGCTTTATTAAAGTTTCTTTAATGAATGTGGCTGCCCTTGCATTTGGAGCATAAATATTCAGAATTGAGAGTTCATCTTGTTAGATTTTACCTCTGATGGGTATGATGTTCCCCTCCTTGTTTTTTTTTATTTTTATTTTTGTTTGTTTGGTTTCTGTTTTTTGGGGTTTTTTTTTTTTTTGATAACTTTGGGTAGGAAGTCAATTTCATTCGATATTAGAATGCTTGGAAAATTGTTTTCCATCCTTTTACTCTGAGGTCATGTCTGTCTTTGTCCCTGAGGTGGGTTTTCTGTAAGCAGCAAAATGTTGGGTCTTGTTTGTGTAGCCAGTCTGTTAGTCTATGTCTTTTTATTGGGGAATTGAGTCCATTGATGTTAAGAGGTCAAAGAAAAGTAATTGTTGTTTCCTATCATTTTTGTTGTTAAAGTTGGGATTCTATTCTTGTGCCTGTATTCTTTTAGGTTTGCTGAAGGATTACTTTCTTGCTTTTTCTAGGACATGGTTTCCGTCCTTGTTTTTTTTTTTTTCTATTATTATCCTTTGAAGGGCTGGATTTGTGGAAAGATATTGTGTGAATTTGGTTTTGTCATGGAATACTTTGGTTTCTCCATCTACGGTAATTGAGAGTTTTGGTAGGTATAGTAGCCTGGGCTGGCATTTGTGTTCTCTTAGAGTCTCTATAACATCTGTCCAGGATCTTCTGTCTTTCATAGTCTCTGATGAGAAGTCTGGTGTATTCTAGTAAGTCTTCCTTTATATGTTACTTGACCTTTTTCCCTTACTGCTTTTAATATTCTGTCTTTATTTAGTGCATTTGTTGTTCTGATTATTATGTGTAGGGAAGAATTTATTTTCTGGTCCAGTCTATTTGGAGTTCTGTAGGCTTCTTGTATGTTCATGGGCATCTCTTTCTTTAGGTATGGGAAGTTTTCTTCTATAATTTTGTTGAAGATATTTGCTGGCCCTTTAAGTTGAAAATCTTCATTCTCATCTACTCCTATTATCCGTAGGTTTGGCCTTCTCATTGTGTCCTGGATTTCCTGGATGTTTTGAGTCATGATCATTTTTCATTTTGCATTTTCTTGGATTTTATGTCCATATTTCCTATGAAATCTTCTGCACCTGAGATTCTTTTTTCCATCTCTTGTATTCTGTTGCTGATGCTCACATCTATGGTTCCTGATTTCTTTCCTAGGGTTTCTATCTCCAGAGTTCTCCCCCTTTGGGTTTTCTTCATTGTTTCTACTTTCATTTTTAGATTTTGGATGTTTTTTTTTTCAATTCCATCCTGTGTTTTCCTGGAATTCTTTAAGGCATTTTTGTGTTTCTTCTACCTGTTTAGCAGTGTTTGCCTGTAGTTCTTTAAGGACTTCTACCTGTTTATCTGTGTTCTCCTGTAGTTCCTTGAGGGATTTTTGTGCTTCCTCTTTAAGGGCTTCTACCTGTTTAGCAGTGATCTCCTGTATTTCTTTAAGTGAGTTATTAATATCCTTCTTTAAAACTACCACCATCATGAGATAGATATGATTTTAAATCTGCGTCTTGCTTTTTGGGTATGTTCGGGATATTCAGGACTCACTGTGGTGGGAGTCCTGCCTTCTGATGCTGCCCAGTGTTCTTGGTTTCTGTTAGTAAGATTCTTATGTTTGCCTTTCTCCATCTGGAAATCTCTGGTGATAATATTTCAAGCTGTCTCTGGCAGGAGCTTGATCCTCCTGTGATTCTGTTAGCCTCTGTCAGTTCTCCTAGGAGTCCAACTCTCTTCTGAGTTCCAGTGGTCAGAGCACTCTCTGCAGGCATGCTCTCCTCTTGCAGGGCAGGTGTCCAGAAATCTGGAGCTCTGATCCAACTCCTGAGTCCTGGGTTCAAAGCTCTCCCTATAGGTCGACTTTCCTCTGGCAAGGAAGGTGCCCAGGGGTCTGTGTCTAAACTCCGCCTTCTGGATGAGGATGAAGGTCTGGAGGGACCCTGTCCAAGAAGCTCTGTTGCTTCTGTCACCCACATGCTCTCAGGTGATCTCTAGGTCCTGGGTGTGCTAGGGATCCTGTGGCATGGAGAGTCCTCTGGGGCCCTAGATGGCCTTGGCCGGGTTCATGCAGAAGATAGCGGGGCTGGCCTGGACCTGAATGGATCCCAGCCTCTGGTCAGTTGGAGTTCCTCAGTCCCCATTCCTCCTAGCACAAGACCCTTCTCGATTCTTTGGAGCAGATGTTGAGTTCCACTCACCCATGATCTCAAGGTGATCCCAAAGTCCTGCAGGGTGGAGAGTACTCTGGTGCCTTAAGAGGCCTCTGCTGGGTTTAGAAGGAAGATGGCAGAGGTGGCCCTGACAGGAATGGATCCCAGCTTCTGGTCAGGCGGGGTTCCTTTGTCCCTGTTCCTTCTGGTACAAGACCAGATTCTTTGGAGCTGATATAGTGATCCACTCACCTATGATCCTGAGGTGATCCCAAGTCCTGCGGTGTGGAGAGGGCTCTTAGTGCCCTCTCCTCGGTTCAGAAGTAAGATATATTAATGATTTTTGAAGAAAAGTAATGGGCTCAGTTATTCAAAATATTCATTTTTAATCATAAATCCTAGATGATAAAACAAGAAATAAAAGAAAACATGGGTATCTTTTTTCTTAAGAATAATACATTTTGTTTGAAAACCCATGACTCCCAGAATACATATAGCTGTTTGGCAATTTCATCTAAGTTTAAATATTCTCTCCTAGATGGAAAAGTAACTTCATAATATCTTTTGAAATTCAAAAGATACACAAATCCCTTTCCCCATATGATATGAACAGTAAGAGTCTCTACAGTGCTCTATATGCAGCTAGAGACACAAGCTCTGCAGGTACTGGCTAGTTCATATTGTTCTTCCACCTATAGGGTTGGAGACCCCTTCAGCTCCTTCCTAGTCAGCCATCATTGGGAATAGAGGACCCTAGGTCTTGCAAACTTTATATGTCCCAGTACAGAGGAATGCCAGGGCCAAGAAGTGGGAGTGGGTAGGTAGGGGAGCATGGTTGGGGGTGGGTATAGGGAACTTTTGGGATAGCATTTGAAATGTAAATAAAGAAAATATCTAATTAAAAAAAAAGAGTTTCTACAGTGAAGAGACTTTATGTGCATGAAGCAAAACTCTCGGCAAGTTGTGCAGGGGGCTGTAAGGTTGTCTGGTTCATGAGTAGTCCTCATTCCTAGTGGACATTTCTGTGATTCAGCTATCCTTTGCATCTAACCATCCTTCTGACAGCAACACCTCATCTGAGTTCATGTAAGTCTTCTAACTTCACTAGTGTATTAAGCTACACTTGGCTGAAATAATTTCTTTGGTCTATCATCAGTGATGTTTGTTCACATCTCTTCACCAAAACTAAATAATAAAACAAATTGGCACATAACATATATTTTGGAGTTAAGCTTGCAAAGAAACCACTAATAGCTTCATAACTGTATGTGGTTTAGTTTTATGGTTTTTCTGAAGAAACCACTAATAGCTTCATAACTGCATGTGGTTTAGTTTTATGGTTTTTCTGAAGAAATCAAATATATGTGCAGAAAGATGAGTAAATTATCTTCTTCATGTTGATTATATGAATAACTAGTATATCTTAAGTATTAAAGCACAGCAGATTATATGAACCCCCAACTTAATGACTAGTTAAGAAAACATGTTTCATAATTCATTAATTCTGAATACTACTCACTTAAGGATGAAGTATACATTATATATATATATATATATATATATATATATATATATATATCACATATATATATCACATATATATATCCTTAAAAATAGATATTTGTGATATATATATATATATATATAATTAAAATAGATATGGGGGAAACATATTAGTATTGGTTTATAGATTTTATAATTTTAATTATGCATATTATGCTTGTATCTGTAAGTGATATAGTAACCTGGGAATATGATATATTAGTTGATGGATTTTCAGCACATCAGTGAAAACTGCTGGAACTATAAAATATCACAATTGTGGCATTAAATGTGATGGCGACTCTTGAAATAATATTGCTTAATAATTTTGTTACCACCAATCAATGTGCTTTCTTTCTTTCTTTCTTTTTAATATTTGTTATTACATCTTTTCCTCAATTACATTTCCAATGTTATCCGAAAAGTCCCCCATACCCTCCCCCCCACTTCCCTACCCACCCATTCCCATTTTTTTTTGGCCATGGCGTTCCCCTGTACTGGGGCATATAAAGTTTGCATGTTCAATGGGCCTCTCTTTCCAGTGATGGCCGAAGAGCCCATCTTTTGATACATATGCAGCTAGAGTCAAGAGCTCCGGGGTACTGGTTAATTCATAATGTTTTTCCACCCATAGGGTTGCGGATCCCTTCAGCTCCTTGGGTACTTTCTCCAGCTCCTCCATTGGGGGCCCTGTGATCCATCCACTAGCTGACTGTGAGCATCCACTTCTGTGTTTTCCAGGCCCTGGCATAGTCTCACAAGAGACAGCTATATCTGGGTCCTTTCAGCAAAATCTTGCTAGTGTATGCAATGGTGTCAGCGTTTGGAAGCTGATTATGGGGTGGATCCCTGGATTCGGCAGTCTCTAGATGGTCCATCCTTTTGTCACAGCTCCAAACTTTGTCTCTGTAACTCCTTCCATGGGTGTTCTGTTCTTTCTTAAATAAATATTGAACTTCTGTATTGACACAGAGAAATAAATATTAGGAGACAATCCAAGGTTCAAGTCAATTATTATTTAAAATTAACAGATTTTATTTCTGTTCTGGAGATCATATCTGTATGTGTGTGTATGTTTGGAAAATGAATGTACATTTATGAACATATATGTGTAATATACACATTAGTGAACATTCTTTGACTAGGTTGATGGCAATAAAACCACAGCACTCTCTGATTCTGTACTTCAGTGCTTAATTTCCAGGTATTCGTGGACATATGTAGATTTTTACGTAGTTGTGAAAGATATTTCAGGTCATCTAATAAATACACAGGAAACACTCTTACACACTGAGTCAGCTAAACTGTCCCAAAAGTTCATATTTTAATATAATCAAAATGAAATATGGAGTGCTTTAGTATTTTTAGCTAACAGGTATTTGGACATAAACTCATGGTATGTGTTTTATGAGATAAAAAATAACAAGGCTCAGCAGCACAGTCTCACTTTTCCACGGTTTGCAAATATGAATTAATTATCATGATCTTGTAAATATTCTACACTTGATCTTAGCCAAAAGGCCAGGAAGCAATCTTGTAAATATTCTAATTTGATTTTCTTTGGAACAAAATTTTTATAATACTAAAAGTAAGTATAGAATTTCTTCTAGAATCTGTTTGTGGCTGCATATGTTTGCATAAAATTTAAAATTGCATTGTGTATAAAATTATAAATAATATGTATTATAACATATAAATTTTCTTCCATCAGAGGCACTGGTTTTTAGACTCATGTCTAAGAATGTTGAAACATGATATGTAGTTTTCTGGAAATTTTTATTATGACTTGAGAGTGCTTAATAATTTCTTTATGATATATTCATCCCCAAATACGTTAGCTGCTTTACTACTGTATTGATAATCTACCATGAAAAGGCAACTCATAGAATGAAGGGTGAATATATTTGCACTTTTGGTTATAGAGGATTTGAGATGGCAGTATGTGACAGATATGGCAACAGGAGGAGAAGCTGGGAGTTCACATTTTGAACATTTCTCTGCATGAGGCAGAGAAAGCAAACTAGAAGTAGCAAGACTCCTTACATTATCAAAGTCTTCACGTGGTTGTATATCATCTTCAGCAGGGCCACACCTGCCAAGCCTCCCTAGCATCACCATCAATTAGGAATGAAGTATTCAAATCTTGAGACTATATGGTTAATCTGTCATTTAAATCACTACACCAAAAAGTTAGCAGATTATGGTAGCATATAGGTGGTTTGTAATGGTTTTGCATGTGCACCATATAAGCATGAGTCATATAGTAATTGCTTCAATTGAGGTAATAATAACTAAAGGATGAGAGCCATGAACTAGACTGCAAAATCCTTAATCAAACTTTCCCTAAGGGTCATAGCCAATATTTATGTCATCTTCAAACAATAAAGGATCTTCTGATATCAAGCCAAATATACAGAATCCTTAGTAAAATAAACAGTCATTCATGGGAGAAAATATGAAATAAATCTACCAATTACTTTAAAATATAGGTATTGTTCTTGCATACATGAAAATTAACTGAAAGAACCTCAACGTGAGAGACTTAAATTACAAAAGATATCCATAGCACCAATACATAAGCTAGCTAGCAAATAGATGTACTAAGGTATTGGATGTGAAATTTTTAAATGCTCAATTATTTTTCAACGAAGCAATTGATATTTCAATTTTGCCTCTGAACTGTAATCGTTAATAGAATCCAACTAATAGAGTTCTCAGAACAATCAAGAAGAAGTCAGAACACAGGTCTTGTTCCCTAGAATAGGCCTGATTGTTATTCATTGTTAATTTATTTTACTTTCTTCATTCATTTTGAAAAGCATATTTATTGAAGGATGGATAATTTCAGGTGGAATGATTAAATTTCTTTATTCAGTCCAACATCCCATATGTAAACATTCAGAAAAGTGGAGCTGAACTGTTTTAGAATGTAAAAACTGAAAAGTGTGGAAGTAAAATTATGTTACCTAGCTTGGAACACAAAGATGACAAAGAAATGATATAACTAAACTATTTTGTCCTAGTTTTTTTTCAATAGCAAGGAGACAGGAACTTGCATGTTGCAACATCAGAACGTATAAATAGTCGGAATCAAGCAGTTATTATAATATCCTCTTACAGAGGAATCTCAAAAAAAAGGCATTGCCCTTTTAGCTAGATACAATCAATGTACAAATTTACTTGATTAGATAACCTAAAAAAGGTTAATATTGTACTGGGTCCATCTTGTCACCTGGAAACAGGCTATTGTTACCTGGGAAGGAGGAACCTCAAAAGAAAAGAAATGCCTCCACATAATTGCCTGTAGTCAAGATGGTGGGACATTTTCTTGATGGATATGGCAAGTCCAAATCTATTGCTATACTGTACCACCCCTGTGCATATGTTCCTAGCTGTAAAAAAAAAAAAAAATCAGTTGAGCATGCCACGCAGAGCAAGCCAGTAAGCTGTATTTCCACATGGTCTCTGCCTCTGTTCCCATCTCTAGGTTCTGCTTTTAGTTTCTGTCCTGACTTCAGTCTGGGATGGACTGTTTCCTGGAAATAGAAGATCCAAGTTACTTTAGGTGTTTCTCACAGCAATAGGAAGCAAACTAGGACACACTGTTTTTATGGACCTGAAAAAAGGATGAAATAGTTAATTTTGGGAATAGTATTCAGTAATTGGCTTTATCTCACTGTCACCCCATTTACCCAACAGACCAGCCACACGAGTATACACAAGTAGAGAAGTCCTGTTCTACAATACCAACATTTGTACACATAGCCATGTCAGCAGGGAGAAGGTTATGCATCTGCCTTTTATTTTTAAAAGTACAAAGCATCATGAAACATAATATTTATTTATGAATTTCAAGCTTAAGAATTCTAAACTAACGTTCACAAATATGTGGTACTTCTCTTGAGCCTATCATTAGGTGCTGAGTAATGATTTTAAAACGTTTTATTGGTAAACATACAGAATATTTATTTCACACATTTTAACTTGAATTTCTTTGATGAGTCAAGATTATGGCATCACATAATCTTTGCCTATATTTTTCTTATAGCTACTTTAAAAGAAGTCAATAAAATACTCATATATTCCACCAAAGCCTAGAGTGCCTGAATAAAATACACGCTCTACTACATTCAAGCAGTTTATATTTCTAACAGTAAAATGCCTAGAGAATTTTGGTCACATATTTGATGGAAGTGACATAGCAAGTAATAATCTCCATTCAAGAACTGAAAGCACACTGATTACTTTAAAGGTGATACTCCCTAGGCAAATTTTAATTTTTTCAAGACAGTCTGCCTTCACTGATGACACTTGTAAAGATGATCTCATAAAATGTGCTCGATATCTAAGCATTTGTCTCTCCACTGTGCAAAAGTTTTAATGCCGGTTATTTACTCAATTTTTAACTATATGCAGTCGTTAGAGTATGAATTGAACTATATTTTGCACATGTGAGAAAATACATCCATTCATATCTGAATAAGAATAAATCAGTATCTTATACTGTTTCCAAACAAGCCAAAATGGTTTGAATCTCTGTTTTAAGTGAAGTTTCACAGTGCATGACGAAAATCCAGCTACATATCTCTGGTTCTACATTGTACATTTATAGTCTCCATAAGTACATGAGAGGTTGAGTGAACATAGGTGGTTTGCTAAATATTTCCCAGTTATATGCTTAACACTACATACACATTAGCTCATGCTTGTAAGATTACATATGGTTTCAAGGTAAAGCTTATTCGAGGGAGTATCTTAGCAGAGGTAGACACTAGCCAGAGTACTTAAAGTAGATAGAGGTTTGGGTTTTGATTTTTTATTTGTTTCAATTTTAGGGACTGAACAGACAATTCTGTTACATATATTTTCTATCATAATGCTCTCTCCTCAGCCATAAAATTTGGATATTTTATAAATAAAAGCTAACAACTAAAAGAATAGAGTGGATCTTCTGCTAACGAACCCCAGTACTTACTACATCTGCATTTAAAACATATTAGTGTGCAATGGAGAAAGTCTTGTCTATATCCTGAGAAGATAGAAATTGAGTAATGAAAATAACTGGTTATCTGCTCTTGTCTATTCTAAACAAAGTAATGAAGAAATGTAGTTTCATTTCTATATTTTTGTGAATAATTAATTTACAAGCTTTTCAAAAATATAATAAAAATTATACTTCTGTCAAGATGACCTAAGTACTAAACATTTAGCACATAAAGCAAATTAAAAATGATACTATTTGATTCCTTAGTTTGTACTAAGGGGGCTCTATCCTCTCACAAGAACAGGGGAGAAAGATGAAGAAGGGACTGTGTGAGAGGAGTCTAGAAGGGGCAGCATTTGGAATGTAAAAAAACAAGTAAATACTTTTTAAATGCATGGGGAAACTGGAAATAAATCAACCTAAATATTGTAAAGGGGGGCAAATAATATGACCATAAAACTGAAGCTATATTTAGAAGAGAAAAAATTTGAGAAAATTAAAATGAACTTCTTGATCTTGGATCCGGGACTCTGCCGAACTTAGGAACTTAGTCTGCACAGGTGAGAGAGAGTGTGCACCACAGAGGCAGACAGCTTCTGGGGCAGGCTGGAGCCACAGAGCCTCTGAGGCAGCACCCTTTTGGGGCTGCAGACATCCAGCACACTCCCAGCTGGAGGACAGTGGTCCACCCTGCACGGGAGCACAATCTTGGATCCGGGACTCCACCGAACTTAGGAACTTAGTCTGCACAGGTGAGAGTGTACACCACAGAGGCAGACAGCTTCTGGGACAGGTGGGAGTCACAGAGCCGCTGAGGCAGCACCCTTTTGGGGCCGCAGACATCCAGCACCCTCCCAGCCACAGGACAGTGGTCTACCCTGCACGGGAGCCCTCTGCCTCAGGTGTAGGGAGCGCCATCTTGGATCCAGGACTCCACCGAACTTAGGAACTTATTCTGCACAGGTGAGAGTGGGAACCACAGAAGCTGACAGCTTCTGTGACCTGCCAAAGCAACACAGCATCTGGGAAAGGTCCTGTTTTGGGCCTTCTTCTTCGGCCAGGAGGAGGTCCAAACACCAGATATCTGTATACCTTCCCTTTAAGAGGAGAGCTTGTCAGGAGAGAGTGCTCTAACCACTGAAACTCAGAGGAGAGAGCTAGTCTCCCAGGTCTGCTGATAGACGGTAATCAGAATCACCAGAAGAACAATCTCTAAACAGAGACAACTATAACAACTACAGAGATTACCAGATGGTGAAAGGTAAACGTAAGAATCTTACTAACAGAAACCAAGACCACTCAACATCATCAGAACCCAGCACGTCCACTTCTCCCAGTCCAGGGCACCCCAACACACCTGAAAAGCTAGACCTGGATTTAAAAGCATATCTCATGATGATGGTAGAGGACATCAAGAAGGACTTTAATAACTCACTTAAAGAATTACAGGAGAACATTGCTAAAGAGTTACAAGTCCTTAAAGAAAAACAGGATAAAACAATCAAACAGGTAGTACTCCTTAAAGAAAAACAGGAAAACACATCCAAACAGATGATGCAAATGAACAAAACCATACTAGACCTAAAAAGGGAAGTAGACACAATAAAGAAAACCCAAAATGAGGCAAAACTGGAGATAGTAACCCTAGGAAAGAAATCTGGAACCATAGATGCGAGCATCAGCAACAGAATACAAGAGATGGAAGAGAGAATCTCAGGTGCAGAAGATTCCATAGAGAACATCCACACAACAATCAAGGAAAATGGAAAATGCAAAAAGATCCTAACTCAAAACATCCAGGAAATCCAGGACACAATGAGAAGACCAAACCGATGGATAATAGGAGTGGATGAGAATGAAGATTTTCAATTCAAAGGACCAGCAAACATCTTCAACAAAATTATAGAAGAAAACTTCCCAAATCTAAAGAAAGAAATGCCCTTGAACATACAAGAAGCCTACAGAACTCCAAATAGACTGGACCAGAAAAGAAATACCTCCCGACACATAATAATCAAAACAACAAATGCACTAAATAAAGATAGAATACTAAAGGCAGTAAGAGAAAAAGGCCAAGTAACATATAAAGGCAAGCCTATCAGAATTACACCAGATTTTTCACCAGAGACTACGAAAGCCAGAAGTCCCAGGACAGATGTTATACAGACACCAAAAGAACACAAATTCCAGCACAGGCTACTATACCCAGCCAAACTCTCAATTAACATAGATGGAGAAACCAAAGTATTCCACCACAAAACCAAATTCACACATTATCTCTCCTCGAATCCAGCCCTTCAAAGGGTAATAACAGAAAAAAACCAATACAAGGACGGGAACCACGCCATAGAAACAACAAGAAGGTAATCCCTCAACAAACCTAAAAGAAGACAGCCACAATAACAGAATGCCAACTTTAACAACAAAAATAACAGGAAAGAACAATTACTTTTCCTTAATATTAATTAATATCAATGGACTCAACTCCCTGATAAAAAGACATAGACTAACAAACTGGCTACACAAACAAGACCCAACATTTTGCTGCTTACAGGAAACTCATCTCAAAGAAAAAGATAGACACTACCTCAGAATGAAAGGCTGGAAAACAATTTTCCAAGCAAATGGTATGAAGAAACTAGCTGGAGTAGCCATTCTAATATCTGAAAAGTTTGACTTCCAACCCAAAGTCATCAAAAAAAAAAAAACAGGGAGGGGTACTTCATACTCATCAAAGGTAAAATCCTCCAAGAGGAACTATCAATCCTGAATATCTATGCTCCAAATACAAAGGCAGCCACATTCATTAAAGAAACTTTAGTAAATCTCAAAGCACACATTGCACCTCATACAATAATAGGGGGAGACTTCAACACACCACTTTCACCAATGGACAGATCATGGAAACAGAAACTAAAGAGGGACACGATGAAACTAACAGAAGTTATGAATCAAATGGATCTGGCAGATATTTACAGAACATTCTATCCTAAAACAAAAGGATATACCTTCTTCTCAGCACCTCATGGTACCTTCTCCAAAATTGACCATATAATTGGTCACAAAACAGGCCTCAACAGATACAAAAATATTGAAAGTGTCCCATGCATCCTATCAGATCACCATGGACTAAGGCTGATTTTCAATAACACAATAAATAATAGAAAGCCAACATTCACGTGGAAACTGAACAACACTCTTCTCAATGATACCTTGGTCAAGGAAGGAATAAAGAAAGAAATTAAGGACTTTTTAGAGTTCAGTGAAAATGTAGCCACAACATACCCAAACTTATGGGACGCAATGAAAGCATTTCTAAGAGGAAAACTCATAGCTCTGAGTGCCTCCAAAAAGAAACTAGAGAGAGCACACATTAGCAGCTTGACAACACACCTAAAAGCACTAGAACAAAAGGAAGCAAATTCAACAAAGAGGAGTAGACGGCAGGAAATAATCAAACTCAGGGGCGAAATCAACCAAGTGGAAACAAGAACAATTCAAAGAATCAACCAGTCAAGGAGCTGGTTCTTTGAGAAAATCAACAAGATAATAAACCATGAGCCAACTCACTAGAGGGCACAGGGAAAGCATTCTAATTAACAAAATCAGAAATGAAAAAGGAGACATAACATCAGATCCTGAAGACATCCAAAACACCATCAGATCCTTCTACCAAAGGCTATTCTCAATAAAACTGGAGAACCTGGATAAAATGGAGAAGTTCCTAGACAGATACCAGGTACCAAAGTTGAATCAAGATCAGGTTAATGATCTAAACAGCACTATATCCCCCAAAGAAATAGAAGCAGTCATTAATAGTTTCCCAACCAAAAAAAAAAAAAAAAAAGCCCAGGACCAGATGGGTTTAGTGCAGAGTTCTATCAGACCTTCAAAGAAGATCTAATCCCAGTTCTTCACAAACTATTCCACAAAATAGAAACAGAAGGTACTGTACCCAACTCATTCTATGAAGCCACAATTACTCTGATACCTAAAAAAGAAAAAGACCCAACAAAGATAGAAAACTTAAGACCAATATCCCTTATGAATATTGATGCAAAAATCCTCAATAAAGTTCTTGCTAACCGAATCCAAGAACACATCAAAACAATTATCCATCCTGACCAAGTAGGTTTCATCCCAGGGATGCAGGGATGGTTCATTATATGGAAATCCATCAACATAATCCAGTATATAAACAAACTCAAAGACAAAAACCACATGATCATCTCGTTAGATGCGGAAAAAGCATTTGACAAGATCCAACACAGATTCATGATAATAGTCTTGGAAAGATCAGGAATTCAAGGTCCATACCTAAACATGATAAAAACAATCTGCAGCATACCAGTAGCCAACATCAAAGTAAATGGTGAGAAGCTTGAAGCAATCCCTCTAAAATCAGGGACTAGAAAAGGCTGTCCACTTTCTACATACCTATTCAACATTGTACTTGAAGTCCTAGCCAGAGCAATTCGACAACAAAAGGAGATCAAAGGGATACAAATTGGAAAAGATGAAGTCAAAATATCACTTTTTGCAGATGATATGATAGTATATATAAGTGACCCTAAAAATTCCACCAGAGAACTCCTAAACCTGATAAACAGCTTTGGTGAAGTAGATGGATATAAAATTAACTCAAATTAATCAATGGCCTTTCTCTACACATAGAATAAACAGGCTTAGAAAGAAATTAGGGAACCAACAACTTTCTCAATAGTCACAAATAACATAAAATATCTTGGCGTGACTCTATCTAAGGAAGTGAAAGATCTGTATAATAAAAACTTCATGTCTCTGAAGAAAGGAATTATAGACGATCTCAGAAGATGGAAAGATCTCCCATGCTCATGGATTGGCAGGATCAACATTGTAAAAATGGCTATCTTGCCAAAAGCAATCTACAGATTCAGTGCAATCCCAATCAAAATTCCAACTCAATTCTTCAAAGAATTAGAAAGTGCAATCTGCAAATTCATCTGGAATAACAAAAAACCTAGGGTAGCAAAATCTCTTCTCAAGGATAAAAGAACCTCTGGTGGAATCACCATGCCAGACCTAAAGCTTTACTACAGAGCAATTGTGATAAAAACTGCATGGTACTAGTATAGTGACAGACAAGTAGACCAATGAAATAGAATTGAAGACCCAGAAATGAACCCACACACATACGGTCACTTGATCTTAGACAAGGGAGCTAAAACCATCGAGTGGAAGAAAGACAGCATTTTCAACAAATGGTGCTGGCACAACTGGTTGTTAACATGTAGAAGAATGTGAATCAATCCATTCCTATCTCCTTGTACTAAGGTCAAGTCTAAGTGGATCAAGGAACTTCACATAAAACCAGAGACACTGAAACTTATAGAGGAAAAAGTGGGGAAAAGCCTTGAAGATATGGGCACTGGGGAAAAATTCCTGAATAGAACACCAATGGCTTGTGCTGTAAGATCGAGAATTGATAAGTGGGACCTCATGAAACTGCAAAGCTTCTGCAAGGCAAAAGACACCATCAATAAGACAAAAAATACACCAACAGATTGGGAAAGGATCTTTACCTATCCTAAATCAGATAAGGGACTAATATCCAATATATATATATAAAGAACTCAAGAAGGTGGACTTCAGAAATTCAAATAAACCCATTAAAAATGGGGCTCAGAACTGAACAAAGAATTCTCACCTGAGGAATACCGAATGGCAGAGAAGCACCTGAAAAAATGTTCAACATCCTTAATCATCAGGGAAATGCAAATCAAAACAACCCTGAGATTCCACCTCACACCCGTCATAATGGCTAAGATCAAAAATTCATCTGACAGCAGATGCTGGAGATGTGGAGAAAGAGGAACACTCCTCCATTGTTGGTAGGATTGCAAGCTTGTACAACCACTCTGGAAATCAGTCTGGCAGTTCCTCAGAAAATTGGACATAGTACTACCGGAGGATCCAGCAATACCTCTCCTGGGCATATATCCAGAAGATGTCCCAACCGGTAAGAAGGACACATGCTCCACTATGTTCATAGCAGCCTTATTTATAATAGCCAGAAGCTGGAAAGAACCCAGATGTCCCTCAACAGAGGAGTGGATACAGAAATTATGGTACATTTACACAATGGAGTACTACTCAGCTATTAAAAAGAATGAATTTATGAAATTCCTAGCCAAATGGATGGACCTGAAGGACATCATCTTGAGTGAGGTAACACAATCACAAAGGAACTCACACAATATGTATTCACTGATAAGTGGATATTAGCCCAAAACTTAGGATACCCAAGATATAAGATACAATTTGCTAAATGCTTCTTAGAATTGGGAACAAAACACCCATGGAAAGATTTACAGAGACAAAGTTTCGAGCTGTGATGAAAGGATGGACCATCTAGAGACTGCCATATCCAGGGATCCATCCCATAATCAGCTTCCAAACGCTGACACCATTGCATACACTAGCAAGATTTTGCTGAAAGGACCCAAATCTAGCTGTCTCTTGTGAGACTATGCCGGGGCCTAGCAAACACAGGAGTGGATGCTCACAGTCAGCTATTGGATGTATTACAGGGCTCCCAATGTAGAAGCTAGAGAAAGTACCCAAGGAGCTAAAGGGATCTGCAACCCTATAGTTGGAACAACATGATGAACTAAACAGTACCCCGGAGCTCTTGTCTCTAGCTGCATATGTATTGAAAGATGGCCTAGTCGGCCATCACTGAAAGAGAGGCCCATTGGACTTGCAAACTTTATATGCCCCAATATAGGGGAATGCCAGGGCCAAAAAAATGGGAATGGGTGGGTAGGGAATTGGGGGGGGGTTGTGGGGAATTTTGGGATAGCATTGGAAATGTAATTAAGGAAAATATGTAATAAAAATATTAAAAATTTAAAAAATCAAGCAGAGCAAGCCAGGGGAAGCAAGCCAGTAAGTAACATCCCTCCATAGCCGCTGCATCAGCTCCTGCTTCCTAACCTGTTTGAGTTCCAGTCCCGACTTCCTTTGGTGATGAACAACAATGTTGAAGTGTCAGATTAATAAACCCTTTCCTCCCCCAAAAAAATGAACTTCTTTAATTTTACATTTACTTTGTGGTGAAAATAAATTCGTTTTGCATACAATACATTAAATCAAAATTTCTCCTCTTTTGCTTCTTCTGCCTCCCCCAAACTCCCATCTCCTCCAGATCCACCATCCTCTCTACTTTCTGCTCAGACAGTAAAAGAATCCTCCACGGGACAACAACCAAACAGTACAAAACAAGAAACAAGAAGACAAGGCAACATAATAGGAAGAAAAGAGGCAAATGAGCAGGCAAAGGGCTCAGAGAAACATTTACTCTCATAGTTAGGAATTCAACAGAAACAAGCTAACAGGCATAATGTGCACCCAGAAGACTTGCTGACAACCTTGCAGACCAGATGATTACATTTATCTCCTTGTGCATGTGTGAGTGAATTCTCTTTAGGTGGCTCAGTGAGCCCTGCTTTCCTGCTATCCCCAACCTCTCTAACTCCTAAAATGAGTTTCAAAAAGTTAAGTTATAAGTGAAAAAGATTTATGATGACTTAGCTCCTGGAGTCCTATCTGTTCTGCCTATGAACACTTGGATATGTTTCTTTCATTGTGTCCAATGTACCAGATACCAAACTCTTAAAGAATAGTGGCTCTTCCTTTCCCAGTAGATACAAGTTGCCAACAGCTCCTCAACTAAATGTCTGACATTGTGATCTGCTCACCTCTCCATGCCATGATTTTGTTTAGCCTGAGCTTTCATGGGTCTTAATGCATGGTGTCACAACTGTTGTGAGTTCACAGGTACAGCTGTCCTGCTGGATCAAGGAAATGTATCAGACAATACATAATGAATGTGTCAGTACCTACAGCTTACCCAGATTAAACTGTGAATTTGTTGGGTTAAGAAAATACTGCAAAGCCTATTCATCTGACTTTAACTCCAGGGGACTTGATATACATTATAGCAAAAATATATTAATAAATATGCTAAAATAATTCTGCAAAGCAGTAAGTACTCCAATATTATTTACCAATAAGCAAACCAACCCATTTCCCCAAAAGATAAATATGATATGTACTGACTTATATGTAGATATTAGCCTTTAATTAAATTATAACCAAGCAATAGACCCAGAGATGCTAGGAATAGATAATAGAACTAGTGTCAGAGACAGGGATCTCCCTGGGATGGACAGGGGCGGGGATGAGAAATGAGAAGAGGTGCTGATTGGGTAGGGAGATGGTGTTGAGGAAGGGAATGCATCTACAAGGAGAGACAGAGAGAATTTGGGAACATTAGAGGTCTACTACTGAAATCTAGTGCATTGCAAACTTCCTAAAACATATGAAGTTGATCATAATGAATTTTCCAAATAAGGAGGGATCTAAAGTCCCAACTGGCCATCTGTTGTCCCCAAATGAAGCTACCAGAGCTGAGACTGTTGTCCAAAAGTGTCTATTGAAATCATCAAAGAACCCAGGTTGTTTCCAAGAGACGGGTAGGTCTCTGAAAACTAACAGTGTAAGGCCCGAATGCTGAAGACCACACCTGTACAATTCAATGAACACGGAGAGGGTGAGCATTGAGCTGGTCCCTGCATAGAACTTTCCCCCCATGTTCTAGTGCCTATAGCATGGAAAATGCCACCAAGAATGAAATATAAATGCCAACCTCACCACAAAACCGTGTATGCATATTCTGTCCCACTTGCAAAATACATCAATGTGGTGGTGCAAAGCTTGTGAGAGAACCAACCAACATGGGATTTTACTTAAAGCTCACCATGGAAAGGAATCCGTATCAAATACTGTTTGCATGACCAAGAACCAGAGACAAGATAGCCCAGAGGCCTGGAGTAAAACCAGGTCATAAAAAAAAAAGTTTATGTCTTCTGGTGGGTCAGATACAGAAGAACTCAGATATCTTGAAGGAAGGGAGTTGGTAGTGGAAGTTTTACCATGGTTTAGTGAATATATGGGCAGCATAAATTGGACCTGGTATTCTTTTTTTTTTAATCTTTATTTTGAAGGAAGTCACAGAGTGGGAAGAGTGAGCATGGGAGGATTGGGAAGTAAATGTTATTGAGGTGTTATGGTGAAAAAAATTAACAATAAAATTACTCATGATACACTGCTACAATCATAGATTGGTGCCTTATTCTGTCAGCATCAGAGAGGCTTGCTCCTGAAGCAGATGAGAGCAAATACAGAGATCAATAGCCAGATACACAACTATAAATGGGATGTCTCCATCAAATCCTTTCCCTCTGAGTTCAGACAATTCCTTAGAAGACAAGGCATAAAGAGTGTAAGAGCCAGAGATAATGAAGAACACCAGGGGAGCAAGACCCTCTAAATCAACTCAAAGCTTATTGTAACTCACAGAGACTGGAATAGCAAGCACAGGATACATGGGTCTGCTCTAGATCATCCATATACATATATATTATATATTATATTATATAATTATACATATATAATTATACATTATATAATTATACATATATAATATATATTATAGCTTTCAGTATAGAATTTTATAAGACATCTGTGATTGAGTATTATAAAAGACTGATTCTTCTTATGTTTTCTTAGGACTCGTTTCCTAATTCAATCTGTATCCAATTTCAATGTGATATTTTTGTGGCTGTTGTTTTGTTTTTATGTTATTATGTTTTGTTGTGCTAAAATAGGTTTTAAGGGATGGGAGAAATAAATTCCAATGTTTATTACATACAAAGTGACTTTAGTAAAAATTAAACAAAAGTAATAAAAATATTAATGTATTGATTGTGAAATATTCTCATTACAAATATCACTGTGTGAGGTAGTACATGTTACTGACATTTGGTATATCATGATAATAGATACATATTTTAATTGTATGCAATAAATGCATATATGTTTTCTACTTAAAATTAAATGAGTAAACATCATGTGTGATAGTTACTGACAGACTGATGTAAGCAATGTGGGTATCCAGCAATGTATCATCTGTTGATATGGGCAGTTATGTTTCTTGTTCATTCACTTCATGTATACACATATGCATATGCCAAGAAAGCTGTTTGAGTAAGATGAAATGTTACAAAGAATTGCTGAAGAATCTGAGTCTAGTCAACTTTGGAAACTGTGAGTGAAACAGCAATGAATATTTTCCAAGGATAGTTACATATTTTGATCTTTGACACCAGATACATTTTAGCAGTAATATTACAATCAAGGCAAATTAGTGTAACACACTCATTCTGAAGTTAATACTAAGCTTTTACAATAGAAAACGCAATCATTTTCATGAATTTTCCTTTTGAAAAATTGATATATTATTAGAATATGTATTTGCCATGTTTTCAAATGTCATTTTTTTTCTTACAGGAATCTTTTAAAAGAAAGAGTAAAACTTTGCCATACATATTTTGTACCATAACTTAACCATTATCAATGTAAAGTGATGTTCTTATTTATTTATGTAATACAATTATTTAAGATATCACATATCATATATTCATGTATTTTTGCTGTGTTTTATAATTTTGATTAAATATTCCATATTAAGAATAGAATAATTAACTTGATTTTATTCAAACAGATTTTATCATAGACACATACAAAATCAATTTCATGTTTCATAGGATATTTCCCTCAAATACTGCTTAGAACACTTTACATTGAATGGTAACATGAACACTATAAAATAAATGCCAAAGAAGCTTGTATTATATAGAAAATGTAAGTTTTCAAAATATTGGAGTGAAAGAAAAAGAAAAAAATCAAATATGCTTACATTTTAACCTAGATAGGAAATGATTCACTTTTACCCTAGTTCTCAATGCAACACTACCTTAGGACATCATTGCATCATTGATTTCCATCCCCTTTTCTGTTGAATTATACCTTCAAGGTCCAGTACACTGATAGGAAAAGAAAAGCATATGTTCTGTTTTCCAATCTAACGAGAGGTAAAATTCATTGCACTTAGTTATCAATAACAATAAAATTCTTTTCTGTAATCATTGGCACACTTAAAGATATAAGTACCTACTTTCATACAAAATGATCTATCTTATATATACCTATGGTCAATATTTATATTAGCCTATTTGATTTACAGCATATCAACTCCATTCAGATTTTATACACATTAATGCTCACAGTAAACTGGACATTATTCTAGAGATAAGAAT